>NC_079195.1:198502252-198813919 GCF_029499605.1 Hyla sarda
AAAAAAAAAAAAGAATATTCGTAATTACGAATATATAGTGCTATATTCGCGAATTCGCGAATATGCTATATTCGCACATAAAATTTGCATTGCGAATATTCGCGAGCAACACTATCCTTTAATAGTGGCTTCCATATAGTTGTTGTAGGCCCAGGCCCCTGTCAGAGAGGCTGACAACTATATGGGAGTAAAACTACTAACAAAGGGACCTACTCCAACTATATGAAACACATATCCTTAAACCCCTCTATAAAGCGTTTATTGCATAACCCCTTAAAGGAGATATCCAGTGGTGAAATACTTATCCCCTATCCTAAGGATAGGGGATAAGTTTCAGATCGCGGGGTGTCCGACCGCTGGGGCCGACCGCAATCTCCTGTATGGGGCCCCGGCAGCACTTAGGAAGGGGGCGTGTTGACCACTGCACGAAGCGACGGCTGGCACGCCCCATCAATACAACTCTATGACAGAGTCGGGGCGCTGCCTTCGGCAATCTTTGGCTCTGCCATAGAGTTGTATTGTACTGCTTCGTGCGGTGGTCGACACACTCCCTTCCCTCAGGCTGCTGGGGCCCCGTACAGGAGATTGCGGGGGCCCCCAGCGGTTGGACCCCCCGCAATCTGAAATTTATCCCCTATCTTAAGGAAAGGGGATAAGTTTTTCAGCACTGGACTACTCCTTGAACTCCTTAAAAAAGTTAATAAACATCATTTAACCCTTGCCCTAATAAAAGTTTGAATCACCCCCCTTTTCCCCTTAAAAAACAAAAACAGTGTAAATAAACATATGTGGTATCACCACGTGCGTAAATGTCCTTTAAAAATATATAATTAATTAAACCGCACGGTCAATGGTGTACGCTCAAAAAAATTCCAAATTCCAAAATAGTGTATTTTTGGTCACTTTTTATAGCATAAAAATGAATAAAAAGCAATAACAAAAGTCCGATCAAAACAAAAATGGTACCAATAAAAACTTCAGATTATGGCGCAAAAATTAGCCCTCATACCGCCCGCCTCATTTTGCTGTAGATTTTTGGGTAAAATAACTGATGTCATTACAAAGTAGAATTGGCGGCACAAAAAATAAGCCATCATATGGATTTTTAGGTCCAAAATTGAAAGGGTTATGATTTTTAACCTCTTAAGGACTTAGGGCATACCTGTACGCCCTAAGCCCCGTCCCGGTGTGAAAAACGGGGTCACGCCGTGACCCCGCATCACACCGGGTCGGTCCCGGCTGCTAACGATAGCCGGGACCCTGGGCTAACAGCGCGCGGCATCGATCGTTGTGCTGTGCGCTGTTAACCCTTCAGATGTGGCGATCAGAGTTGAACGCCGCGTCTGAAAACGAAAGTAAACGGTTCCCGCCAGCTCAGTTGGGCTGATCGGCACATCGCGATAAAATTGCGATGTTCCGATCAGCTGGGACGCAGACAGAGGTCTCCTTATCTGTAGTGTTGCTCGCGAATATTCGCAAAGCGAATTTTATTCACGAATATCGCATATTTGCGAATATTCACGAATATAGCACTATATATTCGTAATTATGAATATTCGTGTTTTTTTTTTTTTCACAGTACACATCACAGTGATTATCCCTCTCTCCTTCTAGCTTGTTTGGTGTAAAGAAGGCTCTAATAGTACTGTGTGAAACTGGTGTGCGAATTTTCGCACATGCGAATATTAGCATAAGCTAATTTTCGTTTATGTAATTTTTTATGCAAATTTTTGCATACGCGATTTTTCGCGCATGCGAAAATAAAACGAGGATATTACGAATATGCGAATATTTGCGAATATATGACGAATATTCGTCCATATATTCGCGAATATTCGCGAATTCGAATATGGCCTATGCTGCTCAACACTACTTATCTGTCTCCGCGGCGTCCGATCAGGGATTGATTGCTCCAAGCCTGATCTACAGGCTTGAGCAATCGAGCCCCTATCTGACCGATCCCTGCAAAGCTATGGCTTTGCAGGGATCAGCATAAGAGATCAGTGTGTGCAGTGTTATAGGTCCCTATGGGAGCTATAGCACTGCAAAAAAAAGTGAAAAAAAAGTTAACAAAGGTCATTTAACCCCTTACCTATTAAAAGTTTGAATCACCCCCCTTTTCCCATAAAAAAAATAAAAAATAATGTGGTATCGCCGCGTGCGAAAATGTCCGAACTATAAAAATATATCGTTAGTTAAATTGCACGGTCAATGGCGTGCACGCAAAAAAATTCCAAAGTCCAAAATAGTGTATTTTTGGTCACTTTTTATATAATGAAAAAATGAATAAAAAGCAATCAAAAAGTCCGATCAATACAAAAATGGTACCGATAAGAACTTCAGAACATGGCGCAAAAAATGAGTCACGCCCCCTCCCGTAAGCTTGCATTGAGGGGCGGAGCGTGACTTCACACGCGGGGCGGGGGCGTGACATCACACGTCGCCCGCTCTGTAGTCGCCAGTAATCAGTCCCGGAGCGAACGCGCTCTGGGGACTGATTACAAACGGGGTGCCGCGTGCATGATCCCGGGGGTCCCCAGCGGCGGGACTCCCGCGATCAGGCATCTTATCCCCTATCCTTTTGGGGACATTTTTAAACGTATAAATTTTCCTGCATGTAGTTATGATTTTTTCCAGAAGTACGACAAAATGAAACCTATATAAGTAGGGTATCATTTTAACCGTATGGACCTACAGAATAATGATAAGGTGTCATTTTTTACCAAAATATGCACTACATAGAAACGGAAGCCCCCAAAAGTTACAAAATGGCATTTTTTCTTCGATTTTGTCGCACAATGATTTTTTTCCCTTTCGCCGTGGATTTTTGGGTAAAATGACTAATGTCACTGCAAAGTAGAATTGGTGACGCAAAAAATAAGCCATAATATGGATTTTTAGGTGGAAAATTGAAAGGGTTATGATTTTTAAAAGGTAAGGAGGAAAAAACGAAAATGCAAAAACTGAAAAATCCTGCGTCCTTAAAGGAGATATCCAGTGGTGAACAACTTATCCCCTATCCTAAGGATAGGGGATAAGTTGCAGATCGCGGGGGGTCCGAATGCTGGGGCCCCTGAGATCTCCTGTACGGGGCCCCGACAGCCCACGCGAAGGGGGCGTGTCGACCCCTGCACGAAGCGGCGGCCGACACGCCCCCTCAATACAACTCTATGGCAGAGCCAAAGCGCTGCCTTTGGCAATCTCCGGCTCTGCCATAAAGATGTATTGAGGGGGCGTGTCGGCCGCCGCTTCGTGCGGAAGTCGACACCCGCTATCTGGCCGGAGAGCCTGGCCCCCGTACAGAGAGATCGCAGAGGGCCCCAGCGGTCGGACCCCCCGTGATCTCAAACTTATCCCCTATCCTTAGGATAGGGGATGCGTTTTTCACCACTGGACTACCCCTTTAAGGGGTTAAAGGAATATTCCAGTACGGACTAGTCCTTTAAGAGTATTAATGCCCGATGGATATATGTATTGTTTGATTTGGGCGGTACCCTTCCTTAACCGTTGGGCAAATACCTGTTGTTGTTGGTTACCCAAACTATATGGGGCTACTATTGAAGGGGGTATCCAGTGCTAAGGGACATTTGGCCATTGCAAATGATCTAACAGATCTTTACTCACCTCCAGCGTTCCCGCGGTGCCCCCGTTGTCTTGCTCTGGTCCCCAGCTGGACGGGAATGGGACACCGGAGGCTCCATAGAAAGGCTGGAGGTGAAGGTCTGTTAGATCATATGCAATTGCCAAAGGTCCCTTAGAGCTGGATAACACCTTTAACATTGGGGCCTACTACAACTTTTTGGTGGCACCTATTAATAGAGGGCCCTACAACAACTATATGGGGGCACAGAATGGGCCTACAACTATATGTGAGGCACACAGTAGGCACTATTACTATGTGGAGCAATACATATGGGAAGTTTGTAAAGAGGTTGGTTTAATTGTGCTGAAGAAAGGAGCCTAAAATGTTTGTCTGGCAGGTTCTGTTTGGGCCAGAAGAAACCCTGGAAAAATCTTCATTTTGGTCGAAGCTGGATAGCGAAGAAAATAAAAAGTGGACAACTCTGATTAGAGAAGACGCCCCCTGTGAAGACGTCTCTTGTGAGTCCTGAAACAAAACAACACTGTAAACATTTATATGGTCTGCAGAGCACTTGTGTACAGTGGTAGCTACCACCATATGGTCGCTGTATTGGAGGATTATTAGTCTTTGTATGTATGAACATAGAACATACTGACTTAATTGGGACACTGACAGCAGGTCACCCACACTAACTGGATGGTACACAGTAATAGTATGGGCAACCCTGATTCTAACAATGCATAGTGCGCTCCCTTACCCTGAGTTCACTGGTATGCCCTAGATGGTTTGTTAGTGTACCAGTGCACTTGGGGCTAGGGAACGAAAGAAGATTATTTACAAATTTGTCTTGAGGGCAGTATCACTGAAACAGCGCAACGAATCAGGGTTTTCAATGTTGAATCGCTAATGGGTGTCTGTTTTTTTTTTTTTATATATATATCTGGTCATAAGAAAAAAGGTAGTGTAGTTAACGTTAGTGTAGAATCCGATTTAAAAGAGTAATCCTTTTGCTTTTAAGGTGTTTTTTCTTAAATGTGCCAGGGGAGGATTGCTAGAGTAGATTAGAAAAGGTAGAGTAATTAGTGTTAGTGTAGGGTCCTGCTCAAAAGAGTCTACATTGTCGTGGTGGCAGGCTTCATATTCTTTGGTCAAAACATAATTCCTTACTGAAATCACTAATGAGGGTCTGTCTCACTTTTTACTGTATTTGTAGTACTAAAAAGAAATAAAAAAAATTGGGGGTGGGTCGTAGGAGAGGTCTAGGGGTGGAGTCAGTGGCTTATGTGCAGAGTTGGGGCGGGCAACCACGCGTGCGGGGGGAGGGGGGGGCCCAGGCCTACAGCTATGTAAGGTGCCCCAAAATTCCTGGTGGCAGCCCTTTGTGTATTATAGGAACATCATGGTAGATGTGTAGAATACATTGGTTGCAACGATCTTCATAGGAGTATCTCTGACAGGATAAAATAAAATTATAGTATTCGAGGAAACATATCTATCCAAAACATATTCAAAACAAAAATAACATAAAACAAATATCGTTGGAATAAGCTTATGTGATGAAAGAAAAACCAAAGAAAATCATATAGCAAAATACCTGTTTATATATAAAATAATCTCCAGACCCCATGCAGCACCTCCTCGATATAGTATGGGAAAGAGAGCCAATCATTCCACAACGTCTCCAACAAGACGGATCCCGTTCTTTATACATGGTAGCTAGTCGTTTGGGAGTGTAGTACCATCTATAATACATTTTTTCCAGCTGTTGTCTATGGTTAGAGCAGTGTGAAAAGTGTGTACCTATGTGGAATTGCCATGTCGAGGGCGGGAATTGTGTGCCCAGCTCCTCCTCCCATTTCAGCATGTATTTAGTTTTCTTCATATGTGTGTCGTGGTTAAAAAAGGGATAAAGCGTGTTTAGGCCAGGTTTTTGCCTCAGAGTTGCATTGGATGTTAGGTCTGAGAGGCATTGAGGGATTTTGCACTCCTGGGATTAAAACTTTTAAGATGTGAAGCAATTTTATTATATGTTTAAATCAGAGCTTGGCAATCGGAATGAATGTTGTAGACATTTAAAGGGACTGACATCGTCCTTGTCCAGAACATCTTTTATGTATTTGATACCATAATTAGCCCAAATGTTCGGCGGAAGATCCCTGATGTAATTATTCAAAGATTGGAAAGGGATATCATACCTTACATGTATAATATCTGGATCATTCATGGATATTGCGGAGTACCAAACTTCTAGTGAATGTTTGATGGGGGGGGGGGGGGGAGTAAGGATTTCATCGTTGAGTTATGTCTATGAGGGTTTAGCCAAAGATGGCTCCAATTAGAGACGCCAGAGGTGGAGGATTCAATATCGGTCCATACAGGTCTGACAGAATTATCTTCAATCCACTTTAGGGATTGTTTGACGAATATTGCTTGCCTATAAGCCATTAAGTTGGGGACGCCCGAGCCCCCGTGAGCAGTAGACTTGTAGAGGATCATTGCCGCTACCCTAGGGCGTTTATCGCACCATATGAATTTAGAGGCTACTTGTTGTAGTTTTGTAATTACATTTTTTGGAATAGTTATAGGTATGGTCCTGAACATCTATAACATTTTTGCTAGGTGTATCATTTTACATAGAGTTCTTCTTCCCAGCCAACTCCAATCACCTTTAGATAGGTCTGTTAAATCTGTTTGTAGTTTTTGGATAAAGGGGGGCAAATTAGCCTGAACTAATGTAGAGTGAGAATTAGTGATATTTATGCCCAAATATGGAATAGAAGATCCAGCCCATTTATATGAGAACATGGATTTAATTTGAGAGGTCATGTGTGAGGAGAGATTCATACCGAGGAGGCTAGACTTAGCTTTATTAAATTTATAATAAGACATTTCTCCAAATTCAAGAATGTGCATTTTTACTGAGACTAAGGAATGAAGGGGATTCATTAGCGTTAATAGGACCTCGTCTGCATAGAGACTGATTTTGTGTTGGGAGCCTTGAACAGTGATGCCCTCTATGTTGGGATCGGATCTGATCTTAGAAGCCAAAATCTCCATGATCCTGATAAAAATTAAGGGCGATAGAGGGCAGCCCTGTCTAGTGCTGTCATTGATTTTGAATGTGGAGGAAATTACTTCGATAACAAAGACATTAGCTGACGGTTCTTGATATAGAGCCCATGTCGCGTGGATGAACGTCACAAGAAGGCCAAATCTTCTGAGAGTTTCCTCCGCAAATCCCCAGTGAATACGATTTAACACCTTCTCCCCGTCCAGAGAGAGGAGCAGAGAAGGCATTCGATTCACATTGGCCCAAGACACCAGGTCAACCACCTTGCGTATACCATCTTCGGCTAATCTTCCTTTGATAAATCCGACATGGTCCCTGTTATTAGATCTGGGAGAAATTGGGAAAGTCTATTTGCCAAAATTTTTGCGTAGAGCTCGATGTCCACGTTCAACAGCGAAATAGGCCTCAGGTTAGTGGGCCAGTCAGGGGACTTTCCTGGCTTAGGCAGGGTGACAATTGTGGCTTTGACCATTTCAGGAGGGAACTTACCTCCCTGTAGTACACTATTGAACACTGAGACCAAACCAGGCAATAATATTGGTGACAAAAGTTTATAATATTCTGCGCTAAATTTGTCTGGACCTGGGGACTTATTCTTTTTTAGAGAGGTGATGGCTTTTTGAATTTCATCAGAAGTAAAAGGCTGTGATAGTAAATCTGTGGCTTCAGGTGGAGCGGTGTGGACCACACAGGAGTGTAGATAATTTATTATTTGGGATCTGTCAGGGTGATGTACCGGTATATCTGTTTTGTCTTTTAAATTGTATGAGTTGCTATAGTATTCACTGATTTTATCTGCGATTTTCTGTGGATGGGTAATTTTAGGAGAGCCATCCGGAGGCTTAAGAAATAGAATCCTGTTTCTCGTTTTCCTATTTTTTGCTAATTTTGCCATCAGACTCGAAGGCTTATTGAGGTTTTGCTAAAAATTTGTTCTTGATTTTCGAGAGTGTTTGTCAAATTTTTCTTGTAGAATTTTGGCAAGTTTAAGTAGTTCTTTCCTTAGAGAAAGTAGGGAGTCTAGTTTGTTAGTATCTTTTTTAAGAGCGGTTTCAAGAGATTTTATGTTTGCTAGGGTAAGGGTGAGTTCTTTTTGAAAGAGTTTTTTCACCCTGGAATTATGTTGTATGTCTCTAGCAAAGGCTTTGTGTGAGCACCAAAGCATTGCAGGGTCCGAGACCGAGTTTTGGTTAATTTGAAAGAACTCAGTTAATTCCTTGTCTAAGGATTTTAGAGTGTTTGGGTTATTTAAGATGAAAGGGTTAACTTTCCATTGATACATATTTGATGGGAAATCGGGTGTATTTATGGTCATGTGTAGGGGCGCATGGTCCGACCATGAGATTGATCCAATTTCCCAGCTAATTATGTCTGAGATCGATCAAATGTTTGTAACAAAATAATCAATTCTTGTATAGACATTATGGGGAGTAGAATAGTAAGTATAATCTCTCTCATTGTCGTGTATACATCTCCACACGTCCAACAATTCGCTGTCGTGGAGTCATTTGTTAATTTGTACTGGGGGTGTATGAGAGAAAATTAAAATTTTCAACCTATGCTCTGCTTCATCGTTCTGGGAACAACTAACTCCAAATTGTCGCCTGGAAATACGACAGAGCTTATGAGCGAGAACTCTTCGCATTTGAGGCTGATGTTTTTTATGGACCTAACAGTTACATACGTTCAGAGAAAAATACATGAAAGGAACACCCACATGGGAGCTTATTACAAACACCTTCCCCCTAGGGAAGGTGTATAGGGGTGAAGTGAAGTGGAGATTTGAAACAGACGGATGTTCCCTAAATTTATTTTCCAGGAATGGATGAAGTGTACTATGGGGGGAATGAAAATAGCAATTTTAATACTGATATGCCAATTCCCAGAATGATGACCCAGAGTACAGCCAAAAGTAAAAACGATGCCCGCCCCAAACCCTATGCTCTGAATCATCATTCTGGGAATGTGATGGCTGTCCCTATTCTGTTACCTCAAATGTGCACCCCGCTCAGGTGGGGAGAAAGCGTTGTGCATTTGAGGCAACTGCAAACCCCCAATGCTGTTGACTCTGTGTCCCATGACCCTTTTTATCAGGGATATTGGGATAAAGGTTTTTTTTTTTGGGGGGGGGGGGGTTGGTTTTAAAATTTGGAGGACAATGTACTCTGGACTGGTACATTGGAGTATAATTCATTGGAGTATGATTCAATAATTCAGAGACCTGGATGATCGGGGCATGTGTCACACTGAGTGGTGGTTTCCTTCCGAATCCCCTTCCTGTGACACACTCTGCATTTTTTCTGGGATTGTCCATTCTTTTCAGTGTGGGGGACCTCACCTGGAAAGTGTTGGCCGTGGACGATCCGGGGCACTGAAGTTCCAGAGGTGCTCTGACACGCTCCTTGGCGGTCACCAAAGATGAGGGACTTTAGAACTACCTCTTGAAAATGCAGTAATGTCCCTGTGTTGCCAGCGTACTGAGACAGTACAAAAGAGTAGTACATGGCAACCTGTACCATGTAGACCACAACTTTTTTGTACCATACCCGTGTTTTCCGCATGGCATCATATGGCTTGAAGACTTGATCAGAAAGATCAACTCCCCCCATATACTGATTGTAGTCCAGAATACAATCGGGCTTGAGGACCGGTCCCACGGTACCTCGCACAGGGACAGGTGAGCTGCTGTTACCATGAATAGTGGTGAGCATAAGGACATCCCTCTTGTCCTTCGGTACCAGGCACCAGTGAACTTGGCTGGGGGGGCTTGACTAGTATGAGCGCCAGGGGGACTCATACTAGCATGGGGCACAGGGTCAGGAGCAGAGGAGGTTTGCGGCCTCGATTGGCGGCATCTCTGCTGCCTTGGTGGCTCATCAACAGAAGATGATGAGGAGGACAAGGAAATAAGGAAGGTGGGGTCTTCCTCGTTCTCTGAGATGCTTTCAGATTCGGAGGCAAGTATGGCATATGCCTCTTCCGCTGAAAGCGCCCTGTGGGCCATTTCCCTACTCTAATGGGGGGTGAAATGTATAAATGTGGGGGGGAAACTTTATTGGTGTGTGTGCTGCGTGTGGTGCGATAATACCTCCCTAATCATACCCCCACACCATGACTGGGTAATACTACCATACTAATACTAAATAAAAAACATTATACACAAACCAATTTCACCCCTTTTGAACATATAGTAGTTTGCTCTACATAGACTCTGCGGTTATATTCAGTGATGTCTTTTTGGAGTTGATCTCTTTCCTTTTTTATCTGACGGCTATGAAGACTTCTTTAAATCAATATTTGTCTTTGTGGAATTTACTGGACAAACATCTTAGGCTCTTTACTTTTCTACACTCCTCCTCACCTTTTCCCTACCCGTAGTGCCCAAAATAATGCTTCCCTTGGTGGTCTGCACTGCATATAAGAAGTGAGTAGGAAAGTGGGTTAAGAAGAGGGGTAGGTGGTTTGGGTTGGTGTGGGTATGTAGACAGGTCTTCCCAATTCGGAACAATAGCGACACACTGTAGCAACAATCCCCTCTCCAAACACATGGGTGCCCATCCACATTACATTGTTTGGCAGATTTTGTATCACATGTTTTATGTAAGATTACTTTTTATAACCCAACCCATCTATGGCCTAAGCCCAGTAGGGTGGAAACCCGTCAGAAGGAACAGTTTCCATGTCTGCTAGTGGTTTGCACAGTCATTTTACCTGTATGCTTTTATGTGTTTCAGAATCCAGTGCAGTCTTCTGATTTAATCCTTCCAATAAAATACCAATAGTTTATTATGTGCTGAAACATTAAGAAATTAGTTCACCAAGGTGATTTGTGACGCATGTCCCGGCCTGAGGACTTGAGAAGAGTTGGATAACAAGATAACACCTTCAACCGGCTGCACTATGTCCTGAACCTCAGAGTGTAACCTCATTTAACACAGTTCGTAGATAGCCAGCACGGCACTGATTCCCTATTTGAGTGTAGAACAATGATGAAATGGCAGACTTGGACTAGGAATGCTGGAGGTGGCGCTCTGATTGACAATAGTACATGAAAACGTTTCAAAGAAGCTCCGTTTCGCACGGTGATCGTGCTTCCTCCGGCCGTTCGGCCGGAGGAAGCACGATCACCGTGCGAAACGGAGCTTGGTCGCCATCCTGTGTCCCCCCACTACCCTCTTCCCATGTAACATATTTGTGGTTATGAAATAAAAGAAGATTTATTCAGCTGGTTGCGGTGAGTTGCCGATTATTTTCCTGCTTCTTTGAAAGACTCATTTAACACCGATGTTGTGGATTCTGGTTATAACAGAAGGACATATACTTGGATGGGTTATTCCATTGTAATTTAAGAACAGCATCATCCGTTTCTTCTCTTCGAATGTGCCGAGACTGCCGACGAAGACTCTGAATGGAGCATCCGATGGCAGTGTGAATAGAGACTTAATATGCAATGATGTAATATAAGCCCTGTATAAATATATGGTTTGACAGGTTATGTATTGATGCAAGCACATTGATATTTGCAAAGGGGTATAAATGTTACCCTGTCCTCCTTAAAGGTGAATTTCTTTTTTGTCTTGTCCACTGTGCTCTCTGCTGACACCTGATGCCCGTACCAGGAACTGTCCAGAGCAGGAGAAAATCTCCATAGCAAACCTATGCTGCTCTGGACAGTTCCTGACACGGACAGAAGTGTCAGCAGAGAGCACTGTGGACAAGACAAAAAAAGAAATTCAAAAAGAGTAGAATTTCCTCCGTAGCATACAGCTGCTAATAAGTACTGGAAGGGTAAAGATTTTATAATAGAAGTAATTTAGAATTTTTTTTAACATTCTAGCACCAGTTCATTTAAAAAAAAAAGTTTCCCACCGGAGTAGCCCTTTAAGGTAAAATGACTGTAGGTTTCACTTTAACACCATAAGAATGCAGGGCATACATTTGCACCCTGCGCCCGCTCCTGCGCGCCTCACACCTGGTGATAGACCATTAATATATCGCCTAGAGAGGCCTAAAGATCATCACTATGAACTATTGTTTCTTTAGAATAGTGGCTAAAATAGCCAAGCTATGGTAAGATTGAAATTGTAGATCTCTATGTGGGCGGTCACTGAAGCAGCATGGGCTGTGAGTCTTGGGAAGGCGTCATTTTTAGAAAGTCTGTTCAGTGCTGGGAGAGATTGTGAGTCTTGAGGAAGCTTGGGTTGAAGGAGGCATCAACTGTGGAGACTGGCTAAAGATAGCACAGGGAAAAGCTGAGTATGAGAAGAGTCTATAAAAGAATTTAGGTCTACTTAATTGAGAAAGGTTGGCTACCCTGAGACTTGAATGGAGAACATTTTCTTTCTTTCTTTTTTTTTATATATCAACTGGTGCCAGAAAGTTAAACAGATTTGTAAATTACTTCTATTAAAAAATCTTAAACCTTTCAGTACTTATCAGCTGCTATATGCTCCACAGGAAGTTCTTTTCCTTTTGAATTTCCTTTCTGTCTCACCACAGTGCTCTCTGCTGACACCTCTGTCCATTTTAACAACTGTCCAGAGCAGGAGCAAATCCCAATAGAAAACCTATCCTGCTCTGGACAGTTCCTGATACGGACAGAGGTGTCATCAGAGAGCACTGTGGTCAGACAGAAAGGAAATTCAAAAAGAAAAGAACTTCCTGTGGAGCATACAGCAACTGATAAGTACTGGAAGGGTTAAGATTTTTAAATAGAAGTAATTTACAAATCTGCGCAACACAAGGTTCACATGGCGCCTGAACACCTAAGGCCGGCCCTGACCATAACACTGTGGCTAGCTTTTTGTGAACTTGTATTTCCTGTTTGACTTTTCTTTTTCTGACTACAAATCCCACAATTCCATTTTCCTCCCTCCCACACATCAGCCATTGAAACATAAATGAGCTGCATCCATCAAAAGATCTGTGGTTTTCAATCAGGGTGCCTACAGCTGTGGCATTAGTTGCAGATTGATCTCTTTCCCACCATGCAATCGCTCCACCCATTGGAGCAGACAGGCTCCCTGTCATCAGCTGACTAGTGATGTCAGGTCTCGGCCGCATTGCAACCTGGGAAAAATCGGAGACAACAGTCATTTTGTATGCTGGTAAAAATAAATATTGGGGTGAAAATCACATAAGAATTGTGAGAAAACCGTCACACACAGGTACAGACACTATATTATGAACTGCACTAACTTTACAGCCCCTGTAGCATAGTCAAATAAAAAAAAATTCCTGGAATACCCCTTTAAAGTTACATTGGTTAGCGACTGTGCCTTTAGAAAGGAAACCCTCGACTAACAACTTATATGTACAGTATAGTCATAATATCTCATGTACAGATTTCGATTTGTGGTCCCAAGAAAAAATTGGACCTTTTAAAGACATATTTGGCAAAAGTATATGGATACAATGCAAGGTCAGCTCCATTAGGAGAGTTGTGTAAGTTCATATAGGTCCTGCATCTCTGCTACTTGTGACATAGTATATTGTGCAAGGGACTCTGTGAAGGGAGTGTTTACCTAATTTTGATAACATTTTTGGCCATGGTTTTGTGATAGACTTTGGGAAATCAGGGCAAGTTTTAACCTTCACTAATTTGAGGGATCTGAGACTTCTAAATATCTTTACTTTATCACATTGACCTAAGGTAGACACAAGCACGGAGACAAGTCTCAGCAGTCAAGGATGTACAGTTGAAAGATGGCGGATGGGTAGTGGGTAGTGAAATTGGTTATTTGTTTTGCTGATGCTGTATTCATTTTCTGTGGCAGATTTCTAATACTATTCCAATGCTGTGACATGACTTCTTGTACTGTGACACTGCAACTTTTATGTGTACATTATACCAGCATGGTGACATCCTAATTTGTGTTATGACGTCACCATGTGCACTGTCATTGTTTTGGGTATGTTTTTCTGTGATGTCATCACATTTTTAGCTTGCTGCTGAATATGGTCATGGTCATGGTCCAGTGGGGCCCCATTCCTACATTCCATTTTTATTTTTTTAAGGGCCACATGGTTACTTGCAACACCTTATGTAATGTAACCTCTTTAAAGGGGTACTCTGGTGGAAAACATTTTTTTTAAATCACCTGGTGCCAGAAAGTTAAACAGATTTGCAAATTACTTCTATTTAAAAATCTTAATCCTTCCAGTACTTATCAGCTGCTGTATGTCCAGAGGAAGTTCTTTTCTTTTTGAATTTATTTTCTGTCTGACCACAGTGCTCTCTGCTGACACATCTTTCCATGTCAGGAACTGTCCAGAGCAGGATAGGTTTGCTATGGAAATTTGCTCTTGCTTCACAGTGCTCTATGCTGACACCTGATGCCCGTACCAGGAACTGTCCAGAGCAGGAGAAAATCCCCATAGCAAACCTATGCTGCTCTGTACAGTTCCTGACATGGACAGAGGTGTCAGCAGTGAGCACTTCCTGTGGAACACAGCAGCTGTTGGGTGTGTCTGACTTCCAGAGAGAGAGGATTGAAGCAGTGTTTCCTACAGCCTTTTCCCCAGGAGGGTGGCAGCTTCCTTGGGAGAGCCTCCTGCTATGGAGCCCCAGACTTCCACCCCTCGAACTAGGCCGGAGGGGGGTGGGAGTGAGAGAGCTACGGCCGATTCCAAGGACAGGGTGAGAAGATCCAGCAGGCTCCGCAGTAATGTGGAGCCCACTCCCCCGTCCTTCGCTGGAAACCGCAAGGCGTCCGGTAAGAAGCTTATGGTTATGTCTTCGGGGACTGTGTCTGATACTATGGAACCCCAGCAATGGGGGGTGAAGGGTCCCAGGGAGTCGCTAGCTACTTTCGGTTCCCGCATGCAGGCAAATCTTGTAGAATATGAGCAGCTGGGGAAAAAGCTGAAAATCATAAGGGAAGACCTGAAGTTTGCTCGCTACCAAACAGATAACTCTGCCAAGGCTATGAGGGCTAAGTTTGCTGCCAGGGTGTGTGAGCTGAAGGCAGAGGAGCAGGAGGTGGTGAGAGCCCGAATGCTGATTGTAGAGGGAGCAGGCATGTTTAAAGAAAAATTAAAGAATGAAGACCGCTATAAAACCATGCGGACCCCTGTGAAGGAGGAAGAGGATAGTCAGGGGGAGGAAGAGTGCTTGTGTGTCACGGAGGAGAAGATGGAGGAAGGTGGTGAGGGAGATGGCGGCAGTGAGGGTGATGAGAGTGAGGGGGATGTGTGTGATACCCCGTGTACCCCTAAGACCTCTGTCACCCCGAGTGCGGATTACATCAACCCTGCCCAAGTCGCCCTACCAGCCACCTCTGAGGAAAGTGACAGTAATGATGGCGGTGACAGTGGACTGGTCTGTGGGGGGCTCCTGCGGGCCATAGTGATGCAGGAGTCACCCACCCGTCTGGAAAATTTCAGTTTTGGCCAGGACCTGGGCCCTGAGGAGAGGAAGAGGAAGAAGAAGAAGAAGAAAAAGGCTGAGGAGCAGATAAAGTTTGTTTTCTCTCCTATCCAGCAGTCTGGGCCACCTGAAAAGTTGGTTCAGGCTGCTGGGCCCCCCACCCTGCCAGATCCCGCTTCTGCTGTGGAACGGGACCAGCACGGGGGGTACAGTGCTGCATCCAACATGGCCGCGGGTGCTACAGTCACGCGTCCTGCTGGTAGGGAAGAGCAGGACAGGCTAATAGTGGGCAATAGTTATGCGGCAGTTTGCAAGGGGAGCGGTTCCCCGAGTATTGTGGGCAATGTTACTAGCCCTGCGGGGCACTTCCCTGAGAGGGGGGGGAGTGTCCAGGCGCCTGAGGTGTGTGGTGAGATCTTCTGCTTGGGGGGCGGTCCCCTGGGCGCTGCTAGTAGTGTCGGTGCTGCGGGGCACTCCCCTGAGAGGGGGGGGAGCGTCCAGGTGTCAGAACCTGCTGCTGAGCCTGTGCGGTTGGGCACAGTGTGTGGCGCAGGCACTGCAGGGATCTCCCCTGTGAGAGAGGGGAGTCCCTGCACATCAGTGGCAGGAGGAGTGGTGGAGGTGCGCCTGGAGGGGCAGCCTCAGCTTCGGGAGGTGATGTCGGCGGTGACATCTCGAATGGAGGAGGAGTCAGCGTCGCCGACAATGGCAGCCGCCGGCGACCTGAGAATGTACAAAAAGGCCAAGCTAAAGCATGTCCAGGCCAGCCCAGAGGTAGTGGGTGAAGCAGCTGCTGATCCCAAAAATACTGTCAATAAAAGCAATGTTAAAACAAGGTGTGTGAAAGATGGGAGTGGTAGTGCTGTGGATGAGAGGGGTGTATGTGGCAGTGGTAGTGGTGCAGATGGGAGGAGTGGTAGTGGTGCAGATGGGAGGAGTGGTAGTGGTGTGAATGAGAGTGGTGATAGTGGAGTGAATGAGAGGAGTGGTAGTGGTGCAGATGGGAGGAGTGGTAGTGGTGCAGATGGGAGGAGTGGTAGTGGTGTGAATGAGAGTGGTGATAGTGGAGTGAATGAGAGGAGTGGTAGTGGTGCAGATGGGAGGAGTGGTAGTGGAGTGATCGGGAGGAGTGGCAGTGAAGTGATTAAGAGTGGTGATAGTGGAGTGAATAGGAGGGGTGGTAGTGGTGTAAATGAGAGGAGTGGTAGTGGTGCAGATGGGAGGAGTAGTTGTGTGAATGAGAGTAGTAGTAGTAGTGGTGTGGATGGTAGGAATAAGAGTGGCTTTTGTGGCAGTACAGGTGGCCTAGGCGGGGATGTAGGGACGGTGTCTGGTCCGGCTGCCCCCCCGGTCGTCAGGAGTTATGCAAGTGTGGCGGCTGGGGGTTCAGTAGGATCTTTACCTCCTGCATCTGGTGAAGGTCAGTTGCAACGGCGTCTCCTGGAGGCACTAAAGAGAGGAGAAAGGACGCTCCAGGTAGAGGGAAAGGAGATGGACCTGTCTTTTTGGGTGGAGAGACATGGTCTGGGAGCGTTCCGAGAGAGGAATGGGGAGACCGTATGGTCCCTCCAGACACACGGGCAGGAGGTAGGTCGCAGGAATGTGGCCCGTTTGGTTTGGAAAGGCGAAGATGCGTGCCCCCAAAGGGGCAAGGTGGTGGAGCTTCTTTTCCAGATGGGTTTCAGGGCTGGGGACATCTTTGCCCTGATTCACCCCTTCGGCTCCTCCGAGTTTGACGTCAGCTTTGTTAGGCCGGAAGGACTAGATCTCTTTTGGTCTAATTATGAGCTGATGAAAACGAGCCCGGATGGCGAGATTTCGCTGTAAAAGCGGTATCTCGCCAAAGTATGGTAAAGAAAGTGACCGTTTTGACCCGTAACGAGTCACTTTCTTGTTATGACATTATGACCTGGCTGGGCAGGTACGGGGAGGTGACGGACGTCCCCCGGAAGAACTTTGACGAGCACAATATATGGTCTGGGGCCTGGACGTTTTCCGTTCGTCTCAGGCGTTCAGGGAACACGGTCACCCACATCCCTTCGGCCGCCTTTCTGGGACGCGACAGGATTCAGATCTTCTACCAGGGGCAGCCGAGGCTGTGTCACAGGTGTGGTGACCCAAACCACTTTAGTGCCAACTGCACTCAGCAGATATGCGCCCTCTGCTGTGGGGTGGGTCATCTGGCGGCCACCTGTGGGCAGATTCGGTGTAACTTGTGTGGTGACTTAGGTCACCCGTTCAGCCGGTGTCCACGCTCGTTCTCCAACACTGTGACCGCCCCAGCTGGGGAGAGCCTAACGGTTGCCCCAGCGGGGGAGGGGACTAGTGGAGGAGAGGGGGCACCAAAGCCAGTGAAGGAAAAACATAAGACCCCCTCTATGCGGAGGCGAGAGGAGAAGCGCAGGTTGGAGAGGGCCCTTGAGAATGCCCAGGTGCCAGGGGTGGCTCGGGGTCCCACTCCAGACACTGGCTCAGAAGGAGGTCAGAATAATTCTGAGGCTTTGGGTGGGGCCGAACTGGATGAGGAGATAGGGAGACTGCGTAGGGAAGAATGTCAAGATGCTCCTTCCTCCAGTCATGCCTCTGAATCCGAAACTGTGGATGAGGAGGAGAAGGAGGGGCAGACAGTAAATGGTGGCCAGGAAAAGAAGAAGAGGAGGAAGAAGGGTAAGAGTAAGGCAGCGCCGTCCTCCTCTTCAGTTGTAGCTTCAGACCATAGAAGGAACAACTCAGTCTCTGACCCTCTGATCGTCCTTTCAAATCGATATGAGGCCCTTGGGGATACCATCTCCCCTCCTCTTCTCGAGGGTCCGGAGGCAGTTCGGCCTCCAGGAGGTGCCGAGCCTCCTTCCTCTGGGGCAGTTTCCTCAGGGGGAGAGGTAACACCAGATGCTGGAGGTAAAGATCCTGGGATGGATATATCCCTGAGTTTAAAAAGAGGCAAAGGGTCTTCCTCCGATTCAGATGGGGGTGGAGGGAAGGAGAGGAAGAAGGTTTAAAGGGTGAGGCCATCTAACTCAATCACCCAGGATGGCGGCACTCACCCCACTGACACTGGCATCTATTAACTGTGCCAGCATAAAGTCTGATACGGCTAGATTCGCAGCCTTTGATTTTCTTGGCCGTGTTGAAGCCGACATTTTGTATCTGCAAGAGACCAGGTTGTCAGATTTAGCCTCCCTGGTAAAAGCCAGAAGAGAGTGGAGGCGCGGTCCCTCCCACTGGTCTCTTGCGGCTGAGCCGTATAGTGGGGTGGCGGTCCTTTTTACCGCTCCTGTTGAATGCAGACGGGTTATTGAGTTAGAAATGGGGAGGTGCCTGATCTTAGATGTCTTCATGAAGGGACAAGAGCTCCGGCTCATTAACATCTACGCCCCACAAACTAAGCGGGGCCGTAAAGATCTCTTTATGAGGATTAAGCCCTTTCTTTTTACGAGTCGGCAAGTGATCTTTGGAGGGGATTTCAATAATGTCACGAGGTCCCAAGATAGGAGAGGCTCCAATGGTCCGCTGACTTGCGATAGTGTGGCACTGATTAGCATAGCTAGAGAAGCTCGCCTAGAGGACGCCCACATCCGGAGCCCCTCAGGCCACACGGGTTTCACCTATCATCAAGGTAGTCGCAGGTCTAGGATAGATAGGTTTTATTTAAAGGAGGAAGCCGTCTCTTCCGCAGTGTCCGTGGTTGAGGTGGAGTTCTCCGACCACTGTATGATTTTGTTTTCCCTGAATGTTTCAGAGACCCCCCGGATGGGAAAAGGTTATTGGAAGCTGAATTCGTCCCTCCTGGAGGAAGCGGAGATAAGACAGTCCTTTGAGGATTTTCTTCAGAGTCAGGTACCTTTACTGGGCCTATGTAGTAGTAAGTCAGAGTGGTGGGAGATATTCAAGAAGCGGGTTGCGGGGTTCTTCCGCCAGCTCTCGAGCCTCAGGTCCCTGAACAGGTATCGCCTGTATCAGGGTCTGAGGAGGAAACTCGAGCTTCTCGTCTCGACTGGAGGTACCCGAGAGGATATCTCCAGAGTGAAATCCTTGCTGATGAGGTGTCAGTACGATAGGCACGCATCTTTGGTTTTTGAGAGGGATTTCGGGAAGTACCGCTCGCCCGACCCTTACAGAAACTGTAAGATGTCAGTGAGTAGTAAAGTCATTTCAGGACTGATTGATAGTACAGGATCTCTGAATCGGTCCAGATCAGGGATCTTGGAGGTCGTCAGATCCTTCTACTCGCACCTCTTGGGGAGGAAGGATCTAGATCGAGACAAGATGTCGGCTTTCCTGGCTGAAACCATTCCTGAGCCAGGGGTAGACCCCTCTCTTGATGTTTTGGCAGAAGGAATCAGGGAAGAGGAAGTGAGACTGGCGATCGAGGGGCTCGCCCCTAAGAAGTCGCCGGGTCCGGATGGCTTAACATCCGAGTGGTACAGGACCTTTAAGGAGTCTTTAGCTCCCCTCTTGACTGAGGTATTCAATGAGTGTCTCTCCTCGGGCACTCTGCCGAAGTCAATGAGGAGGTCAGCCCTGATTCTTCTATCAAAGGGTAAAGATCCCAGCCGTATTGAGAATTGGAGGCCCATAGCTCTTCTCAATACGGACAGGAAGCTTCTGGCCAAGATACTGTTTAATCGGCTGGTGAAGTTTGCACCCCGGCTCCTTTCAGGAGCTCAGCACTGCTCTGTTCCAGGCCGAAGCACCTTAAGTGCGGTCCTTAGTGTCAGGGAGGCAGTGGAGAGGAGTAGTGCGGGTTTCTGGAAGGGGTACTTGCTGTCCCTGGATCAGGCCAAAGCGTTTGATCGGGTGAACCACGAGTACCTCTGGTCCGTCCTCCTGAGATATGGCTTACCGAGTACTTTTGTGAATTGGCTTAAGATCTTGTATGCAGGGGCAGAGAGTTTCCCACTGGTGAACGGTTGGTCTGGCCGCTCTTTTGAGGTGGGGTCCGGAGTCCGTCAGGGTTGTCCTTTGAGCCCGCTATTATACGTGTTCGCAATCGATCCCTTCGTCCGGAGGGTAGATTGTGGGCCGTTGGCGGGAGTCGGGATGAACCTGGCGGAGCTGGATGTCGCCCAGAGAGTGGTGGCGTACGCTGACGATGTCACCATTTTCGTGTCCTCGCGAGAGGAGGTCGATGTGGTGATGTCGGAAGTGGACCGCTACTCGGAGGCATCCGGGTCTAAGATCAACCGGGATAAGTGTGAGAGTCTCTGGCTGGGAGGGGGAGATCCCACGTTTGATCTCCCGGACACCCTTCCAGGGCCCCAAGAGTCAGCAAAAGTGTTGGGCATCATATTCGGCCAGGATGATTATCCCACCAAAAACTGGGATGGTAAGCTCCAGGATGCCACTCAGAGGGTGGACCAGTGGAAGGGTTGGTCTATGACCCTCAGGGAAAGGGTACACCTGATCAAATCGTACCTGCTCCCCTTGTTTATCTATCTGGCCAGAGGCTTACTACACTAGGGTCTACAGCCTGTTTTTCCAACTGTTATGGGGGAACAGGATGAACCTAGTCAAGAGGGAGGTTACGTACCGCACGAGGAGACTAGGGGGTTTATCTATGGTAAACCCTGTGGTGTTCTTAACCAACACCTTCTTGAAAGCTAACATCTCAAACCTCTGGTCAGAGAGGGCTTCTCCGTGGGTACTCTCCTGTAGGGAATGGTTTCGGCCTTTCTTCCAGGAATGGGAGACAGGAGGGCAAGTGAAGGACCTCCGTACGCCCCATGGATATCTTCCGGCTTACGCTACCCCGACTCTGAAGGCGATACGTCGGTGGGGTCTGGGAGTGTGGGAGATCAGGACCCAGTCAAGGCAGTTCCTTGACAAACGGGTTCTGTTGACCCACTTCCAGAAGCCTCTGGCGCTCAGGGACTGCCCAGGTCGGGATCTGAGGGTGGGGTTGCACCTTTTAAACATGAAAAGGATCCCCCAGAAGTTTTGGGACTTGGCCTGGCGCTGCTTTCAGGGGAAGCTATATGTGAGGGACAATTTGAAGTGTAGGAACTCTGATGACCGGGGATGTCCCCGAGAAGAGTGTGGGGACACGCTGGAAAGCATGGACCACTTCCTGCTTCATTGTCCCTTTAATATAGGGGTTTACAACCGGGTGGGCGCTTCCATCGGCTGGAGTCAACTTGCCGGCCTTACCTATCAGGAGTGGGCTTATGGGGCATTCAGGAACCTGGGTGGCCGAGATCGGGGCACTTTATTCTTAGTCAGTTTAGTGGTTAGGTACTACACGTGGAATGCACGGTGTTTAGTGTCGACCCAACAGAAAATCCTCTCCGAGGTGGAGGTCTGTAGGAACATCACCGGTGACCTTGGGAAGATCAGGTCTTTGGAGTATGGCAGTCTTGGTACCAGTAGGGCTTCTCTCCTATGGAGAGGGTTTTCTTTTCATGTGCCCTAGGTACTAGACCTTTTGGGTAGAGTACCTTTATTTTGGTTGGGGACAGTGTCAGAGGGACAGAGATAGGATGAGAACAGGGTTAGTTTGAATGAAGGGATAGGATTAGGGAGAATTGTAGGGGGAGTTAGGGAAAGAGTGTAAAATTATTTTGAATGTATCAAGTCTGCCATCCTTCTCCCTGGTGGTGGGCTGATGCATGTGCACGCTAGTTTTTTGTTTTGTTTTTAAGCTGATATGGTATGAAGGGCTTACAGGCGACCAAACTTGGGCCTAAAGTGGGTTGTGGTTCAGTTTGTATAAGTTTGTGTATAAGTTGGTTGGGAGGAGTGCTAGGTGGGGAGGGTGTGCTTGTGGGTGGTGGTGTTCATCTTTGGGGGACCTGACATGGGTCAGTTAAGGACTGGACTTTGTGAACTGTAAGAACGGTATGGACTCTGACCCATGTACAGGAGGGGTGGTGTGGGTGAGGGTACAGTTTTAGTGTAGGGTTTTTCCTAGGGTTTTCTATTGATTTTGTAGGGGTTTTCCGTAGTGCATATATTTTGTTTATATTATATTTTATTTATATAGTATATTTAGTAATTTTGTACCTATATTGTGTTATATCTATATTGTTTCATATTGTTTCAGCGTTATGGTAGCCGGACCAGTTGCTGTGTTGATATGTGGTTTATTTAGTTTATTTCAGTTATTTGGTCTGTTTTATGTTTTCTTTGGTATTTTCATTAGTCCCGGATAGAGGATCCAGTTAATTTGGACGTTTTGTAAGTGAATGTATGTGTGATATGATTATTTTGATGATTATTATTATTACTATTATAGTTTTTGTTTGTATGTATGTATATGTACAAAAAATATAATAATTTTTATTTTATTTATTTATTTATTTTTTTTGAGGTGTGCTTGCTACGTTTCTGTTTAGTTTTCTTGTTGCGTGTTCCCAAGTATGGATGGTTTTGAGTTATAGTCGGATAATGATAACTTTTATGTTTATATTTTGACAAGCCAAGTTGTGCTATTTTATTTATTTATTTTTCTTATGTTCATTTTCGGTAAGTGTGTGAGTGTTTGATTAGATATTTTGGGCATACTTTAATATCTTAGTATTTTAGTATCTCAGTAAAGCTGGGCTGGCCGGTTAGGCAGGGTTTTGTTTATGAGGTGTTGTTTTTGGTTCTAGAGTATTTCTTATTTATGTTATAGCTGGTTAAGCTTGCTTTGTGTTTTGTATTTGATAAGTTTTGTATTTTTCTAATAAAAAGAGTGTCAGCAGAGAACACTGTGGTCAGACAGAAAGCAAATTAAAAAAGAAACAAACTTCCTCTGGAGCATACAGCAGCTGATAAGTACTGGAAGAATTAATATTTTTTTTTTTAAAGAAGTAATTTACAAATCTGTTTAACTTTCTGCAACCAGTTCCACCGGAGTACCCTTTTAAATAATAATCATTTTTACTGGGAAAGTTACAAAGAAAAATCGTGTTTTTTTTTGTTTTTTTTCTACTTTTGAGCATTTTGTGTTATTGTGCTTAGCTTTGTCAGCGTGGGTTATTTTTACCTGTCCATAAAACTACTTAAAAACTGATTGTGATGCTGAAGCCGGTAGGTGGTAATCTGTGTTAGAAAAAGTAATTGGACTTCTGCTAAATCCTGCTGCTTCCATAGGGAGAGACTTCCTGTACAGTACATCATGCTGGCCTGCGGGGAGGGATTACGTGTAATAGGTTTACATGTACAAGCCTGGAGAGCTTAGTGTAGATATCTGATTTCCGCTATCCCACAGAGTAGGGTATATGTAATCACTACATTAACTACATTTAGGTTTGTTTTCTGAAGCCCTACACATAACCTGGATGATGTGGGATAAAAACATTGCTTTTAAGATCCCACTTATATAAGGCGCTAAAAGTCTGATATTGCGCTTAGAGAAAAAAAAATTAGGCAATAAACATGTAGATAAGGCCCAGACCGCAGTTTTTGCCATTTTACTTTGTAGGATTGGACTAAGTGAATTGATAAAGGGGTAATCTGGTAGGCCCAGGTTCTGATATGCGCGAGAAGCTCACGAGAAATAAGAGGAAACGGCACCGAGACTCTGACTGATCAAAACTTTGACTATGTCTCTGTGAAACATTTTGTGAAATTATAGAGCAATGTCCTGGTACCCGTGTCCCAGCTACAAAGTATAAGAAGTGGTCGCATGGTTGAGGAAACCTACTTCTAACTGCTTAAAGGGGTACTTCAGTGGAATTTTTTTTTTTATCAACTGGTGCCAGAAAGTTAAACAGATTTGTAAATTACTTCTGTTAAAAAATCTTAATCCTTCCAGCACTTGTTAGCTGCTGAATACTACAGAGGAAATTCTTTTTTTTTTTGGAACACAGAGCTCTCTGCTGACATCATGGCTGACATCATGACGTCACAAGGAGCATGATGATCCCCCGAAGCTCGCACCCAGCCTTCGGAACTAAATGTTCCAAATGCTGGGGCAGTGGAATACCCCTTACACAGTGGAGTACCCCTTTAAATCTGTGTAAGGGGTATTGTGAGTTCACATAACTGTTTGTATATTACATTGCCATTCTAGCATACTCTAAGGTATTCTGAGTGTAAGGGTTAAAGATTAGTGATTTATTTAGGGTGTAAGGGTGTCAGATGAGTGATTTATTAATCACATAACATGCTCCCCATTCCGGTTCTATTCCAGAATCCCTAGTCCAATCCACTCTCCTCAGTGGGCTGGGCTCTAAAAACTAGGTCTAGTATGGCTAAGGTCAGAGCAATATATGCCTATTCCTACTAGGTCCATATAAGCTCATTTCTATCTTGTCCTGTATGTTGTTCAAGTCAAAGTCTGCTTCAAGCAAGTCCCAAGCCTGTACCAGTTGCAAGTACTATCTGAGACAGATCTAGTTCGCATGTGCAGTGATCCCAGAATTTGGAAAATTTGCACAAAAATTGTCTCCAGTCCATGGTGTGGGGGCATTGTGCTTCAGTTTCTAGCTCCACGAAGGAGTATCTACTAGTCAGAGGAGGGAAAACTGAACAAGGACCCCTCCGCGTACATAAATTTTTACTGGCCTATGGTCAGAATTAGTGCTGTGTAGCTCAACGCGTTACAGAAGTTCTTCCGCTTATGCTCTGCAGGTAGGTAATTGTGCCACAAAACCCATAAGTAAGTGTAAGTAAGTGTCTGTGGATTTACATGGAAAGTTTAAAGTTTCAAGTTGTTTCCACATTAATCAAGTGTCTGGACTTCTCATTCCTGTATTCTGAACAACTCATTTGACAAAAGAGTACATGGGTCCACAGGGATCATCAAGTTAGCAAGACCACCCAGCCATGTCACATCCCAAGGGAATTATTCCTAGCGAGCATGTACTACTAAATTTAACATTGATTACCAGAGTAGTAACACTTTAACATGTATTACACATATTAAAGGGATTATCTAGGAATTGAAAAACAGAGCCAGTGTCTTTCATAAAAGCTCCCTTTTGTCTCCAGGTTGCGTGTTGTTCTGCAGCTCAGTTCCATTGAAATGAATAGAGCCACGTTGTAATACCACACACAACCTGAGGACAGAAAGGGAGCTGATTTTGAAAGAAATTATTTCTGTTTTCCGATTCCTTGATAACCCCTTTAATACTCACTGCTGAGGAGTCTACTGTGCCAACAGGTAAATCAAGCCCTGCCCATGAGGTTCAGGAGAGGAAAAGTACTATCTGTAGAGAACGTCACGTCATAGATTTTTTTCATGCAGTTATGACACAGTATCGGTTATACAGAATAGACTGAATGGCACTAAAACATGCATTCAATATAACTGAAGGGATAAGCCCAAAGTTTATTTTTTAAAGTGAGACCAATCCTCTTCAGTATGATACTAGATATCACTATCTCAAAGAGAAAATCTTGCTTTATTATGATAGTATATTTCATGGCAGACTGTGTATGTTTTTAATAGACTACAGATTTCTTCATGTAATCCCTCTAAAACGGACATACTGCGCACTAGAAAACCTGCAGTATCACCAAAATACTACCACAGTTAACTTCCCCATCAAATCTCTGCAGTACACACATGGCTGGATTCATTCTGCTAGAGCAGTAGTTTTCAAACTGTGGAGCTCCAGCCATTGGCTGGCTGGGGGCTGTAGTTTTGCAACAGCTGGAGGTCCATAGTTTGGAGTCGTAGGTAGAAAAAATCCCGGCACTCACTGGATATGCTGAATCACAAATGTTTATTTATCCATATGCAAGGTAATGCAAAATAGCGACTCGCAGGACGCGTTTCGGCCAAGTGGCCTTTGTCAACTGATCAGTTGACAAAGGCCACTTGGCCGAAACGCGTCCTGCGAGTCGCTATTTTGCATTACCTTGCATATGGATAAATAAACATTTATGATTCAGCATATCCAGTGAGTGCCGGGATTTCTTTTATCTACTACTTGCACCTCTGGTCCACGCGCACCACCACCTATACGAGTACCGACTCCCTACCATTTCTACATAGTTTGGAGTCCACTGTGCTTGAGCAAGCAACATAGTCATTTAAGATCATGGGAAAAATGATGTGCAAGACAAAGATGATGTTGTAGCCGGACAGGATTATGTTCTTGATGGTATGGGGACCCCTAGTGGTCTTTTTTTTATAAGCAAAGATTATACTTTTTTTTTTTTTTTTATGAAGTATATTAGAAAAGGTTTTGCTAAGATGTACAACATATAAAAAGTTTTTGATTCTGACAGTGCTTGATACCTTACATCTATCTATCTATCTCTTATTTATCTATTTATATGAAAATAAACTCAACGTATGTGTCTATAAGTATGTTCCAGCATAACTTCGGAATGGCTAGATATATTTTAATTAAACTCTGTACATATATTTCTTATATTTAAAATAAAAATATAGTATAGTTTAGGAGTGTCCTGATACCGACAATCTCCACAGTCTGAGAGTAAAACAGCTGAGCCCCATGAAAGTCAAGGACGAAGGTGAAGATGGGTCTCAGTCTAACTTAAAGGACAAATAGTTCAAACCAAGAGAAGCTATGGCACAGCAGGTGTAGTGAGTTACTCGGGAGATAGCCTCAGGGTCGGCGTCTGTGGGTGGCGGGGTGCTGACTCTATGTGAAAACCATGTAGTACTAGATAATATCAATCACAAGAAGAAAAGAAACAGAGTCGCGACTCACCGCACTGTACTGTAAAACTTCAGGCTTTAATGCAACATGCCACAGGGTCCATGAACAAAGACGTCCGACTTCGGGAGAAAACGGGGAGGGTGCAGGGGAAAAACAGAGTAGACAACAGACTGTTTCACATCTAGTGATGCTTCATCCGGTCTCAAAAACTCAGGTGATCCTGTGTGCTTAAATCACCTGAAGTCACGTGATACAGGTAAAACCAATACAAAACACATACCTCCAAAAAACACCTAAATAGTGAAAATAAGGTAAAAGATAGGATCTAACCTAGCGTACATGCTATTATATGAACGATGAAAGGTCATTCCTTTCATTGAGTCCCATTGGACCTATCGCGTTCAGTCTACTTATCCAGTAGATTTCTCGCTGTGCGAGCCGTAGCTCCTTATTCACATCGCTCATATTATCATACATGCGTTCTATGCCCGCAAAGTGAAGTGCTCTCGGGTCATTATTGTGTACAGTACGCATGTGTGCAATAAAACGGGATGCTCCTACTCCTGTTTTTAAAGAGTACAAGTGTTCTCTAATGCGTTTAAACAAATGTCTTTTTGTTTTACCCACGTAGTATAATCCGCAGTTGCAAATTATGCAGTATACCACGTGGGTGCTGCGGCAAGTTATAAACTGTTTTACATATATATTATAACCACCTAGATTGAAAGTATTTTTAGCTAAATTTAGGTTACATTGGGAACAATTTCTACATGGGTAGTTACCATTTGGGGCTAAATTGCTCAACCAATTCTTTTTTTTCCATTCATTATTTCTTTGTCTTCTTTTAATAAATCCTCCTATAGTGTTGTTTCTTTTATAGGTAACAATAGGTTTACGCTCAGCTACTTCTTGTAAATCTACATCATGTTCTAACAAAGACCAATTTTTATGTATAGCATTACGTATCGCATTGTTCATGTTAGTGTTTTGAAAGGAGAAGATAACTTTTTTATTTTCTACAGAATTAATAGCTTTTTTCTTTGGACTTTGTACAATTTCTTCTCTACTTTTATTATTAACTCTTACCATGGCATTTTTAAGAACTTTTTCTGGATATCCCCTGGCTCTAAAATCTTTGAGCATAGTCTCTGCTTGGGTTTCAAATTTTATGGGATCATTATTAATTCTTTTCAAACGGATTAATTGACTGTACGGAATACTGTTACGAACATGTGGGGGATGAGAGCTGTTATAGTGTAATACTGAATTTTTTGCAATATCTTTCTTGTGTCCTGTGGTAATAATTTTGTCCTGTTCTATTAAGATTTTGACATCTAGAAATTCTAGGGTATTACCTCCCCATTGATGTGTCAAGAACATGTTCACATTGTTCGTTTGATTAAGGTGTTCCACAAAATGGGCAAAGGTTTCTTTTGAACCCTCCCATACGATGAGGATATCATCCACATATCTTAAATACTTTTTCACATGGTGGAGGTAAGGATTTCGATGGGATAGGATAAAATAATTTTCAAAAGCAGCCAAAAAAATGTTAGCGTAGGAGCATGATACTGGGCTCCCCATCGCTGTCCCATATAATTGTTTGTACCACTTGCCACCATGGGAGAAAGTATTATTCTCCAAAATAAATGTCATAGCTTCTACAATGAAGTCGATAAAATCAGCCGATTTATCTGTCTTCATGAGGAGGTTGCGAACTGCTTGTACTCCCGCTTCGTTCGGGATGCGTGTGTATAAGCTTTCGATATCAATGGATACTAATGCATAGCCGTCCTGCCATACAAAGGACTCTAGCATGGTTATCAACTCTCCTGTATTTTTCAAGTACGAAGGAATGCTAGGTAAGAGGGGGGAGATAAGCCACTCAATATAGGCAGATAGTGCCTCCGTAACAGCACCTATCCCCGCCACAATTGGTCTCCCCGGAGGTTGTTTGAGGGTCTTATGTATTTTGGGGACTATGTACCATTTGGCAGGTTTTGGAACTAGGGGTATTAATTTATCAACTATTTTTTCTGTGATGACCCTCTTATTAATATATTTCCACAACATAGATCTCATTTTTTCCATAATATGTCTGGTGGGATTTTCTTTCAAAAGCTCATACACAGTGTTGTTATTCAATTGTTTGTG
Organism: Hyla sarda; assembly: GCF_029499605.1. Lineage (NCBI taxonomy): Eukaryota > Metazoa > Chordata > Amphibia > Anura > Hylidae > Hyla > Hyla sarda. The sequence continues at coordinate 198,530,986 of NC_079195.1, forward strand.
AGCCTCTCTATCATGATCCTCTTTGCTCCAAACAACTATGGCTCCTCCTTTATCTGACTTCGTGACTATTAAGTCGGGTTTGTCCGCCAGCCACAATAGAGCCTTCTTTTCTGTATAAGTAATGTTATGATTAATGGGGGGGTATATGAGGGCTTTCATGTCTCTGAGTACCGCGCTCTGGAACATGTCCAGAGCGCTGCCAGGTTGTATGGGGGGATTGAATTTAGAGGGATTCCCACCCTGAAAAAAATCATTATGGTTTTGAGAAGGGATATCTGTGGCTTTACAGGGGATTTCCCCCTCTCTCTTACTAGTGACCTGTTGAGGAGGAATTTTGGAAAAAAATTTAAACAAATTAATCTTGCGTAGTGCTTTATATAAATCCACCTCAAATTGTTCATAGGTGAACTTTTCATTAAGTCCAAAATTAAGTCCCTTAGAAAGTGCCGTGATACAGTCCTTTGTCAGTGTGGTGTTAGTAAGGTTAACGACATTGTCCACATTCAGCGTCTCTGCCAGGTTACATATTTCCTCTTTTTGGATCTTTTGCCTAGATTTGTTCCTCCTTCTCCCCCTTCTCGTTCGCCTCCTAAAGGGGTATGGACGAAATTAGAAGCTTTATCTGTTTCTCCTTTTTTATTTTGAGAATCTTCTGATGCACTACTGTCAGACTCTGTGGTCAAGAAATCGGTGGTGCGTTTTTTCCTTGATTGGTTGCGTTTTTTTCCTTTATTTATATTTGTGGTAGGTTTTTTTGCCCATGAGAAGATCCTGTTGTTGTCAAAATCATTCTTATCTCGGACAAACTTGTCTCGTTTAATGTCCTTAATCTCTTTCTGTAAATGCATCATTTTGTGATCCATCAATTTTAGGAAATCCTCATACTGTTTATCAGGTATCCGTTCTTTAAGTTCTACTCTTGCCTTGGTAAGGGCATTAGCAATACTTTCATGTTCTTTGCGGTTTTTGTTGAGTACTATCATTTGTAGATTTTTGGCATGTATTAAATGTGCTGTGTCCCACTCCTTAATAAACGCATCATCTTCCAAAAATTGGGAAGGTGGTTTGTAGGGCCGCAGACCCCTCGGTACTCTTCCACAATCTGTGTATGCCATCAGCGATTTGATCGTCCAGAAACTCCTCAACTCCTTTTCGGCTAGAGTTAGTATTTTGGACTCCAATGCTTTCTGGCTCAGGAGCTGTAGTTCATCCTTAGCATTGCACGCTAGGAAAAATTCCCCTGCCTCCTCTCTCCCGTTAAAATATTGTTCATTGAAGCTGGTATGTGCTCCCGTGTCCATAGACATAAGCATAGTAGTCAGTTCCTGCGTGCTCAAAGCTGCAGTAGCAGTATCCATAGTACAAATAGTTCAAACCAAGAGAAGCTATGGCACAGCAGGTGTAGTGAGTTACTCGGGAGATAGCCTCAGGGTCGGCGTCTGTGGGTGGCGGGGTGCTGACTCTATGTGAAAACCATGTAGTACTAGATAATATCAATCACAAGAAGAAAAGAAACAGAGTCGCGAGAAGAAATTGTACAAAGTCCAAAGAAAAAAGCTATTAATTCTGTAGAAAATAAAAAATTTATCTTCTCCTTTCAAAACACTAACATGAACAATGCGATACGTAATGCTATACATAAAAATTGGTTTTTGTTAGAACATGATGTAGATTTACAAGAAGTAGCTGAGCGTAAACCTATTGTTACCTATAAAAGAAACAACACTATAGGAGGATTTATTAAAAGAAGACAAAGAAATAATGAATGGAAAAAAAAGAATTGGTTGAGCAATTTAGCCCCAAATGGTAACTACCCATGTAGAAATTGTTCCCAATGTAACCTAAATTTAGCTAAAAATACTTTCAATCTAGGTGGTTATAATATATATGTAAAACAGTTTATAACTTGCCGCAGCACCCACGTGGTATACTGCATAATTTGCAACTGCGGATTATACTACGTGGGTAAAACAAAAAGACATTTGTTTAAACGCATTAGAGAACACTTGTACTCTTTAAAAACAGGAGTAGGAGCATCCCGTTTTATTGCACACATGCGTACTGTACACAATAATGACCCGAGAGCACTTCACTTTGCGGGCATAGAACGCATGTATGATAATATGAGCGATGTGAATAAGGAGCTACGGCTCGCACAGCGAGAAATCTACTGGATAAGTAGACTGAACGCGATAGGTCCAATGGGACTCAATGAAAGGAATGACCTTTCATCGTTCATATAATAGCATGTACGCTAGGTTAGATCCTATCTTTTACCTTATTTTCACTATTTAGGTGTTTTTTGGAGGTATGTGTTTTGTATTGGTTTTACCTGTATCACGTGACTTCAGGTGATTTAAGCACACAGGATCACCTGAGTTTTTGAGACCGGATGAAGCATCACTAGATGTGAAACAGTCTGTTGTCTACTCTGTTTTTCCCCTGCACCCTCCCCGTTTTCTCCCGAAGTCGGACGTCTTTGTTCATGGACCCTGTGGCATGTTGCATTAAAGCCTGAAGTTTTACAGTACAGTGCGGTGAGTCGCGACTCTGTTTCTTTTCTTCTTGTGATTGATACTAACTTAAAGGACATCTGCAGCAAAAGACAACTTATCCCCTATCCCCTATTCTGACCGCTGGGACCCCCGCAATCTCCTGCACAGGGCCGCGGCTCTCCCGTGCAGGAGGCGTGCTGGCCACAGCGTGATGTTGCGGCGGACACACCTCCTCCATGTAGAACTTTATAGGGATGGGGCGTACCATCGACCTCAGAGAGGTCAACGCTACGTGCATTATCTGCTCACATAGAGCAGCAATGTTTGGGAGATGGCGGGGGGACCCAGCGGTCGGACCCCTCGCGATCAGACACTTATCCCTTATCCTGTGGATATGGGATAAGTTGTCTATTGCATCTTGGGATAAGATGTCCTTTAAGGCAGGTCAACCCAGCAACAAGTAAAACATCCAAAAAAGGTTTAATCGATGGATTTCTGTACTTATAGACAAATGGTTTGAGAAACTGAACAGAACTACGTATAAAACTACAGGCAATCATTCCACGAGTTCATCATTGACATGTTTGCGGAAAATGACAAGGTTTAGGTAGGGCAACTCCGGGTACTCAGCCAGTAACCAAAAAACACAAAGCCCCCAAATTACACTTTCCACTGTTCACAGGGTTCGAGGGTATTTTAAAGGGGTGTTCCACCCCTAAATATCTTGTCCCATATCCAAACGATGGGGGGATAGGGGGATAAGACAAGATGTCTGATAGTGGGGTCTGGCCACTGGGACACTCTCCCCCCCCCCCCATGATCTCTGTTGCGACATTTGCTCTGTGCCAGATAACGGGTGACCACAGCCGTCACACCGCCTCCATTCATGTCTATGGGAGTTGGGGCGTGACGGCTAGTACATAGTGATGAATGAATGAAGGGGGCGTGACGGCTGTGGTCATCCGGCCGAAGCGAAGTTTCAGTGTTCAGAACGCCACAGTGCTGGCCCCGATATCGCAAAGGGTCCCAGCGGCCGGACCTCCTGTGGAATACCCCATGTAAGGAGTCCTTTAAAAAAAAACATAATTGATCACCAAATTAAAAAAATCATCTATATTCAAGGACACAAAAGATGAGAATTTGCTTAAATGCACTCCATACAAAACTTTCCTTCTGAATTACAGGGAAAGAGATAGCAACAAAGTGTAATTTAGCTCTTTGAAATGATGAGATAAAACACAATTATATAACAAGCAGAACAGATGGCAGTCGGAGTTTATTATGTAGCAAAAACAATGATGTCCTTAAAGCCACATTGAGGAATTAAATAGAGATGAGCGAACTTACAGTAAATTTGATTCGTCACAAACTTCTCGGCTCGGCAGTTGATGAGTTATCCTGCGTAAATTAGTTCAGCCTTCAGGTGCTCCGGTGGGCTGGAAAAGGTGGATACAGTCCTAGGAAAGAGTCTCCTAGGACTGTATCCACCTTTTCCAGCCCACCGGAGCACCTGAAAGCTGAACTAATTTATGCAGGAAAAGTTATCAACTGCCGAGCCGAGAAGTTTGTGACGAATCGAATTTACTGTAAGTACGCTCATCTCTAGAATTAAACAAAGACGTACAGTAATAGATGGAAAAAAAACTACCGTATTTTTCGCCGTATAAGACGCACTTTTTCTTCCCCAAAACTGGGGGGAAAAAGTCGGTGCGTCTTATGCGACGAATACACCCCTATCGCGGCGGTCCCTGCGGCCATCAACGGCCGGGACCCGCGGCTAATACAGGACATCACCGATCGCGGTGATGCCCTGTATTAACCCTTCAGACGCGGCGATCAAAGCTGACCGCCGCGTCTGAAGGGAAAGTGACACTAACCCGGTTGTTCAGTCGGGCTGTTCGGGACCGCCGCGATTTCACCGGTCCCGAACAGGCCGACAGAATAGCCGGGTTAGTGCTTACAGGACACCAGGGGGGAACTTACCTGCCTCCTCGGTGTCTTCTCCGTTCAGGGATCCCCTGTATGGCCGGCGCTCTCCTTCCTCGTCATCACGTCGTCGCGTACGTGCGTCGGCGTGCGTAACGACGTGATGGCGGCGACGGAGAGCCAGGATACCCGGCCGGCAGCAGAGATGTTCCGGAGCGACGGGGACACGGCGACAACGATGGAGCGACATCCAGGGCAGCGGTGACGGGTCCGGAGCGGTGGGGACACGTGAGTATTACCTCCTCCTGCAGTGGTCTTCAATCTGCGGACCTCCAGATGTTGCAAAACTACAACTCCCAGCATGCCCGGACAGCCAACGGCTGTCCGGGCATGCTGGAAGTTGTAGTTTTGCAACATCTGGAGGTCCGCAGGTTGAAGACCACTATTGGGTTCAAAATCTTTATTTTTTTTAGATTTTGCCCCTAAAAATTGGATGCGTCTTATACGCCGGTGCGTCCTATAGGACGAAAAATACGGTATATATTTTTTTTGCCTTGCAAAATAATTTTTTTTATAAAAAAGAACTTTCTTCAAACTTTCCGGTATAAAAATTAAAAGACAAAAAACAAAGCAAACCTGAAGTACATCATAAACAAAGTCATGAGGCATAGTTAGAAGGAAACTTGGAAGCGTTATTAATTCTTAACATGCAAAGCAAGGTAAGATGTAAATGGCTTTTATACATATAAATACTATCCCTCCAGCACCTCAAGCGCAATTGTCTGTTTTTCTATTTAAAGCTTTCACTTTTCGGTAAAATATGCGGCCTGTAAATTAACTTGAATGCTCCATTGGGATATTGCAAGTAAGAATTCCTGAGAGTTATATTGAAATGTATATCAATGAAACGGCCCTGCTTGTTTTTCTTTATGTTGCAGTAACTCTCTCTTACAACACGGATAATTTTATGCTTACTGTTGTAAACTGTATTTCTGCTGAGCAAATAGCAAGCGATAACTGTTATCTCTAAGAAAGACTTGTAGCCCCGTGCCTGCGCCGCGCTGACAATATGACGATAACAATATGCATTATGCAGGTTGTGTAGATCAGGAATTCTTATTATACCGTATTTTTACATCCGATGCATAATTATACTGACAAGAATATGTTGTCAATATGATCTATATCTTCTGAAGGCAGATGGTTCAACTTTATTGCACGCTTCATGTTTTAGCTTCCAGAGAAAATGTCGGTATATTTCACCGGCTAAGACCAACGCTGCTTAAGGTAGAGCGGTGTGCGCATACAGAGCAATATGTGGTAAGAGCCATTAAGTGGGAACGATAAACTAAAAGTGTAATGGAAATCTGCAGTAAATAATATTAGTGACACGACATGTTATATAGCAAAATACAGTTGCTCACATAAGTGAGTCCACCCCTCACACAAATTGGGCCCAAAGTGTAAATACCATTATTTTTCAGCACCGCCTTAAGCCTTTTGGGCATGGACTGCACCAGAGCTTCACAGGTTGCTACAGGAGTCCTCCATGGTGACGTGGCCGGTGGATGTTAGAGACCTTGCGCTCCTCCACCTTCCATTTGAGGATGTCCCACAGATGCTCAATAGGGTTTAGGACTGGAGATATGCTCGGCCAGTACATAAGGTAACGGTCGCCTTGGAGGTGCTTGGCGTCATTATCATGTTAGAATTCTACCCTGTGGCCCAGTCTCGTAAGGGAGGTGGATCATGCTCTGCTTTAGTATGTCACAGGGCATGTTGACATTCATGGTTCCTTCAATGAACTGTAGCTCCCCAGTGCCAGCAGCACTCATGCAGCCCCAGACCATGACACCCCCACCACCATGCTTGACTGTAGGCAAGACACTCTTGTTTTTGTACTCCTCACTAGTGTTGAGCGGCATAGGCCATATTCGAATTCGCGAATATTCGTGAATATATGGACGAATATTCGTCATATATTCGCGAATATTCGCATGTTCGTTATATTCTCTTTTCGCATATGCGAATATTCGCATATGCGAATATTCGCGTATGCGAAAATTTACATATGTGGAAATTAGCATATACAAAATTCGTATACGTGAAAATTTGCATATGCGGAAATTAGCATATGCTAATATTCGTATATGCAAATTTTCGCACGCCAGTCTCACACAGTAGTATTACAGCCTTCTTTACACCACACAAGCTGGAAGCAGAGAGGGATGATCACTGTGATGTGTACTGTGAAGAAAAAAATAAAGAAAAAAACGAATATTCGTAATTCCGAATATATAGCGCTATATTCGCGAAATTCGCGAATTCGCGAATATGCGATATTCGCAAATAATATTCGAATGGCGAATATTCGCGAGCAACACTACTCCTCACCTGGTTGCTGTGACACACGCTTGACACCAACTGAACCAAACAAGTTTATCTTGGTTTTATGGGACCACAGGAATTGTTTTCTTGGGTGTCGGGTGACGGTAATGACGGCTTGCTGGGACTTGTAGTTGATAGTGCTGTGTATGACTGACTTGCTGTATGGCAACCCACGCTTGCCTTTAGTGACTTGTATGACTGACTAGACTGACTTGAATCCCCGGGACTTTAGTGCTTACCGCTAGGCTTGACATTCACCTGGGCACAGGGGATATTCTATAGCAGATACGTGGTTGCATGATTAGACTTGAGGCCTCCTCAGAATCACCTCACAGACTAACTTCAGACTTTCTCCAAATTGTACCTCAGCTGAACTCTGAACTCCTACCACACTATATAAGGGGCAGATTTTGAGGGTCCCTATTGGGCAGATAAGTCACATGGTTCACCTCTTGCACGCTCCCCTAACAACAAGGTCTCTAAGAACAGGGATTAAAGCAACAGGTGTACAATAAATCACAACACATTAACCGTAGTATAACATTAGTAGATATAGGGTCGTGAGTAGTGTGGTCCCAAGACAGACACTGAAGGCAACATCTGCCACACAGGATGAGCAGTATGCTATATTCTGCACTCGGTCACCACAGTTCCAGTAATCCATGTCCTTAGTTTGCTTGTCTTCATCAAAATGTTTGTGGGCTTTCTTATCCATCATTTTGAGAAGAGGCTTCTTTATGGGAAGACAGCCATGCAAACCAATTTGATGTAGCGTGTGCATATGGTCTGAGCACTGACAGGCTGACCCTCCACCCTTTCAACCTCTGCAGCAATGATGGCAGCATTCGTGAAGCTATTTCCCAATGACAACCTCTGGATATGGCGCTGAGCATGTGCACTCAACTTCTTTGGTCGACCATAGTTAGGTTTTGAATGGAACCTGTTCTGTGAAACCTCTGTAAGGTTTTGCCCACCATGCTGCAGCTCAGTTTCAGGGTCTTTTCAATGTTCTAGGCCATCTTTATGTAAAGCAACAATTCTTTTTTTAAGATCGTCAAAGATTTCTTTTTTTTTAAATCAACTTGTGCCAGGAAGTTATACATATTTGTAAATTACTGCAATTAAAAAAACTTAACCCTTCCAGTACTTATCAGCTGCTGCATGCTCCACAGGAAGTTGACATCTTTGTCCATCTCAGTAACTGTCCAGAGCAGGAGAGGTTTCCTATGGGAATTTGCTCCTACTCTGGACAGTTCCTGACATGGACAGAGGTGTCAGCAGAGAGCACTTTGGTTAGACAGAAATGAAAAGCTCAACTTCCTCTGTAGTATACAGCAGTTGATAAGTACTGGAAGGTTTAAGATTTTTTAGTAAAAGTAACTTTACAAATATCTTTAACAATCTGGAACCAGTTGATATGAACAAAAAATGTTTTCTACCAGAGTACCCATTTAAGGACTGTATGTAGAGAGTGGTGGTGAATGATTTCTACTCTAATTGGACCTCAGTTATGGTGTACGTCAAGCAGGGCTGGTGTTAGGGTGGGGCAATTGCCCAGGGACCCCATCCCCCAGGGAACCCCCTGCGGGCTGCTCAGTGGCGGATGCAGGGGAGAAACTGCCACTGAGAAGCCCACAGGGGGCCCCGTCACATTCGGGACATCCCTTTAAAAACACAGGGGCGCCGGGAGGTAGCGCATGCAGGAATGTCACTGACTTCCAATGCATGCGCCCATAGGAACGGAGGAGCGGAGCATTGGAGCATCGAGGAGGAGGACGGGCATGTGCATGGTAAGTTACACTGCATGTCCTCTTCAGTGCTCCGACCACCGCTCCTCGGGTCCCGGGACCTACTGCTATGGCCTATAGGCCATAGCAGTAGATTGTGACCCCTGACCGGAGGAGCGGTAGACGGAGCAATGAAGTGGGGAAGTACACAGGCATACAGCCTCCAGCTATACACTGTATATGGCTGAAGGCTGTATGTCTGTGTTGGAGCTATACTGCACCTAATGTGGGGAACTATACTGCACCTAATGTGGGGGGACTTATACTGAACCTAATGTGGGGAACTATACTGCACCTAATGTGGGGGAACTATACTGCAACTAATGTGGGAGAACTATACTGCACCTAATGTGGGGGAACTATACTGCACCTAATGTGGGGGAACTATACTGCCTACCAAATCTGGGGGGACTATACTGCCAACCTAATGTGGGGGGACTATACTGCCAACCTAATGTGGGGGGACTTATACTGCCAACCTAAAGTGAGGGGAACTATACTGCCAGCCTAATGTGGGGGAACTATACTGCCAACCAAATGTGGGGGAACTACAACCTAATGTGGGGGAACTATACTTCCTACCAAATCTGGGGGGACTATACTGCCAACCTAATGTGGGGGGACTATACTGCCAACCTAATGTGGGGGAACTTATACTGCCAACCTAATGTGGGGGGACTATACTGCCAGCCTAATGTGGGGGAACTATACTGCCAACCAAATGTGGGGGGACTATATTGACAACCTAATGTGGGGGAACTACAACCTAATGTGGGGGAACTATGCTGCCATCCTAATGTGGGGGAACTATACAAAAATATAAAATGTACTATTCTGATTGCTATAACTCAACATTTTTTATGTATATGGGGATGTATGAGGTCTCATTTTTTGCACTCTGATTTGTACCATTTTTGCTTTGATCGGACTTTTCAATTGCTTTTAAGATATTTTTTTATGGTATTTGAAATGACCAAAAAGTGCAAATTTGTTAGTGCACTATTACGACTTTTGGGGCCCCACTTTTGATTTTGCCCAGGGCCATGCAAAGCCTAAAACTGGCCCTGATGCCAAGATTCAGTACTGGACCCACTTTAATATAACATACTCATTATTGATCTGGAGGATGGGATTAAGAGCTCCAGAGGTGCAACTGGTAGCTTCAAGGCCCAAATGTAAAATCTGTAATAGGGTCCCGTGTCTACTGTGCACCATTTATAATACTGGTGTTTTCTTATGGGACAGAGGTGCCTTCTTAGGCATCATGGCCCCGAGGCGACTTCCTCTGCATCCCCTATAATTATTCCCCTGAACAGCTCTGTTTCTATTTTGCAGACGACACCAAGCTTTGCAGCACAGTCTATAGGAGACAAGTATAAATTACAAACCACTTGGCACATGACGTTCAACATAGAAAAATGTAAAGTTATGCATCTGGGTACTAATAACCTGCATGCAGCATATGTCCTAAGAGGAATAAAACTGTGAAAATCACTGGTAGAGAAGGATTTGAGTTAAATTGCAGATCATAGACTACAGAATAGCATGCAACGTTAGTACAGTCCATCAAGTTCAACCAAGGAGGTGAAGGGAAGGGGATTCTATGTTCCTCCATATGCATTACTGTCATTTTATTCTAGGAATGTATCTGACCCTGTTTTGAAGCTTTCAACTGTTCTTAATGTGATCAGTTCCTGAGGTAGACTGTTCCATAAATTCACAGTTCCATGGTAAAGAAAGCTTTGTCGTCCCTTGAGACTAAACCTTTTTTCTCCAGATGGAGGGGGGCACCCCTTTGTTTTTAGAGGGGTTTTTACCTGGAACCGTTGTCTCTTCTGAAGACTAAATAAATTCTTTTAATCTTTCCTCATAACTAAAATGTTCCATGCCCCTTATTAAATTAGTTGCGCACCTCAGTACCCGTTCCAGCTCTGTAACGTCCCTTTTATGAACCTGTGCCCTAAACTGAACAGCATATTCCAGGTGAGGCCGTACCAATGTTTTATAAAGGGGGAGTATTATGTTCCTGTCCCACCTCTTTTGAATGCCAAGCAGCTGAATCTAAGGCCAGCAGAATATTGTCATGTATCAAAAGAGGCACAGACTCATGTCCATGGCCTGCTTCAAGAACTATAGAGAGATCTTAAAGGGGTACTCCGCCCTATACATCTTATGGCTAGGGGATAAGATGTCTGATCGCGGGGGTTCCGCCGCTGGGGACCCCGCAATCTCGGCTGCGGCATCCCAGACATCCAGTGCATGAAGTGAACTTCACTCTCTGCCGGATGACTGGCAAAGCAGGACCCCCGCAATCAGACATCTTATCCCCTATACTTTGGATAGGGGATAAGATGTCTAGGGGCAGAGTACCCCTTTAAGTTGGATGGACCCTTTGATGTCAGTGGGAACGGCTAAATATCTTATAGGTATGGAAGTCATCTAACTCTCCACTCCCATCATATGTCATGTTGGGTTGCTTTTTGGGGTAATAAGCCCCCATCGTAGCGGAAGCTACTTACCTCCACTTGTCCCTTATTCACATGAAGACTTGATTGAGCCTAATATTCATGTGTGTGGGTGAATGGGAAAAACTGCTGATGGTCCAAGGTTACTGTTGAACTTTTTAAAATATAACACAATCTTATGCTTTATATTCTTTAATAGGGATGAGTAGTGTTGCTCGCGAATATTCGCAATGCTAATTATATTCGCGAATATTCGCAAATTCGCGAATATAGCACTATATATTCGTAATTACGAATATTCGTTTTTTTGTAATTTATTTTTTAGTAATTTTTTTTCACAGTAAACATCACAGTGATGAGTAGTGTTGCTCGCGAATATTCGCAATGTGAATTTTATTCGCGAATATCGCATATTCGCGAATATAGCACTATATATTCGTAATTACGAATATTAGTTTTTTTTTCACAGTACACATCACAGTGGTGTAAAGAAGGCTCTAATACTACTGTGCGAGACTGGTGTGCGAATTTTCACATATGTGATAATTTGCATATGCTAATGTTGGCATATGCAAATTTTTGCATATGCAAATTTTGAAATTGCTATTTTTCATATATGTTCATTTTCGCATACGCGAAAAATTAACATATGCGAAAAAACGAGAATATTACGAATATGCGTGAATATATGACGAATATTCATCCATATATTCGCGAATATTCGCGAATTCGAATATGGCCTATGCCGCTCAACACTAGTGATGAGCGGCATTGGCCATATTTGAATTCACGAATATTCGCGAATATATGGACGAATATTCGTCATATATTCGATAAATTCGCATATTTGTAATATTCTCGTGTTATTTTCGCATATGCGAAAATTAACATAACTAAAAATTGGCATAAGTGGAAATTCGCATATGTGAAACTTTGCATACGCTACTTTTCGCATATACGAAAATTTGTACGCCAGTCTCACACTGTAGTATTAGAACCTTCTTTACACCACACAAGCTGGAAGCAGAGAGGGATGATCACTGTGATGTGTACTGTGAAAAAAAAAAATAAAAAAAAAAAAAGAATATTCGTCATCACGAATTCGAGAATATGCGATACTCGCGAATAAAATTTGCATTGCGAATATTCGCGAGCAACACTATTCTTTAATAATTCTGGCCCATTGATCTAAAGCAATGCCAGACATGAACCGAATGTATCTCCTTACAACAGAAGAATTTCCGTCTGAAGGTGCCAAATGATTACTTTTATTGGAATAACACAGCGCAGGTTATCTTTGTATGGCAGCCCCTATGTGCTTCTGCAAATGAGGAGTCCCTGTTACATAGGGACGATTATTTGGCTTGTAAAAAGCACTCTGAAGGATCTCTTTCTGTCTCTTTGCACGGTCCGCGTTCAGAAGAGGTTGTCATATCATGCAGCCCTGCGGTTCTTCTAACAAGTCTGCCATCTCTTTATGCAAATTGCCCAATTTACTGCTGGCACACCGCTCAGGCTGACTGTGTCCCAAGCTAATATTATTCTCGCTATTCATTACACTCTAGTTCCCGCCTGAAGATCGCACGCTAATTATGGTAATGAACATATCTGTGACACTTCAATTAAAATATCATTATAAATAACATTTATCTCTCGCTGCCACCCATGTGCGTCCCTTTCTGGCAGGAAACTGGTTAAAAAGTTGAGTGATTGATAGCGCTGCTTTCACACTCCATCTCAGTGGAATCTGTCTTTGTTTGGGGTCTGTACACACTGCGGCCTAATAGCCCCTCCTTGGGCTAAGTAGGGAGCACTGGAAGGAGTCAATACCCTCCCGGTCTTAGGAGATCTCATTCGTTCAGGGGGTGCTATTAGAAGTGACGCTCTGACATTCCTATAATTAATAGCCGGCTTGGTAATGGACTGTCCTGCAGATTTATTCCATTAAAATGACATAATTTGTTCTAAAGCGCCAGGCCTTAGTCATTTCTACCACACCAGTTTTTGACAGCTGTGAGACCTCCTGGGCAATAGACAGATGTTCCTTAAGCTCGGGATGGGATCTGCTTTTATGTATTGACCAATTTCAATTCGCACGTACAGTAATATTCCCCTCGGCGGGTTTGCATGAATGCTGCTCAGCAGAAGCGTCACACGTCAGTAGAGCGAATGGCCGCAGTCTCCTGGCGATTCTGGGACACTTGTCAGTAAAACATGTTTAATCTTGTACTGGAGGCACATTTGGTACAAGCAGATGGGACCCCCAGAGTAATAATATATTCATGTCCTATTATAGTACATTCTGTTTATACTAGTATACATGATAGGGTAGAGAGATACAAGGAAGTAACGAAATAATGCATTTACAGCTCTACATACTGTATGTAGCTAGCTTATCTGAGGAATTAAATCTATACTCTATCCTATGGGGATATCTGATCATGGGGGAAGCAGCAGTCAGGCCCCCCGCGATTAGACACTTATCCCCTATCCTGGGACTAGGGGATAGGTTTTATACCAAAGATAAATAAAACTGACAAGGCTACCATCGGAGGGGTACAGCCAGTATCCCAGTAAGGAGCTTTGGCCCCCAGGTGGGCCCTGGGCCCTAGGACTGCCACACGGCCGGTAATTGCCATGCTGGGACTGATGGCAGTATGTTTCCTGCAGTGGCATAACCAGTCCCTTTACCTGCAGGCCCCATCGCACCCTTTGTGACTGGGCCCACAGGTGAAGGGGGGGGAGGGTTGCTAGCAGATTCAGGACACCTGTCCTGAATCCCTGAGTAAACCCAAATCTTAACACTGAGGGTACATTAGACGCACACAGAGGTGAACGTGCGCAACGGAGGTTGACGAGACAGGAAGGAGCCAGTGGCTTCGTGCTGTCACTGCTGCCTGGAAGAGGAGAAAGGAAGAAGAGGAGTGACAGGAGCCTCCTCCCATAGACATGAATGGAGGGGATGTGACCGCTGTGGTTGTCTGTCCTCCGGTACGTAGCAGAGTTCCCTTCATGCATGGATGACTTGGGTGCCGCACCAGAGATCGTGGGGGGGAGGGGTCCCAGCAGGGATCCCCCATGATCAGACATCTTATATCCTATCCTTTGGATAGGGGATAAAATGTCTAGGGGTGGAGTACCCCTTTTAAGCCTCTTAATAAAGGTTTTTTTTCTTTTTTAATACTCAGGGCTAAAGATCTTGGCTGGCCCCGGGATTTTGGTCCATTTTAATTTAGCTCCCTGTTTGGTTGTGACTCCCGATCTTAATGGTGGATCAAATTGCTTTGACAAAGATGTCTATTCTACCTCAAATTTTGAATTTTTTAAAACACTTCCTCTATCTATCTTTTGGAAAAATGGTTCAAAAAAATTTGATACATTGTTGAATAACTGATATAAGAAAGGAAAAGGGTGAGATAAAGAATAATTTTTTTTATATGTCTAGGGAGGCGGGTGGCCTGCCAGTGCCAAACTTTAGGGATTACTAAATTGCAGCACAATTGTGGTACATTTCTGGCTCAGGAAGGGTTTATTTGAATTATTTTGTTATACAGAAGTTATGATTGTGTGGTGTCCCGGTACCGCATCCTAGCCGGTACCTGTGTATAAAGGTCCCCATAGCCAGAGTCCCTAGGACGTCGGGGTCCTTTTTGTCTAGTCTGCCCCTTGTCACCTCTCATCTAGATAGTCATTAAACTAATAGTTTATTCAGGATTTATGTAAATATAATAGTACTAATGTATATAATTAGTTAATTACCTGTCCGGAGCGTAGCAGGACCTGCGGGTCTCGTGATCAGGTAAACTCTATGGTTTTTTGCTTAAGGACCTTTGGAGGTCCCTGTGACGTATTGCACCCATCATTCTTTGTGACGGTGAATTACAGATATTCGGACCAATCAGAATAACCCCGCCCCTGCCCATATAAGGGCGCGGCGGCCATTGTTCGCTCTCTTGTTCCCGGGCTGTCAAACGAGCAGGATCTGCGCAGCTATCTTCCGCAGTGAGTTAGGCCCAAGCCTTGCGACAACGGCTGATCTATTCAGAATCGTGAGTGTATCAATCCCTAAGCACTCTGCAAGATCACCGGACCTTATCTATCCCCTAAATCCGTATGGATCTTCGCAAATTACCCTAAATTCAGAGACTTGTATTACAATTCAAGGTCCGCAACAACTGTCAGTCACTGAGCTATAGAGAGACTGTTTGCATGAGACTGTTATTGTGCATTGGATGTACCGCAAGCCTTTCAGTAAAGTTTATCCAAGTTCAAGTACCTTGTGGACCTTCAGTCATTTTATACATGCACCTATCGTTACTGGGAAGGGCGGCGATAGGCCGGAGAATTACCTCAGCATACTAGCCCGCAGCCTGGCGTCACGAACTATAGGGTTAAAATGAACCCCTCATCTACCGAAACAACACTCCAACTACCATACACCCCCCAAGGGCTACCGCAATTGTATAACTAAATATTTTGGAACTATGAGAAATGGGTACAGGGGCTGTAAGTTTCAATATGTACTAAAATTCAGAAGGCCTGGGGTAAGTTTAGGTTGATATTTACAATTAAGGGTAGAATCTCATTCTCCTGGGAGTTTTGAAGGTCCACAGTTTGGAGACCACTTTTTTATAGAATAACACAACAAAGATGAACTATGTTTACTCCTCTGACCTGCCGATACTCAGGTGTGACAAGCCTCTTAGGAGATAAATACTGAGATGAGATACAAATTGGAATTTTACAAAACGTATATGATTGCAGATTGCACTTTGTTAACTATCGCTTTGTGACACTTTGCTGATTGCCGTCTGTTATGCTTTCATGTTGTTACATCATGAAAGGAACAATGTGGGAACAATAGCCATCTTGTTGTTCAGACAGTTCTTTATAAACTCATCATAACGTCCCTGACTGTCACGTTCATTGATGTCCTTCTTGTTTACAGCTTTGTTCTTTAAATCATGTAAGGATTTTGACCTAGTTTTTTACAGACCAGAGCCATACAAAAGGGAGGATTATGGGGTTAAAACCTCCTGATCATGTCCTCACCTCACAGCAGTGACCAGACTATTGTTGGGCCGAGCAGGAATTAATTGCCTATATGACAGAGAACAGGAAGCACTGAGCAGTATGGATCGTTGGGGGATCAGCAGAAGGTGAGTACATGTGGTTTTATTTGTTTTTCCTTCCTTGACCAGGGGGCCATATAGGTTCGCTGTGACACAGTTCCAATCACCTCCACCCTATTTTAACCATAAAAAGAACACTGACTCGATTTGCGGTGTAAAGGCCACAGTGGACTCAATTTTATTAAATAAAAATATAACAATAAAATATACCATATTAAACATATCATAAATAACCAGTTATACCATTTAAAGTGCAATAACAATGTAACAATTATCTAGCAGGAGGGGGACTTAAAGGCAGCTCAGCTTCTTCAGGTCTCCTACTTTGTCCTTGGTTGTCCCACACCTGACCCAAGGGCACCAATTCAGAGCCTACCTTCCCTTTGGGACCTTACCCACAGGGATTTACCCCAACAGGGTGGTACAGTCCCAACTCTACCATACTAATGTCTCTGCTCCTCAGACTCCTTCTCTTTAGTCCCTCCAAGTCCCCTTATATTCATATCATGAATAAAAACCTGCGAAACCAAACAGGATAGGTAGGTGGGCAATTATCCCTCTGCATGCCTCACTGGCAGTTCCGGCCTCCCCAGCCCCTTCTTTTAACCCCTTCTCTAAGGCCACAGTCCCCTGGCTTGACCCCTTAACTCCCACCCCACTTCTCTAGCTCCCATACAGCCCCTTGTGATGGGCCCCCTTTTCTCCCATGCTGTCTGATATGGGGGCTTTCTTACTGAGCACTTGTGAACATAACAAAATCATCTGCAGAAAACCCTATTAATGCTTCCCTGTTCCTACTGACAACTCTCCTCCATTTGCGCCTCCCTCCTGCTATTCATCCTCCTGTATATAATATTCCCTGCTATCTGCTGGTATAAGAAGAACATCACATGGGACCATTACATACAGGCAGCAGTCGGGTCAGAGAGGATGGGGAGGGGGAGGAATACTTTTAATAAAACTCCAGCATTAATGTTTACTGACAATCAAATAGTATGTCCTCATTTACACTGAGAGAGGGCAGAAGGTAATAGCGGACCCTACGTTAGGAGGATATCTTCTAAAAATAAAAATACAGCCAAAAAGTAAATACCTATGCATGTGTGTTTCAAAGGGTGTATATGGTTGTCAATGTATGTATATGTGTAAGTCATAGTGTATAGATGTGTGTGTTACACTGTATAGATGTATGTGAATGTATACAATGCATGTGGAAAGTTTTCAGACCCTTGCACTTTATTCACATTTTGTTATGTATGCTACTCTTGGGAACATCCATTCCAGTAGAAATGTTTTCGTACCCTTCTCCAGATCTGTACATCCGCGCAGTCCTGTCTCTGAGCTCTACAGGCAGTTATTTCTACCTCATGGCTTGTTTTTAGTTGTTGCTCAGATAGGTATTGTAAGCTGTGGTAGGCCCCTAGAGCTACATTTGTAACAGCAAAAAGTCTGAATACTTATGTCCATGCAAAATATAAAATTTTCCCCTTTTGTCATTATGGGGTATTGAGTGCAGAACGATGGGTATTTTTTTTTTCTTATTTTAGGGTCTGAAAACTTTCCAAATGCATTGTATTTATGGTTATTATCCCTCTTTGGCAAAATCCTGTGTATCCCACTATCAGTGACTGTGAGATGTATTTCTTCCTTGGCTTTGGCCCATGATTGATATTCTGATTCAGCTTTATAACTTGCTACATTAATTTCCTTTTGACCTTGCTTTCTTCCTGACTCAATACTTGGATGCTGATTTCATTCTCTTTATCTATTTTTTTTTTTTTTTATTAATCCTATCCTACACACTTCCATGGCTGCTCAGAGTCTCTTTTTTTGTCAGTGATATAAAGATAACCTACGTATGTATAGAACTTTTTAAATTCTGCTGGTATGTACAGAAAATAAAATGCAGATTGGTCTCCATAGTGCCATCAGTGCCTACAGTACATCAGGATTTAAGAATAACTTTAGTTTAAAGGGTATCCAAACAATTAGCTAATAACATGGCGTCCCATTGCTCGGTCCCCTAGCGGCAACTAAAAAATGTAAAGTCATATTGTACAAGGTAATTTTCTTTCTAACTAATGTGCATAGCTTACTTTATGTTTTATCATATATGCATAGCTGTGGCTTCAAACACAATGTAGTGGTGTATCAGACAATACACAGACAATAATATTGCATCATGGAACGAACAAATAGTACATGTTAACATAATCCTCCAAGATTAAAAAGTAAGCATTCAGGTTTTTGTAATATGCAAATATGACCCCTGGCAAAAAGTTGTGGAAAGAGATCTTTACCCAGTTTTTTACTTTGTAACAAATACTCAAATGACAGATATGTCACAAAACAATAGCTGAACATTCTGGCTCGTAGCTCCCGAATGCCCTGGATCCGGTTGGATGTTGCCGCTTTTGGGGTCTAGTTCTGCCGTCCTGGAATGGCCCCCTTATGTCCCGCTTTATATTTAAACTTCCTGGCTATTCATACTTTGCTTGAAGAGCCGTGAAGCAGTCTTGCTACAAGGAGTCTGCTAGGGCTGGCATTGCTGCCACTTTATAAGAGCATAGGCTGCCAGGAGGTAGTGTAGCGGGATGTGCTGCGCTAAGGCACCTCCAACACTACATCATCACAATAAATCCCGCCTGGAGGACTGGACCGTGAGGAGTGGGTCTGGCTGGCCTGGCCATCTCGTCTGCCATTGATCTTGTTATGAAAACTAAACAGTTAATATCCTTAAAGTACAGAATTTGTTAGAAAATAAGCTGAATTTGAGTAAGGCTAAGAAGTTGGCTCTACTTTGTATCAGTGTATGAGTTCTCAGGAAGGAATGACCAAGCTGATAACAGAGGAGTTTCTGGGAGATTGGCCAAGGGCTAAGATAGTATGCAGGTGTCCTCTGCTTAATTGCTATATATAATTGTATAACCTGTGATGTACACTTAGTATATACCCAGTGTATAAGAAGTGGGTACCCATGTACTGTAATTTTCGGATCCGGTTCGGCTCCTCTGATGCCGAACCCGGAAGTGAAACATCAATCGGTTTTAAATGTATACGTGTCAAACACTGTTGTTATCACTGCCTGACGAAGAGCCCGGTACGGGCTAAAAACGCTGTTTTTACTTTGCGTTGCACCACAAAATAAAGAAACCTTTTTACCAAGCTTCAGAGGTCTGCGCTCCTTTAGACGTTCCAATTTTCCAAGTTCGGATTATCCGTTCCTTTTTTCACTTCGATATACTGGACTCCACTACCAAGAGCCTAGAGGAACCTGGATGCTGCGACCTTCTACTTCTCCAAAGCCACTGTAGGTGTTATGCTCTGAGCATAACACCCCAAGGTAAGGGACCATCCTGCTGGCCCGACCACATATTTGTTTGCACACCATGATACCTTGTTTTACCTGCACGAGGTGTGCACCGTTCTCTCCTTTTTTCCCCTTATACTCCTCTGGTCAGCAGACACATTACAGCCAATCAGCAGCAGTCCCTCCCTTCCAGACCCTCCTACCTCCTGCATGGACGCCATTTTACCTTCATTTGGCATGCTGCAGGCTTAGAAAGTGGAGGGACATGGAAGCTGCTCCTGCTGTAATAGGGAAAGCGATAGCTAGGTTGCTGCTAGGTGGTGTATTCACGGTCCACTTTACTCCTAAAGCACTAGTCTAACATCTGCTTTAAGGACAGCACCCAAAAAAGCCCTTTTTAGGGCTCAAATATCAGTCCGTGTGTCTTGCAACAGCTGGAGGCCCCCTGGTTGAGAGGTAAAGCTGGTTAAAAGGGGTACTCCAGTGTAAAACCTAAGTTCATTCAAGCAACTAACTACAGTATTAAAAGGGCTATAAGTTCAGTCTGTGTGTTTTGCAACTGCTGGAGGCACCCTGGTTGGGGACCTCTGCTTAAAAGGGGAACTCCGCTGGCAGCCTTTTTTGCTCATTGTCACACAAGTGCAAATCACATCCTAATATGGGGGAATCTATGTGCTGCCTAAAAAGGGGATCTAAATATGTGCTGCCTAAAGGGGGCTCTATGTGCTGCCTAAAGGGAGGCTCTAACTATGTGCTGCCTAATGTGGGGGAATCTATGTGCTGCCTAATATGGGGGAATCTATGTGCTGCCTAAAGGGGGGCTCTCTGTGCTTCCTAAAAGGGCCTCTAACTATGTGCTGCCTAACATGGGGGAATCTATGTGCTGCCTAAAGGGGGGATCTAACTATGTGATGCCTAACCTCCCAGTCACTTTCTACAGCAGTGTATTACAGAGAGGGGCAGAGAGCTGTTTGTTGCCTCATACAAGCTGGCTCATCTTGATGAACCTTAAAGGGGTACTCCGCCCCAGACATCTTAGCCCCAGTTCGCTCTGTGCGTAATGACGGGCGATACATGGGACGGAGCAGCATGACGTCATGGCTCCGCCCCTCGTGACATCACGGCCCGTCCCCTTAATGCAAGCCTCGCCCCCTCCCATAGACATGTATTGAGGGGGGCGTGCCGTGACATCGCGAGGGGCGGAGCCGTGACGTAACGATGCTCCGGCCCCTGTATTGCGCGCCATTACGTGCAGAGTGAACTCGCTCTGTACAGTAATGATCCCGGGGCATCCCGCAGCGGGGATCCCGGGGCTCCCCAGCATACCACATACACACATCTAAGTAGTGTACTATTTTGTACCTGTTAATCTGTCAAGGGCCTAGATACAGTACTGTGAAAGGACAGCAAATAGTACACACCTGCTGCTGTTCTAGACAACACTGTTTTAAGCATAGTGAAGCGTATTGTATTCCCCTCATATACGCAATAAGTATGTCAGGCAGAGAAGTGCCAGGATGTGCACAGAGGAGTGGCAGAGGCTTAAATTCATCTGGCGAAGGCAGAGGTCACAGCAGAGTAGGGGCATGTGGCAGCCGGAGTTGCAGCGAGAGGTCTGAGCTCCCGGTGTCAGCTAGCAGTCATGTCTCGACAGGCAACCCAGCAGCCGAGATTTATCAGTTCACTCAGTCATCCACTTCATCCCAAGTGACATCTGACATCCCCAGTCAACAGTCGTTGGGTTCCTCAGACTCAACTCTCAGTTGGCATCGCACTCATACTGCTGCTGCCACCTCCAGGCTCTGTCATTGTGTTGCTCTATGGTCTCCTCATGCTAATGCTACCACCTCCAGGCTCTGTCATTGTGTCGCCATATGGTTTCCTCATGCTAATGCTTCCACCTCCAGGCTCTCTCATTGTGATGCTCTATGGACTCCTCATGCTAATGCTACCACCTCCACGCTCTGTCATTGTGCCACCATATGGTCTTCTCATGCTGATGCTACCACCTCCAAGCTGTGTCATTGTGCCACCATATGGTCTCCTCGTGTTTATGCTGCAACCTCCAGGCTCTCTAATTGTGCTGCTCTATGATCTCTTCATGCTGATGCTGCCACCTCCAGGCTCTCTCATTGTGCTGCTCTATGGTTTCCTCATGCTGATGCTACCACCTCCATTCTCTGTCATCATGCCACCATATGGTCTCCTCAAGCTGATGCTACCACCTCCAGGCAATGTCATTGTGCTGCCATATGGTCTCCTCATGCTGATGCTACCACCTCCAGGCACTGTCATTGTGCCGCCATATGGTCTCCTCATGGTGATGCTGCCACCTCCAGTCTCTCTAATTCTGCTGCTCTATGGTCTCCTCATGCTGATGCTGCCACCTCCAGGCTCTCTCATTGTGCTGCTCTATGGTCTCCTCATGCTGATGCTACCAACTCCATGAGAGTTGGATACTGGAAAACATAATTAAGGTGCTGGTCTCCAGTTTCAGAAATTCATCTGCATTAGACCACAAGTAAGTATTGAGGATATGCATTAGCTAAAACTTTACTTTTCTTAGGATAAAATATATGGACCCAATTTTTTTGAAAATCTAACAAAAGGAAAGGTATGCAAAAAAAAACATGTGCCACCAATACCACCAAGTATTTATGCGACGCAAAGACCTCTAAAAGGTGGAAGGAACAACATATGGTGGTAAAAACCTCCCATGTAAGGCCCTACTCTCACACTATTAATTCCCTTCTTGGCAAGTGTTACTCTTCCTAAAAAGGGCAGCCCCACACAGGAACCTCTCCCTACTTCCGAATAAAAAACCATGGGAAATGGCAGTGTTTTTAGGTTAGAAATAGGGATATTGTCCTGTGTGGTGCCGCCCTTTTTAGGACGAGTAACACTTGCCAATATAGGAATTAATAGTGCAAGAGTAGGGCCTTACAGGGGAAAATTTCACCCACACCTGTTACAATGGACCATACATTGTTCCCTTCCACCTTTAAGAGGTCTTTGCATTGCATAAATACTTGGTGGTATTGGTAGCACATGGTGTTTTTTGCACATCTTTCCTTTTGTTAGATTAAAAAATTATTGGGGGTTGATATATCGTATCCTAAGAAAAGTTAAGTTTTAGGTAATGCATATACTCAATACCTCAATATTTTCACAAAAATGACCGTTTTCTTCTGCCTACCTGCCTCAGCTACTATTCTGAGCCTTCCACCCACTTGACGCCACACATCTGATGCCAAGTTCTCCTTCTTTCACCCACCTTTGTCACCGGGTATTGGTATTAACCCCCACCACCCTACTCTACCAAAGTGTACCAAAGTGCACGGCAGCACCGACATGTGGAGCTGCAACTATGGTCAAGGATAATACATGTCCTTTACGGCCTACTGGGTGAATGTGGTTCCTGTACAGCCAGAACAGCAACTTGGACAGGTCACACTGCTTCCGCCTCCACGCTCTCAGGCCTTTGGTCCTGTGACAGTGTGCAACTCTGCCTCCTCAGAGTGCCAAACAGATTTAAGGCACTGCTCCCCAGTTACAAACATTCCTCCGCATCAGATCTTTTTTCACCCACCTTCGTCACTGGATACTGGTATTGCCACCCACCACACCACTCTGCCACCGGGTCACTTTCAGGACTCCTGATGCTGCTGCTGCCACCTCCAGGCTGTCTCATTCAGCCACTATATTGTCTCCTCATGTTTCAGCGAACTCCAGGCTCTGCCAATTGGCCACTATATGGTCTTCTCATGCTTTTGCCACAAACTCCAGGCTGAGCTATTCAACCGCTTTATGATCTTCTCATGCTTCAGCCACATCCAGGCTGTGCCATTCAGACACTATATGGTCTCCTCATGCTGCCACAAACTCCAGGCTGTTCCAGTCAGCCACTATATGTTCTACTCATGCTGCCGCCAACTCCAGGCTGTGCCATTCAGCCACTATATGGTCTCCTTATACTGATGCCACCTCCAGGCTCTGTCATTGTGCCGCCATGTGACTCATTGTTAGATTTGGCCCTTTGTAACAACATGCCGGGACATTAAAACTTGGGAGTGTAATCTTAAATTTCAATTTCAAAATCTTCAATTTCAATTAAAAATTCATCTTTCAATCTTAGGGATTGTGAAGCCCTATTGTCTACTCATGCTACCGCCAGCTCCAGGCTGTGCCATTCAGCCACTATATGCTCTCCTCATGCTGCCGCCAACTCGAGGCTGTGCCATTCAGCCACTATATGTTCTACTCATGCTGCCGCCAACTCGAGGCTGTGCCATTCAGCCACTCTATGGTTTCCTCATGCTGCCACAAACTCCAGGCGGTCATTCAGCCACTATATGGTCTCCTCATACTGATGCCACCTCCAGGCTCTGTCATTGTGCCGCCTTGTGACACGTGACTCCTTGTTAGATTCTGTCCTTTGTAACCCCACGCCGGGACATTAAAACTTGGGAGTGTAATCTTAAAGTTCAATTTCAAAATCTTCTATTTCAATTTTAAAATTCATCTTTTAATCTTAGGGATTGTGAAGCCCTATTGTCTACTCATGCTGCCGCCAACTCCAGGCTGTGTCATTGTGCCACCATATGGTCTCCTTATGCCGTTGGCATCTTAAATTAAACTTTAAAATTTTTTATATATCTAAAATCTTCAATTTAAAATTTCAAAAATATCTTTAATCTTCTCTTTTTTGAGGCCCTATGGTCTTGTAAGGCTGTTACCACCCCCAGACTGGGTCATTCTGCCACTTTATGGTCTCCTCGTGCTGCCGCCAATTCAAGGCTCTGTCATTCTGCCAGATTATGGTCTCCTAATGCTGCTGCCACCTCTAGGCTTTATCATTGTGCCGCCATGTGACTCCTTGTTAGATTAGGTTTTGTAGTCATATAGTATTAGTTCAAAATAAACACCGGGACATTAAACTTGGGAATCTAATATAAATTTTAAATAAAAAAAAAATTGATGTAATCTTTTCATAACTAGGCCCTATGGTTCTCTACGTCATATAATCGGTGGAATTTTCGCAAGAATCCAATGAAACAGCTTGGAGCGATAACAATGAACCATAACTGATTAAATGAAACATTCGCACTTTCATACAACAGGTAGTATCTTGCCTGGCAGAGGACCGCCAGCTCGATGCTCACCAAAATGAGTACTCCAAAAATGTAAATAAATTCTAATTAAATTAAAATTACATAAAAAATCTCTATATTCTCTTCAATGTTGACAACATATGGTCTTCCTGCTTCCACATCGACGCTCTGCAGCAGTGATTCTAATAGCAATGCCTGTAATCTGCATGTCATACTGAATAACAGTATTATTTCACTAATACAGCGCACTCCCTATGTGTGTTAGGGCAAGGCAAAGTGCTCTACACCCCTAATGATGCTCTCTGTAGGCCAGAAATAGCTGTTTTTAATACAGATTCGCCACGAGTAATTTCGGACCAAAACTAATTTTTTCGGAAATTTTGGCGAATCGGCCAAATCAAATTTTTCAAAAGTTTGCTCATCTCTAGCTGCCACGTTTAGGCTCTGTCATTGTACCACTATCTGACTCCTTGTTAGATTGGGTTTTGTGGTCAGACAGTGTTAGTTCAAAGTAAAAGACGGGACATTAAACTTGTGAATTTAATATAAATCTTAAATTAAAATAAAAAAAAATCGATGTAATCTTGACTGAGGCCCTAAGGTCGTCGATGTCATATTACCTGTGGAACCAACACAAGAATCCAATGAAACAGCTTGGAGCGATAACAATGAACCATAACTGATTAAATGAAACATTCTTACTTTCACAGTCAGGGGGGTGCTGAGAGGCAGGGGCTGGAACAGGTGTTAACTTGCCTGGCGGAGGAATGCCAGCTCGATACTCACCAGAATGGGTAAATTTAGTAAAAATTACATAAAAAATCTCTTTATTCTCTTCAATTTTGACGGCACATGGTCTACCTTCTGCCACATCCAGACGCTCTGTGGCAGTGATTCTAACAGCGATGCCTGTAATCTGCATGTCATACTGAATAACAGTATTATTTCACTAACACAGCATACTCCCTATGCGTGTTAGGGCAAGGCAAAGTGTTCTACACCCCCTATTGAGGCTATATGGTCTCCTCATGCTTCCGCCACCTCCAGGATGTGTCACTCAGTCCCTACATGGTTTCCTCATGCTGCCGCAAACTCCAGGCTGTGTCATTCATGCACTATATGCTGCCGCCAACTCCAGGCTTTGTCATTCAGCCACTATGTGGTCTCCTCATACTGTTGCCACCTCCACGCTGTGTCATCCAGCCACTATATGGTCTCCTCATGGTGCCGCCACCTTTACGCAGTGTCATTCAGCCATTATATGTTATCCTCATGCTGCAGCCACCTCCATGCTGTGTCATTCAGCCACTATATGGTCTCCACATGCTGCTGCCACCTCCACGCTGTGTTAATCAGCCACTATATGTCCTCCTCATGCTGTCGCCACCCCCACGCTGTGTCCTTCAGCCACTATATGTTCTCCTCATGCTGCAGCAAACTCCAGGCTGTGTCATTCAGCCAGGAGATGCTGCCGCCAACTCCAGGCTGTGTAATTCAGCCACTGTATGGTCTCCTCATGCTTCTGCCACCTCTACACTGTGTCATTAAGCCACTATATGTTCTCCTCATGCTGCCTTAAAATCCAGACTGTGTCATTCAGCCACTATATGTGGCCGCCAACTCCAGGCTGTGTCATTCAGCCACTATATGGTCTCCTCATGCTTCTGCCACCTCCACGCTATGTCATTCAGCCACTATATGATCTCCTCATACTCGTGCCACTCTGCGACAGTGATTCTAATAGCGACGCCTCTATCTGCATGTCATACTGAATAACAGTATTATTTAACTAACCCAGCACACACCCTATGCGTGTTACAGCAAAGCAAAGTGTTCTAAACCCCTATTGAGGCTCTCTGTAGGCCAGAAATAGTTTTTAATAGTGATTCGCCACAAATAAATTCAGATTGAACAACATTTTTCAAAAATTTGCTCATCTCTAATTGCTATGTATAATTGCAAAACCTGAGACGTACACTTAGTATATACCCAGTGTATAAGAAGTGGGTAGCTCTGCCTAATAAACAGATGAGCACATTATTGTCTTCGTAGAAGCTTGTCTTTATATTCATTAATGTAGCTTTTCTCATTTGGCCACATTTTACCTCTCATCCTAATTTGGACCCCCACAGGTGACCTGTAAGTGGATGTTTTTCCAGATCAATCTCTACTGCTTCTGTGCTCCACTGCTCCTCTGGATGGGGGACCTACTGCTTAATACCCAAAGCAGTAGGTCTTAACCCTGGACTGAACAACCAGTGGAAAACAGAAAAGCATAGCTGCTACCAACAGGGGGGCAACTATCTAGGGGGTTCTTCCTACAGAGGGGTAACCATTATTAGGGAATCTGCTACCTACAGGGTGGCTGCTACTTACATGGGGGCAGCTATCTACAGGGGGACTCCTACCTAAAGGGGGCAACCATGTAGGGGTTTCTTCCTACAGAGGGGAAGCTATGAATTGGTTCCAACCCACCCACTTATCTACCAACTCTGTGTGGGACACCTAGGGGATATTATTACTGTTCAGGCACTATAGAGTCGAGTCATAGCTGGAAGAAATCATCATGACGTTCTGAGCTAGTTGGAAAAGAAAAAGGAAAGTTAACAGCTCTAATCAGAGAAGACATCACCTGTGAGTCACTCGATGTAACTGCACTGTAATCACTTATATGGTCTGTTGTGGTAATGATAATGATTGCCAGTTTGTCACCTGTGTATAGGAGGTCCTTGTAAGCTCAGGTTAAAGCCTCCCAACATTATTGCTGTTAAAGAGGTATTCCCATTTTGAATATGTGGGCGTGGTTAGGGTGTGGTTGCTAAGGGCATGATTAGGGTGTGTTAGGGGTATGGCTTGTCGTTCCGTGCTCTCAGCAAAAGTTGTGAGATATGTTGTGTCTAGACAGGGAGTAGTTTTTGAAAGAAATTAGCTACCGTATTTTTTAGAATATAAGACGCTCCGGCATATAAGACGCACCTAATTTTATAGGATAAAAATCTAGAAAATAAAGATTCTGAACCAAATACAATGTAAAGTATAGGACAGTGATCTTCAACCTGGGGACCTTCAGATGTTGCAAAACTACAACTCCCAGCATGCTCGGACAGCCGTTAGCTGTCCGGGCATGCTGGGAGTTGTAGTTTTGCAACATCTGGAGGTCCGCAGGTTGAAGACCACTGGTATAGGAGGTAGTACTCACGTGTCCCCGCCGCTCCAGACCCGTTACCGCTGCCCTAGATGTCGCCCTTCTTCGCTGTCGCCGCGTCCCGGGGGTGTCCCCGTCGCTCCGGAACGTCTCTGCTGTCCGGTATCCTCGCTCTCCATCGGCGCCAT
Organism: Hyla sarda; assembly: GCF_029499605.1. Taxonomy (NCBI): domain Eukaryota; kingdom Metazoa; phylum Chordata; class Amphibia; order Anura; family Hylidae; genus Hyla; species Hyla sarda. The sequence goes on from NC_079195.1 coordinate 198,558,933, forward strand.
GATGTCGCTTCGCACGCCGCTACGCACGCCGCTCCGCACGCCGCTCCTATTGGATGACAGGACGGGATGCGCGATGACGTGATGACAACGAATTAGAGCACCGGCCATGCAGGGATCCCGGCACGGAGCTGACACCGAGGAGGCAGGTAAGGTCCCTCCCGGTGTCCTGTAAGCAGTTCGGGACGCGCGGCAGCGGCGGTCCCGAACAGCCCGACTCAACAGCCGGGTTAGTGGTATTTTCGCTTCGCGGTGATGCCCTGTATTAACCCTTCAGACGCGGCGATCAAAGCTGCCCGCCGCATCTGAAGGGTTAATACAGTGCATCACCGCGATCGGTGATGTCCTGTATTAGCTGCAGGTCCGCAGGGACCGCCGCAATAGGTGTGTATTCGCCTTATAAGTTCGTCTTATATGGCGAAAAATACGGTATGTTTTTCGATTCCTTTTTCTACTGATTCTGGTTCTGTTTTAAATTATGTTTATATTAAACACGTTTGCCAGGAAACATACCTGGGTTTGGCTGGGAAAACCAAGCCAGTTGCAAGGTGGCAATAATTTTTTTCACATAGGGCCATGTAGGGCTGAACAGCATTTTCCCATCATTTAAAAAATTTTTTTTTTTTTTTAGTCTGTTTGTATTTTCTTAACCTAATACTCAAAGTTTTATTATCTGAGACATTCAATTATTCAAGTTTACAACCATGCAGAAATAGAAAAATAAAATACATTTTAACAACCTGTCCATAAAAGGGACACTGTGGAGCTGGAAAGGGTGCAGAGACGCGCGACTAAAAAAATATGCGGCATGGAACATCTTAGCTATGAGGAGCGATTAAAGGAGTTACAATTGTTTAGTCTTGAGAAGAGACGTTTAAGGGGGGATATGATAAACGTATATAAGTATATAAATGGCCCATACAAAAAATATGGAGAAAAACTGTTCCAGGTTAAACCCCCCCAAAGGACGAGGGGGCACTCCCTCCATCTGGAGAAGAAAAAGTTTAGTCTCAAAGGGCGACACGCCTTCTTTACCATGAGAACTGTGAATTTATGGAACGGTCTACCTCAGGAACTGGTCACAGCAGGAACAATTAACAGCTTTAAAACAGGATTAGATACATTCCTGGAACAAAATAACATTAATGCTTATGAAGAAATATAAAATCCCATACCTTCCCCAATATCGCGCCACACCCCTACCCCTTAATTCCCTGGTTGAACTTGATGGACATATGTCTTTTTTCGACCGTACTAACTATGTAACTATGTAACCCAGTATAACCTCAGGTTTTGTCTTCTTTATGAACATCAGTGAAAACTCAATTGTACAAATTTAGCCAAAGTTGTATATAGCATAATACTGAGTTCATGTAAATGACATATACAGTAATGTAGGATACAAGGTCATTAACCCTGAATGTAGTACGATGATTCTCGATCTTGATCTGTCATTTATTTCTAGAATCGTCTTTAATTCTATCTTCTTCAATACTTCTAGCAGGCCCTGAGACAGCTGCAGGGTTTATTGTCCGTAGAAGTTTCTCCATGTTCTGTCACGGTACAATGATTATAAGAATCTCCTGGGTTATAAGATTTTAGTTTGAATTTTTAGATGAAGCTGGACAAAACTTCCTATCCTTTGTGCAGTGACCTGGGGAGGACACGGTGATGGACCAAGGTCTGCTGATACTAGTAGTCCCACTCATCCCACAGTGGAGAAAGTCACAGTTTAAAGGGGTACTCCGGCGGAATTTTTTTTCTAAAAATCTACTGTTGCCAGAGAGTTAAACAGATTTGTAAATTACTTCTATTTAAAAACCTTAATCCTTCCGGTACTTATCAGCTGCTGTATGTTCCAGAGGAAGTTCTTTTCTTTTTTAATTTCCTTTCTGTCTGACCACAGTGCTCTCTGCTGACACCTCTGTCCATTTTAGGAACTGTCCAGAGTAGGAGCAAATCCCCATAGCAAACCTTGCCTGCTCTGGACAGTTCCTAAAATGGACAGAAGTGTCAGCAGAGAGCACTGTGGTCAGACAGAAAAAAAAAGAACATCCTGTGGAGCATATAACAGCTGATAAGTACTGGAAAGATTAAGATTTTTAAATAAAAGTAATTTACAAATCTGTTTAACTTTCTGGCAACAGTTGTTATATATATATTTTTCCAGGGGAGTACCCCTTTAAACTTTCCAGTACTTATCAGCTGCTGTATGCGCCACAGGAAGTTATTTTCTTTTCTCTTGGACCACAGTGCTCTCTGCCAACACTTCTGTCCATGTCAGGAACTGTCCAGAGCAGGAGCAAATCTCCATAGCAAACATATATAACTTTCTCTGTAATATACAGCAGCTGGTAAGTACTGGAAGGATTAGGATTTTTAAATAGAAGTAATTTTACAAATCTGTTTACCTTTCTGGCACCGGTTGATTTAAAAAAAAAAAAATGTTTTCCACCAGTGTACCCCTTTAAGTTGCAGATGTCACAGATGGCTAATGTGGATAATTTGACCCAGAGTAACTACAAATGACTGCAGGGCTGCACCGATGTCACATAGCCTATATATCCTAGGACTGATGGCATGTGGAAGGCCCATAATGTTACGCCCACAGTTTGAAACAAGACGCCGGGACTCAAAGGGTGTTGCAGCATAATGAGTAACCTTTACCGAACATTTTTCACATAGAAGAGGCACAGATCTTGAACAGTTCCAACTAAATCAGTACCTGGGGTAAATGATGGAAGATGGTAGATGGCACTGAAGGAGTTAACCCTTGTGGAGTGTAGATGTTGTTTTGAGCAGTTCCTGAGTTGGTATATCCCTGAAGACTTTGGAAAATTCTTTAGGTTGGCTACCAATAGGAAACATGTATCTGGCCTAGGCCATAGGTCCACAAAGACACACATTTGTTACGGGGCTCTTGTTCATCTATTCTCCCCTCAGACAAGTAAGAAAAGTTCAACAGAAGTAAGGAGGGGGGGGGGGGGATTTGACATTGGTTTTACCCTGTTTTTGTGGTGTTGGTTTGTCATTGCAACTTTTGCTTCAGATGCTTTTTCTCATATTGTGTAGCTGTGCCAAAGTCTGGTTAACTTTTTGCAGTGGTCAGGAATTTCTCATGTGCACCTTGTCGTACAATTTGGCACAAATCTACCCTAGCCCAGACCTGGCTTTCAAAATTGACTGTGGACAGAAGTGGTAAAAAGTCACACATGTTGGCTCCATTTTAGTAACTGTCCAGAGTAGGAGAAAATCCCCATAGAAAACCTATCCTGCTCTGGACAGTTCCTAAAATGGACAGAGATGTCTGCAGAGAGCACTGTGGTCAGGCAGAATGGAAATTCAAAAAGAAAAGAAGCTGATAGGTACTAGAAGGATTAAGATTTTTTAATAGAAGCACTTTACAAATCTGTTTAACTTTCTGGTACCAAAAAAAATGTTTTCCAGTGGAGTACCCCTTTAAAGGTGTGCAAAAATCATTCACCTAAACCTTGATAAATTCCCCCCTCAGGATAACGACTGTACACAGGTTATTGTCGTCCTCTGCATAGTAGCCTATAAGCGGTACGTACGTACGATCATGGAAAACTTTATTAACTTGCTCTAACTATGATGTCTGGAAAGGGACCTAATCATAGTAGCCTGACTTATTTTCTGGAACATTCTGGTGAATTCTGGAGAACACCAGAGACTATTTGAAGGTTAAATCACAGTAATGCTGTTTCACCAGAGATGGCAGCAGAGAGCAGAAACAAATGTGAATGAATGAAAGTACTTTTCTGCTTTTACCTGGTAACATTAGAAAAGCTCAATTTGACAATTTAAAGCGCATTATATATACAGTACGAAAAAGATGATCAGTCATCAATCTGCACAAAATATACTGCACTGGGACATTGCATTTGCATGTAATAAAGAGTGATTCTCTAGAACAGAGTCCCCTAACCAGTGGCATGGGAGCTACATGTGACTCCACAGCTATTGGCAGCTCCAAATTCTATTGCGCACTAGGGAAGTCATAATTTTACTAAATCTTAGTACCTGATTGAAAACTTCTGTATATCATTGCCTTTATCACATGATCATAACATTAAAGGTGTACTCCCATAGAAGATAATTATTTTTATATCAACTGGTACCAGAAAGTTAAACAGATTTGTAAATTACTTCTATTTCAAAATCTTAACCCTTCCAGTACTTATCAGCTGCTGTATGCTCCACAGGAAGTTCTTTTCTTTTTGAATTTCTTTTCTGTCTGACCACAGTGCTCTCTGCTGACACCTCTGTCCATATCAGGAACTGTCCAGAGTAGGATAGGATTGTTATGGGGATTTGTCCCTGCTCTGAACAGTTCCTGACATGGACAGAGGTGTCAGCAGAGAGCACTGTGGTCAAACAAAAAAGCATACAGCAGCTGACAAGTACTGGAAGGATTACGATTTTTAAATAGAAGTAATTTACAAATCTGTTTAACTTACTGGCACCAGCTGATTTAAAAAAAAATGTTTTCCAAATTACCCCTTTAAAGGGGTACTCCAGCGCTTAGACATCTTATCCCCTATCCAAAGGATAGGTGATAGGATGCCTGATTGCAGGGGTCCCGCCGCTGGGGACCCCCGTGATCTTGCACGCCGTACCTCGTTAAAAGCCAGTCCCCGGACCGTTTTCGCCGGAGCGTTGTGACGTCAAGGCTCCGCCCTGTGTGACGTCACGCTCCACCCCCTCAATGCAAGCCTATGGGAGGGGAGTGATGTTCCACAATGCTCCGGCCCCGTGATCGGCAGTAATCAGACCCAGAGCGAACACGCTCCGGGGACTGATTTTAACGGGGTGCGGCGTGCAAGATCACAGGGGTCCCCAGAGGCGGGACCCCCGCGATGAGGCATCTTATCCCCTATCCTTTGGATAGGGGATAAGATGTCTAAGCGCCGGAGTACCCCTTTAATAGGTCAATCACCACCTGATGTATTTGATCTTGCCTCATGGTTAGAGGTTATATTTTACTTTCTTCCATTTAATTTACTATGCTATGTTCTTTATATCTGATATCCAATGATTTGGATAGTTGTCATCCTTTTTCCCTTTTAAGAAGCACTCCAATTTTTTTCTTTTTACTCCATTTTTTCTTTTTACACATAATGCTTATTCAGGAGCAATTTTCCTGCCATGCAATTTGCTTCATTCTAGCCCCATCTCATTTTTATAGTGAACCCTTTTTATAAGTAGCTGGGTCATGTGCCCCCAGTAAATTATATTTAGCCACTCTGTGCACTTTAGTATGACATTATCTCCTATGAAATCCCTCCTGGCACTCTCAGAAATCTCCCCTTCACACCCAGCTCTATATGTATGCCCCTCAGTGTATAGAGCGCTGCCTTATCTAAAGAGACCAAGAGTGCAGTAATATAGTAGGTGAGCCCATACAATAATCATTTGCATTTACAAAGTATAGAGCGCTGCCTTATCTAAAGAGATCAGGAGTAAAGTAATATAGTAGGTGAGCTCATACAATAATTATTTGCATTTATAAAACACCTGTGCAGAATCTCCAGATGAGATGATGTCCTATGGGATGAAGCTAAATATAGATCTCTCTGCCTGCTGCTTGTATAAACTGACAGGGAGAAACCTCTCAGAAGGGCAAAGGCTAAAACCGCAAGCCATATGATTTCAGTGGGACTCCCCAGTGTGAGTTATGGGATGGAAGCTCTATTTCTCATATGTTCAGACTGAAATATATAACATTGGTATAAAAGAGCTTGTCCCTGTTTCATGCTGCTCATAGTTCGAGCAGCATAATACTAATGACCGCGACCGCTAGTTACAGCCGCATTAAGTGTGCAGCAGCTGTCACTCAAACCCAACTCATTCACATAGACTCTAGTGCAGTGAATGACTATGGATGGGCTGGTCGGCCAGGCAGTAAAGCATGCTGTCGTGCATAGGGTTGTAACTTGCAATTGCTGCGTGTTTCATGTCTGGTCAACATATTAAAAGTTTTTCGAAGTAGCAATAACTCTTTAAAGCAGTGGTTCTCAACCTTTTTTCCGACTGTACCACCAAAGTGTGAAAGTATTAGTGTTGCTTAGTGTTGAGCGGCATAGGCCATATTCGAATTCGCGAATATTCGCGAATATATGGACGAATATTCGCATATTCGTTATATCCTCGTTCTAGTTCCACGTATGCGAAAATACGCGTATGCGAAAATACGCGTATGCGAAAATTAAGGCGTGTGGAAATTCGCATATGCGAAAATTAGCATATACTAATTTTCGCATATGCTAATTTTCGCACGCCAGTCTCACACAGTAGTATTAGAGCCTTCTTTACACCACACAAGCTGGAAGCAGAGAGGGATGATCACTGTGATGTGTACTGTGAAGAAAAAAAAAAAACGAATATTCGTAATTACGAATATATAGCGCTATATTCGCGAATATTCTCGAATTCGCGAATATGTGATATTCGCGAATAATATTCGAATTGTGAATATTCGCAATTCGAATATTATTCGTGAATATCACATATTCGCGAATTCGAGAATATTCGCGAATATAGCGCTATATATTCGTAATTACGAATATTCTTTTTTTTTTTTTTTTTTTTTTCACAGTACACATCACAGTGATCACCCCCTCTCTGCTTCCAGCTTATGTGGTGTAAGAAGGCTCTAATACTACTGTGTAAGACTGGTGTGCGAATCTTCGCATATGCGAAAATTTGTGTATATGAATTTTCGCACATGCGAATGTTCACATATGTTAATTTTGTATATGTAACTTTTCGCATATGTTAATTTTCGCGTGCGCGAATATTCGCATATGCGAAAATAAAATAAGACTAACGAATATGCGAATATGGCGAATATTCGTCCATATATTCGCGAATATTAGCGAATTCGAATATGGCCTATGCCGCTCAACACTAGAAAGTATGTCCACGTGTACCCCATGTGCGTAAGTAAGTTTTACCTTTGGAAAAAATAAGTCATAAAAGTACTTAATTTCATAGTGTGTTTATCTTTCAAATGCGAAACTAATGCGATACTTAATCCACTTGTGCCATTATTCCCCCTCCCTCTGATCCCCTTTTGCCATTAACCCCACCATCTTAATCCCCTTTTTGCCATTACCCCCGCCATCTTAATCCCCTTGTGCCATTATTCCCCCCTCCATTCCCCCTGGGCCAATATATATGAGATACATACAATACCACCCTCCCATAATGCGGTGTTGCACTTAGTTTAACATGCTTACCAGGCCTGTGTCTGTCCTGTTCAGTGGGAGTCAGAGGGCTGCACTGACTGGTGACTTCCTTATGACGGTTGACATCACTTGTCAGGCCTGGCAGCCACTGCAGTTCATGTAAAGCGGCTACCGCCGCAGCTCCGGCCGTGGTACAATATAGTGAGCTGCCGTGGGGACAGTGGCGTCCAATACCCACTCTGGCCAATTGTCAGCGAATTGCCGTACCCTTCATAACCCTTGGTGTACCCTTAGGGGTACACGTACCCCTGGTTGAGAAGCCCTGCTTTAAAGGGGTAATCCGCCCCCAGATATCTTATTCCCTACCTAACGGATGTCTGATCTCTGTGTTCTGAATGCTACGGGCGTCTATGGTCGTGAAGTCACACCACACCCCCTCTATTCATGTCTGTGGGACGGTAGTCACGCGACCTCCCATAGACATGAATGGAGGAGGCGTAACGTGACAACACAACCACAGCCACCTAAAGCCAGCGTTCTGAACATAATGTTCAGAACATCGGGGTGCCGGTACGTATTGCAGGGAATCCCAGAGGCCTGACCCCCACGATCAGACATCTTATCCCTTTGGATAGGGGATAAGGTATTTAGGAGTGGCGTTCCCATTTTTCCCATTTTAACTCAAGTAGTCGCATATAATTCAGATAGGGAGGGTCCACTTAGGAAGCCTGAAGCGATTATATGTATCTTAAAGGGGTACTCTGGTAGAAACCATTTTTATTTTAAATCTACTGGTGCCAGAAAGTTAAACAGATTTGTAAATTACTGTAACGGGTCAGGGGATGTGGTGGATCCTCTGGGCTTGTGTGGATGATGACGTGAGCCATGCCAGGGAGCAGAGTCTAAGGTGCCGCTGATTTTCACCATAGCCCGCCGCAAAGTGGGATGGTCTTGCTGCGGCGGGCGGCACTCAGGTCACTACCCCTTGCATGACTCATCCACACAGGTTGCTGGGATGAGGCGAGGCACAAAAGGAAACTGGCAAGATGAGGTCAAGGTAGCAGTAGGTCAGGGCAGGTGGCACAGGTATAGGGTCATGTAAAGGAACAAGGATAAGGAACATGATATCAGGAACACAGTATGCTTTCACTAGGGCACAAGGCAACAAAGATCCGTCCGGGAACAAAGGGAGGAGCTGATACTTAAAGACAGGTTGCAGGTGTAGACGCTTAATTAAATGAGTACTGGCCCTTTAAATGTAAGAGCTCCAGCGCACGCACGCCCTAGTTAATTTCCTTTCTGTCTGACCACTGAGCTCTCTGCTGATACCTCTGTCTGTATCAGGAACTGTCTGGAGCCGGAGAGGTTTGCTATGGGGAGTTGCTCCTACTCTGGATTAAGATTTTTTAATAGAAGTAATTAACAAATCTGTTTGATTTATGGCACCAATTGATAAAAAAAATTTTACCACCGGAGTACCCCTTTAAGATACACCCATCAAAGATTCATTTCTACATGTATATCTACCAATCTATTTATCTATTTATATTCAAGCTGCTTGTAGTTTGGCATTCATAGCGTAATACTGTATCAAATAATAAAATACGTTTTCACTTTCAGAGCGACTAAGACAGAGGTGATTATATCACCCCAGGAATGTTGTAACACAACAAAATGACATTTAACAATTGGTTTCGGTGAAGTTGCTGTTTACTGAACATGAAGTAATCTTTTTCTTTACTGGAGATGAATTAATTTCAGTTTACCCTGCCTTGTCTTGAAATTTAGTGTTAAATATTAATTTTATTCTTCAGTTTTTAAAGATAAGAGTCGTGGGGAGATCTGCAGTTAGATTATATGCCACTGGGTTTGGCAATTTCAGGAATTGTAGTATTTGCCCCGATGTTGTAAACGACTGCGCTTTCATTAAATGGTCATTAGATTGAAAGCTCCATATTTTTTTTTAAGGACTTGTATTGCACAGCAGGATGTCCCCATCTGAGCAATGGATTGTGAGCCGCTCCTGCCACAAGTAATGCAAGATAAATAAAGACTGTCCTATTAAAACTGCAGCAAAGATATAAGGAAGTGAAAACTTTGTTAAGGCTTATCTGGGATTTAAAAATGGCAGCTTTAATCCATAAACAGCGTCTCCCTGGTCTTCATGTGTAGTATTACAACTTGACTATACTAATGGCTGGGCCGGATTAAGAGCATCATGGGCCTGGTGCTGAGAATTTTTCTGGGCCTTTTTATAAAATGTATCACTCCTATCCTTATATAGTGATCCGGACACTCATGGTTGTACGGTATAACTCCTATCCTTATATAGTAGCTCCCCACATTAGGTGCAGTATAGTTCCCCCACATTAGGTGCAGTATAGTTCCCCCACATTAGGTGCAGTATAGTTCCCCACATTAGATGCAGTATAGTTCCCCACATTAGGTGCAGTATAGTCCCCACATAAGGTACAATAGTCCCCCACATTAGGTACAGTATAGTCCCCCACATTAGATACAGTATAGTTCCCCCACATTAGGTGCAGTATAGTTCCCCCACATTAGGTACAGTATAGTTTCCCCACATTAGGTACAGTATAGTTCCCCCACATTAGGTAAGGTATAGTTCCCCCACATTAGGTAAGATATAGTTCCCCCACATTAGGTAAGATATAGTTCCCCCACATTAAGTGCAGTATAGCTCCCTACATTAAGTGCATTATAGCTCCCCACATTAGGCGCAGTATAGTTCCCCACATTAGGTGCAGTATAGCTCCCCCACATTAGGTGCAGTATAGCTCCCCCACATTAGGTGCAGTATAGCTCCCCCACATTAGGTGCAGTATAGCTACCCCACATTAGTTGCAGTATAGCTCCCCACATTAGGTACAGTATAGCTCCCCACATTAGGTGCAGTATAGTTCCCCCACATTAGGTGTAGTATAGTCCCCCACATTAGGTGCAGTATAGCTCCCCCACATTAGGTGTAGTATAGTCACCCACATTAGGTGTAGTATAGCTCCCCCACAATAGGTGCAGTATAGTTCCCCCACATTAGGTGCAGTACAGTTACCCCACATTAGGTGCAGTATCGTTTCCCCCACATTAGGTGCAGTATAGTTCCTCCACATTAGGTGCAGTATAGTTCCTCCACATTAGGTGCAGTATAGCTCCCCACATTAGGTACAGTATAGTTCCCCCACATTAGGTGCAGTATAGTCCCCCCACTGGAGGAGTGGTGGTCAGAACACTGAAGATGACATACAACATACAGGTAACTTACCATGCGTGTGTACGTCCTCTTCCTCGCTGCTCCACTCCGCTCTGCTGTTGCCATAGGCGCACACATGGGACGTCAGTGATGTCCCTGCATGCGCTACCTCCCAGCGGCTCCTGCGTTTTTAAAGCAAACGCGGGGGCCGCCGCAGAGAGGTAACTGCTGGGATATCCTTGTGTCCTTAAAAGATCTTTCGGAACACATGGATATCCGTAATGTGATGGGGGCCCTTTCGGGCAGCCTATGTGGGCCGCCTGTACTGGCCGGTGGGCCTATTTTAACATAGGGGCCTGGAGCGGTAGCTCCATCCGCCCTTACGCTAATCCGGCCCTGACTAATGGAATAGGCAATGCTGAGGACTAAACTAGTGTGATTTTTTTAAAGAAACCAACCATGTTTTTTTTCTAATCCTGGATAATGCCTTTAAAGAGTACCTTTCATAGCACAGAAAAAATGTATCTTATATAAGTTAATCACTAGTTCATATAGATACTTTACATGTCTTTTATATGTGTCTACCTTCTGTATTTGGCTCACAAATCCCTCTGTTCCTCTGTTCTGCTGCCACCTTATTCTGACATCCACTGCTCAGGAAGGGGTTTGTCCCAGGCAAGCACTGAGTCCACCCTCACTCACTATGTATTCACTTTCTCCCTGAGTCTGCTGTGCTGCGCTGGGACTCTTCAGCCAATAACTTTAGGGTTTTCTGTAACCCCCTCCTCTCTGTTTTCTCGCTGTAGTCTGATAGGACAGGAGTGCGCACAGAGGAGTGCTTGTCCCGCCCTCACTTACTGGATTTTGTCCCAGCCTGTGCATCAGCTGGGAAAAAGATGATGCTGCAGCTGGAAAGGATTATGTTCTGGATGGTATGGAGACCCCTAGTGGTCTTTCTCATCATAACTCATGATTTCTATAAAAGGATAAATATTTTGTATGAAGTATATTAGAAAGGATAATGTTTTGCCAAGATGTACAACATATAAAAAGTTTTTGATTCTGACAGTGCCCATTTTAACAAATGGGGCTGAGCTGCAATACCAAACATGACCTATGTAGAAGAGTGGTACTGGGTGCTGAAATGAAATACCAGACACAAGCCATGAACAGGTATGGTGCTGTTTTGAGAGGAAAGTGGACATGTTTTTCTGGTACTGTAGAACCCATTCAAATGGATTATTTAGTGTTTTGTAATATGGAGCTTGGGTGTGGAAGAATAGAAAAAAAGGGATACTTACTTATTCTTGGTCCCCCTCCCCCTGTTCCTTCGCTGCTTGTGTTAGCCTTTTTCTGGTCTTCATATCTTCTTTCTTTTTCCTTCTTCCAAGAAGAGTACTTGTTGCTGGACCTGCAGGGTCAGCCAATCACTGGCCAAGATGGAAAACCACAGGTCCTGCAACAAGCAGGAAGTAAAGAGACGATCGGGAGACTATACGGAGAAGAATCTGAGCTACGTGGGACCAGCGGGGACCAGAACTAGGTAAGTAAATTTTCCACCCCAGAACACTATTATTATTATTATTTTTATTTTTTTTAAACACTGGATAAACCCTTTAAGTTGTCCTTTTTCCTGGAGAACTAACAGAGAGAGAAGGAGATAGCCTGCAGTCAATATATTTCCCTTACAAACAAAGTAAAGTTGTAGTTCACTAATTTGTAAATCTATTTGTTTACTAAAGTGAAAAATAATATCGTAATGGTTATTTTATTAACCTATAAGTTACAGCAGGCATAGGGACACTTTACATAGTGTATAATGGAGAAAAGGATGTAGGGGAGAGCACTTCTATGTAGACACAACTTGAGCAAAAGGATTTGTATGCAGAGCTGTATATGGATCCAGTGAAGCAGATAACACCTGCGGGGTGCATGCAAAACAGTTGAAGTATCAAATAGCAAACAAACAAAAGAACAATAGCATGCACTCACCGCTCCAACGGTGTCTAGGCGTCCGGAGGTCCGGGGTCATGGGGCAGCATGTGAGGAATCGCCGAAGCGCTCAGAGGCTATGCCGGTTATTTCACGCGACAATGCGCGCTTCTTCCGGCCGGAGAGGCCGGAAGAAGCGCGCATTGTCGCGTGAAACGACCGGAGTAGCCTCTGAGCGCTTCGTCGATTCCTCACATGCTGCCCCCTGACCCCGGACCTCCGGACGCCTAGACACCTTTGGAGCGGTGAGTGCATGCTATTGTTCTTTTGATTGTTTGCTATTTGACACTTTACATAGTCCTTCATTGCAACAAATGCATACAGCAGTCTATATCTTTGCTTCTACCATCCTTATGTATATTATGGATTTTGAGGTAAGGAGCAGGAGGGAGGTTATTAAGCTTCGTTTTTTTTTTTTTTTTTTTTTTTTTTCTTGGACCATGTCCTCCAGAGGGCCAGTAAGCAGATTTAATGTTGAAAAGATTTAGTTACATATGAGAACACCAGGTTCTGGGTTTGACATATACAATATCTAGTATTTCATTGCTTTTTCAATATCTTGTAAATTATCATCCCAGCTCTGGGAATCGATGATTTACCGGGCCGAGCTAAATAGTAGAAAACCCATAAACACTGCAGGTTATTATCTCCTCCAGTGGACTTGAATATAGGTATATACTTTTTCTACTTTATGCCGCTCCATGAAACCCTAAAGTACCATTCACCTTTCTTAGCAGGACTGAGCACCAATAAGCTACCTGCATGGTACACCAGTAAGCTAAGATACTGCACACGTGGAAAGATTACTTATATGATACCGTAAGTGAGAACTTATAAGGTATGTATCTAAAATTCAGGAGCATATCACCAGACAATTGAAGAGTGGGGAAGGGCAATAGCAAACATCAAATAGGTCCCCCTACCATATTATCATAGGTTTGTTTCCACCTCCACCGTTTTATATTTAGAAATTCTATCTATCTATATGTATATATGTTGATCGATCAATATATCTATATAGGAACCTGTTCTTCAAGGTTAGTGCTGGATTATATCACATGTAAATAAAGTAGGTGTAGCAGTCTCTAGTATGTACTTTAATACATGTGATATAGTTATGTGCTGTAACCACACAGTATACCTGTTGTACTACACATGGCCACGTGTAGTTATGTGTGGTGACTTTGTATGGTGAATGCTGGATTAAGGTTAAAGGGGTATTCCAGGATTTTTTTTTATTTGACTATGCTACAGGGGCTGTAAAGTTAGTGTAGTTCATAATATAGTATCTGTACCTGTGTGTGACGGTTTTCTCACAATTCTTCTGTGATTTTCACCCCACTATTAATTTTTAACAGCAGACAAAATGACTGCTGTCTCAGATTTCTCCCAGCTTGCAATGTGGCCGAGACCTGACTCACTAGTAAGCTGATGACAGGGAGCCTGTCTGCTTCAATGGGTGGAGCGATCGCTTGGTGGGAGAGGGATCAATCTGTAACTAATGCAACAGTTGGAGGCACCCTGATTGAAAAGAACAGGTCTTTTGTTTCAATGGGTGGGGTGGCTGATGTGTGGGAGGAAGAAAAATGGAATTGTGGGATTTGTAGTCAAAAAAAGTAAAGTCAAACAGGAAATACAAGTTCACAAAAAGCTAGCTACAGTGTTATGGTAATCTCACAACATAGCCATTTAGCCCCAAGACAAGCACAGATCCTTCCTAAGCATGTCCATTACTGTCTGCCAGGTACATACTAAAATCACCTTATGGTGGATAACCCCTTTAATTCTTTATTTAAATAAGGTATTTAGCTTGGGTGTGCCTTACCGTAATGGGAAAGAGCTTAGGTCCAAAACATTATGGGCTCATTTAATAAGAGTAGAGTGTAGTTTTCATTGGGAGTTTTTGTTTTCAACAGGTATTTTTCCATGGTATTTACTACTGTATTTACTTTTTTTATTCATGCTCTAAGCTGTTGGGTTTTCCAAAGCTCAAATCCACCACATTTTAGGTGGAAACATTAGTAAATTTTTACATTTTTTTTGGGAGATGCACCCCTTTCCCCTAATGGTCACATCCCTTTGTAGCATTTTCTGAGTAAAGTGGAGAGTTAGTAGGGTTTTTTGAATTTTTTTTGTCGGAAATTCTAGCACACCACATATGCAAAAAAAAAATAATATATATATATATATATATATATATACAAAATCTAGTGGGAAAATCCTTGGTAAATGAGGCCCCATAAGCTCTTACAATGTCAATTCAGGACTGGTAAAGTACAGAAATAAAGATGAAACAGCACTTTAATCTGGTTTAGAAAACCCTTCTCAGAGAGAACAACCAATGATCCTTCTGAGAACGTTCTTTTCTTAGATAACATCTTTAGTCTGGCTATAACATGACATGCATGGTTGACTTATTTTAAGATGACAGTGTTTCATTGGTTTCCTGATACGATTGTTTATTGTTTAATTTCGCCCAAAGAAACATTTATTATGGTTGAAATACTCAATTTTTCAATACAATAAATGTATGTGGACATACCTCATTTCCCCTATGGTGGTGCTGCAGACAAACACCTTCTAGAAGGTGATAAGTATCTGTTAAGTAGGCACCCTGCCACTGGGACCCCCACCCATCACAAGAACATGGTTACTGTGTCTCTCTGGTTAAATGGTGAGTTGGTTGAACATGTTCACTGCCGCTATATTCAACTCTATAGGCTGGATGGACTATCTTAAAGCGGTATTCCTGTCAAAGACATCCTATCCCCTATCCAAAGGATAGAGGATAAGATGTCTGATCAGGGGGGGGGGGGGGAGCTTGCGGCTGGTGATCTCCATGCAGCACCAGCATTCTATGCAAGGCCGCATCTCCAGTCTCTGAAAGCTCTTTGTTTCTTGGACTGGAGACGTGACATCACGCCATACCCCCTCCATTCATGTCTATGGGAGGGGCCGTGATGTCACGTCTCCAGTTCCGCAAACAAACAGCTTTCCGAGACTGGAGATGCAGCTTCACATAGAATGCAGGTGCTGCACAGAGGTCGCGGGGGGTCCCAGGATAGGGGATAAGATGTCTTTGGCCAGATAACCCCTTTAATCTGGCTTATAGAGTTGAATGGAGCAGCAGCACACCTGTCTGAGCACCACACCATTCAACTGGGAGAGACACAGGACTGCTTTTCTTGTTGTCGGATAGGCCCCAGAGGTCTTTTGGAGGTGAACCCTTTTAAAATCCCATGTTGATCTCTGGGGGCCACCAATTATTGTGAGGAAGCACTACTAAGAAATATTGATTATAAAAAAGAGCCCATTAACTTATAACAGACCTATATTGAATTATTTTTAGACGATTCAAGTTGTTGCTTTGATCTAGGAACAGCGCCACACTTGTCCATGGGTCATGTCTGGTATTGAAGCTCCACAGGCAAAACCCCTTACTAATACTGATGTGGCGCTGTTTGAGAAGAAATAGTCATAATATTTTTTTCTGTACCACACCTTTAAAGTTATCTGACTAGTTCTAAAACTTAAAAAAGAAATAGTTTCAAAGTTGACCTTTCACTTGACAGATAAGACATCAAATATACCCATAAAGTCTAAAATTCACACACAAAAGACTATGAAAAATGAGGAAAAATGATGAACGCAACCGAAAAGTTGCTGAAGACTTATCTTAACCCACAAAACACGGCCCTTCAATCTATAATCTAGTGCATCGTTCTATTGAAAGACCATTCTAATGGAATTCACAAAATAATGCTTTTTTGAATTAAAAGTAAATGGAACATGTAGAAGAAAAGTCAGTGGAGTGTTTCTCATTGTGCATGATGAAGACCTCAGGGGGAAGATCCTCTGAATTAGAACTGTTCAGTGAAATTATGTTCTCCAGATCTCACGAGAGCTCCTCGACGCTCTACACGTTCTCATGAAAGATTCAGACACGCATAATATCATCCCATAAGAATCTTTTATTAACGTATAGAAAATGCATTAAAAAAGGATCTATACATCAGCTAACAGCATCCAGGACTAGAGATACAAGATTATATTGGGCCATTAACCCTTTGGCAGGCACCTCTCAGTAGTCTTTTGTTTGGCAGTTAGCACCTGCTCCCAAAACTTCTGTTACCCTAATGCATCCTATATCTTTACAGAAAGTGGCACCTTTGCGGAGCACTATGATCTCCAGTGTATAGAACCAGCATCAGTGTGTGAACTGGCTCTAATGTAGGAGACAGATTAAATCTGATGCAAAATTAAAAAGAAAGAAAAAATAAAACAACCCCCCCTCCCCCCCAAAATAAATAAATAAAACCAAAACGAACTTAATTTGGGTATCGGTAAGAAAAAGATTAACCATGTGGTCATCAAACTATCCTGTAAGGCAATAAAGCACTCATGTGCTTTTTTTGGCCAATGCAAATTATTAATGAAATTTTGCCAATATACGAGACGTACTGGGTCTCCTACATAACCAAGATAACAGATGCTGTCACAGATGGAGTCTGGGAAAGGATATATGGGTTCCTGGGTTGCTCCTGTGTCTTCAGAGATACTGGAGGGAAGACTCCTCCTCTTGCACACGTCAGGCAATTCTTTAAAAAGAGATCTCTAGAAATCAAAAATACTCAGAAGTGCAAGAGATAGGGGCCGGAGATTTGGCACATCAACCATTAGCAAGACAATAACTCTTGACCGCAGAAAAAAGTTTTGTTGGGTGTTAAAAGGGTCTGAGGTTCCGTAGAGAGCAAGGTATATAGACAAATATACAGCACCATGCCCCTATGGACAGGATAAAGGACAGCTGGCCGGGTGGAGGCCAGTTGTCTGGACAAGGGAAAAAGTGTTAGTACTGGATAAATGAGAAGTCTCTGAAAGGCTGAGGTGGTGTGGCAAAATATTTCCAATATATGATGATGGAGAACAGGGGAAAAAGTTCTGTACAATGAAGAATTTCTAAAGTACAGGGCCAAAGGTACATTGGATAACATCAAAGCTTCGCAAGATGATGTATCAATGTGAGGGGCATGGAATGAAACAGTGGTAGGCAACATACCATTACCAGTCTATGTGACGATTGGTGATACAACTATCCTATCATTAGCTGGCTATATTCATATAAACTAATAATGTAATCCATGAATAGGTGACAAGGACCCTACAGTGACCAGTTTGTCCGGCCAAACATAGATCTAGTTGCTATTCGCAATGTTGAATACTCTTTCTTGCATCCATGATAATAATTCTATGTGTGGTTAAAAGGTACTCCGCCCCTAGACATCTTATCCCCTATCCAAAAGATCTCGGCTGTGGCACCCCAGACATCCGTTGCACGGAGCAAACTGTGCCAGATGACTGGCGATGCGGAGGCTCGTGACGTCACGGTCACGCCCTGCTTGTAAAATCATGACCACTCCCCCTCAATGCAAGTCAATGGGAGGGGGGCATGACATCTGTCACGCCCCCTCCCATGGACTTGCATTGAGGGGGCGTGACCATGAAGTCACGAGCCTTCGGCGCTGCACCCAACGCTCCAAATGAATGCCGGGTGCAGAAGGGAGATCGCAGGGGTCCCCAGCGGCGGGACCCCCGTGATCAGGCATCTTATCCCTTATCCTTTGGAAAGGGGATAAGATGTCTAGGGGCGGAGTACCCCTTTAAAGGGAACCTGTCACATTGAAAATACAATCTAGTCTGCAGGCATCTTGTTATAGAGCAGGAAGAGCTGAGCTGATTGATAGATAGATTTCTGGGGAAAGTTTCAGTATAACCTCCGGTGTGAATGCACCTGAGATCACATGACTTCCCAGCTGCACTATTTCATTGCACAGCGCGATGACGTGAAACGAGACCGGAAGAAGCGCACACCTATGCATGAAACCGCCTGCAGTCGCCTCTGAGCGCCCCACGCAACCTTGAGAACCGTGCCGGAGGAGCAGCCCGATTAGCCAGCATTTATGTGGTGAGTGCAGGACACCTGTCTTTTCTCATGTATTCATATCATTGATCGCTATTCATTTTGTCCTAGCACCGCCGCCGCTGGATGTATCTGGTTACCTGCCTAGGTGCCACACTGTCCATCTTAAGGAGCTGCGGCCATAAAGGTATCGGTGCCACTTGTTCTCTTCTTTTGTATATAATAACTTAAAATTTATTCATCTAAACCTCTACTCGTTCTGGATTTTGGAGTCCAGTGGGTTGCCTTAATAAGTGATAAGTGACATATACAGGAAAAGCTGTCAATCACCGATTAGGACAACCCACTGGACTCCTAAGCCCAGAATGAGCAGAAGTTTCGCTGAATAAATTATTAGTTATACCAAGTTTTTCCCCACAAACATGTTTATCATTTGCTCAGCTATTCACACTTTATAACTTGATGCCGACAGTACGCGCTGCATTTCTAACTTCACAGGTTACCTTTAAAAATTTTGGAATAGTAGTTGAGTTGTTGCCAAGGTCACAAAAAAATGTTATATTGCCCACACCGGAGGAGAGAAGAGTATTGTGAATATATGTCTGTGCAGGTCCAATAGTGTGGTGGAGGGCAGCACTAGTCTGATGTGGGGAAAAATATGTCTATCGATGGGTCAACTAAAATCAGAGGTGAAGGGAACGCTTCTTCATTGTACGCTGGTTGTACGGTCTCATCTTCATCTCCACGAATGGAATGGAGAACTCATGGCCTTTCCAGTGATACCAGTTTATTCCCTATAAAGGAAAACAAGGAAACAACAGATAAGTCAAAAAAATTATCACTAGCATGGAAAATAGGCTATAAAGTAAATGCAATTATATTGTACTCAATGGGCATATGTCTTAAAGCCACGGAGGTGATAAACATCTAGGGCATCCTGTGGTAAGCAGCTATTATGTGTTAATGGGCAGGTAGGCGTATTTTCTTTCATTAATTTAGTAGCAAATTTCATGTTAAATGCTTTGAAAAATAAGTCATTTCTTATATATTTTGCATATACAGTCGGATGAATTAGAAAAGCCCAGTAGGTGAGATATTTAAATGACAAATTAACTCATTTGACTCCGTGTTTATGAAGCCAGAAGCAGAAACATAGTCTTAAAACTATTACTTTAATTATGTCACCATGACAACACTTCATTACTTCATTACTGTGTTATGACATCTATATCTGCCAAAGTTCTCCGATGTCAATGAAAGACATGCAAAATCATCAAGTCAGTGCAAACATTTGAAATCCCAAAGACCCCTAATCACAATAGCAAAATCAAGTGTTTCAAGTGCCCGCTACAAGGCTCCTGATTGTTGCCCTTGCCCACAATGTCAGTCACAGTGCCTTTAGGGTCAGTCAGGGGGTCTCTAGTGCTCCTGTAAACTTCAGTCAGTTACAAGAGTCCATCAAGTTCAATCTTTATCACTACTGTGTCCCTACTGTGTTGATCCAGAGGAAGAAAACAAATACTTATGAGCCAGATGCCAATTGTCCCTCATCAGGGGGAAAAACGCCCTTCCGCCTCCAAATATGGCATCAGGATTAATTTCTGAATCAACGCTCTGTCCCCATAAATCTATTATCCTTAAAGGGGTACTCCACTGCCACAGCGACCGGGATATTTAATTCTGAACGCTGGGTGTGGGCTTCGTGACGTCACGGTCACGCCCCTCAATGCAAGTCTATGGGAGGGGGCGTGACGTCCGTCACGCCCCCTCCCATAGACTTGCATTGAGAGGCGTGACCGTGATGTCACAACCCCCGCAGCCTGCGTTCGAAACTAAATTTTACGGATGCTGGGGCAGTGTAGGACCCCTTTAACCTGTAATATTATTACTCTCTAGAAATGCATCCAGGCCCCTTTTGATCTCTTTTATTGAGTTCACTATGACCACTTCCTCTGGCAGAATGTCCCATAGTCTCACTGCTCTTACAGTAAAGAACCCCCGTCTGTGCTGGTGTAGAAACCTTCTTTCCTCTAGACATTTGGGATATTTCTGGTAAACTAACCAGGTATGCCATTCATGTCCAATATAGATATAGGCCCAACCTCTGAGACCTACCCCCCCCCCCCCCCTCCTTTGCAGTGGCCGGAGGTAGTCGGGAAGCAAAAAAAATAGCTGCCCATTTTTTGTTTAGCTTTTTTTACACCACAAGCTCCATTTTTTCTATAACATTGTAGGTTGTGGTGCTACTCATGGATGCTCTCCTCAGATCTGTATTTTTATCTTTAGATGACCCGGAAAGAGAGTCTTTTTTTCCTCCGCTATTGTGAAATCTGTGGCAGAATTCTGAGGCATACCATCTAATTTCTGCCATGGATTTTCACTTTCTATGCAGTGGATTTGGCCATGGTTTCGGATATGATACAAATTCCCATCCAGGCTACCCAATTCAGTTTTTCAGTTGTATTGAGGAATCTGCGCAGAAACTGTGCCACTTGTTTTCTTTCCATGATGTGGATGTGCTGCTGCTGCTGCCAGGAGGGGACTAGCCGACATCATACGGCCACCCAGGTTATTCATCCCACATCAAGGACGGTATCCTATGGTCTGAGTGAGTGGTCCCCACCGGACCGGACATCTTATTGTCCACACTAACTGGCGGTTATTGTATCACAGCTGCATATCCTTGTTGATTTATTTTCTTTCCTACATTTGTATCCCCTGATGAACCCTGCATTACTCCTACTATCTATTTGGAGGGGGGAAACGTGTCAGGATTAATTACGTTATATTTGTGTATATTGACACAGTTGATTTTCTGTAGGATTTTGTGCTTTAATGGGGGAAGTTTTGAGCCCTATAACATTTATCTGAGCTCCTCTTCACCTATACTTATTACCAATTAGTTTTGCACTTTGAGGACCATTTATCTTACTACTAAACACTATTAAAAGTGATGTTTTAAGCGAGCTAAACTATTTCCCTTCTGTGAAACCACGATGTGGATGTGTTGTATGAAGGGTTGCAAGGGATTTTATAGCATTTAATCCACTTTTACTTTATAGTATATACTGTATACCTTTAAACCCTATACATTTAAACTGTATCTGCTGTTAAAATGTACTTTTCATACATCCGTAATACATGTTAACTTATGAAACTGTAATATATCTTTATCATGGGAAGCATATTCCTGAACCTAAACTTTTCCTTTTCTTACCTGTGAATGTTCAGAAACCTTTTCAGTCAGAATAAGCTTGTCTTCAGTAACAGTAAATGAATAGACATAGAGAAGAGGAAGGGGAGGAGGGGAGCATGCTGCAGCCTCTCTATCTTTGCCTATTGCAAGACTCTACTGTGAGAGGGGAGAGGGGACCACACAACACACTCATTTACCTTGCTGCCCTATCATAAGACTCCCAGGGGCTACTTTTGGGTAGTGTTCCTCCTGGAGAAAGATGATTGCTAGACATGCCTCTATGATGCACCTTAAGATATTTTGCCCAGCTGACACACTTTGAGAGGGGGAACATGGACTGAGAGAAACAAGATGGTAATTTTGACTAATTTGCGGCCTTTTAGGCCGTTCTGACCAAGCTGTTAGGAACTATTGGGAGCAGTGGCTATGTGGGGGCATGCAAATAAACTGTTGTTGGGCCAGATAAACAACCCGTAGAGAAGATAGGTGCATGATGTGTCTTTAATCTGCTTCACTGTTCTTGGTCAACCACTACTTTTATTGTCCTCAATATTGTCTTTTTTTGTGCTTATTCAAAATAGCTTGTGCAGCACATCTTAAAACATCAGTCTGCTTAAAAAAATTGCCCTAGAAGAGACCGTGCAGATGCAGGATAACTATCTTGTATGTTGTTGCTATGCTCAGTTTTGCCATTGTGGATGACCTATGACACAACACTTTCTTTCACATCCCTACCTTTAAAAGCAGAGTTTGGCCATTCCTGACCCAGTTTTAAATCATTGCTGACTGCCATTTGATACAGCTTTCCCCTATTTGATATAGACATGCCAAGGATTAAACACATATTGTAGGGACAGGCTTTAGCGTGTCCTCTGTGCAGGAGAGGGAGAGAGCTCGGGTTTTCTGTCTACTGAAGATGATTTACACTGTAAATTCTGTAAATATCAGTGTACCTACTACTGTCATATAGTATTCTATAGTATTGTAGCAGCACCAGCAGAAGCTCAATTTAGTGTAACCCCTTTACTGCTGCTGCAGTTTCTTTCATGTCTGATTGCATAGCCCATTGCAAACCCAGTGTATCATTACCCCTCCCCCCCCCCCATGCTATCTATAGTACTGTACTGTGTAAATTACTCACAGCACAGAATCAGGATGCTTGAAGCACCTTCATTAGCACTATATTGAGACACAGTAGTAATAAGTATTGTTCTGTGCTGTTACTGTCTAGGCAACTAAGGGAGGAAGTCCCTGTGCGTGTACTACTGGCAAACAACTCCCCCTGAAATGGAGAAAATGATAATGCAGGGACTCATTAACAACCGTGAGAACACTAGAATCATCTTGTCATTACTCTGAAGGGTTAATCCAGGCCTTACAATATACCCTTATAACATGCTGTGTATTATTTTGTATGTATGGTATATGCCATACAGTGACATATTACCATTTCATACTCTGATTTTCTATTCCAGGGAAATGTAAAATCATATCTAATGCTATTTAAAAAAATAAATAAATCATTAAAGTGAATCACAAATGACCTTGGCAGTGTAAGTGTTTTAATGTGTAATTAAGTGTTCCTCATCAAGAGGCCGGGCCGGCACGCAGTCCACAGCTCTAGTACACAGTACATTATTTTCATTGATTTCTTCAGGGTAATTGAGATGTAATTTAAACTCCGAAGCCTCCTCTAGATATGTATGTTTTCTTACAGCCATCATTTTTCATTCACAATCAATAGCAATGCTCAGAAAGCTAAGGCCTGCTAGAGGGGATTTATATGTCAGCAACAGTCATAGCAATTCAGAGCCTTTTGACTTTGCAATATTCCTAGTGGGGCTATAGCTGAAAAATAGAAAAGCATCAACTGTATAAGAAATAAGGATGTTTCGTCATTGCCATTATAATAAACTAACTGTATCTTACGTCTACAGATGTTCACACTAGTGTCACTGACTTTTATAAAGAAGCCATGACAACTATTTTGCATAGTGGTGAGTTGTAAGACACCCGCCCCCCCCCACCCCCGGTTGCCTTTAGTAAGAGACGCTGGGGTACTGGTATTTTTGACAAGAGCTTCTATCTGCAGACAGAGCTTTTCTCACTGTCAAAAATTAAAGAGGTATTCCAGTGAAAAACAATTTTTTTTAGATCAACTGGCTCCAGAAAGTGTACAGAATTGTAAATCACTTCTATATTAATCCTTCCAATACTTATCAGCTGCTGAAGTTGAGTTGTTCTTTTCTGTCTGAAAACAGTGCTCTCTGCTGATACCTCTGTCTGTCTCAGGAACTGTCCAAAGCAGCAAAGGTTTGCTGTGGGGATGTACTCCTACGCTTAACAATTCCTGAGACAGATAGAGGTGTCAGCAGAGAGCACTGTTGTCAGACAGATTTGCTTCTAAACTGGGCATTTCCCGAGACAGGTGTCATCAGAGAGGATTTAGACAGAAAAGAACAACCTCAACTTCAGCAGCTGATAAGAACTGGAAGGATTAAGATTTTTTAATAGAAGTAATTTACAAATTTGTTGATCTTTCTGGAGCCAGTTGATATGAACATCCCCCCCCACTGGAATACCCCTTTAATAGCTGTACCTACAGCCCTTTAGGAAACCATAAGGGACACATTAGGGGAAGGTAGTGTGGTAGGATGCATGGATTCATGAATTAATCACAATTGAGCAATTCACTAGAAATTTTAGAGACCACATTAAGGTGTGTGTATATATATATATATATATATATATATATATATATATATATATATATATTGTAAGGATTTCTCCCTGGGGATAGCTCTGGGATCATCCTTGACACTGCCACAGGACACGTTTCCACTTCAATCAGCAGGCAAACAACAGTTCTTTCTGCAAGTCCAGCCCCTCGCCAGCTTTATTAGACAAAATAAAAACATAACACAGGAACAAAACAAAACCCTAGACTGTCCAGTCACTAACTAAACAATCCAGCATGCCCTGTCTATCAACTGGTGGGCTTTTCTTGGCCAGTTAAACTTATGCCTCCTGCAACCTTCTACTCACTATTCACACACAGCGTTCGCAACGTCTTGCTGTGTTCTCATCCACACTTCACTGTTGGGACCACTCACAGCTCAGGCTGTGTGTTCCTCACCAAGACCCCTGCCTCTCCCCTACAGCCATCTTGCTGTCTTCTAGGGAGAGCCCCAACTATTGTGTCGAACTTCTTTTTAAACACACTTTCCTTTTCTGCTACCTCATTAATTAGGCCACAGGTGGAGAATTCTCCAGTGTTAGCTATAGTGTTGAGCGGCATAGGCCATATTTGAATTTGCGATATTTCGTGAATATATGGACGAATATTCGTCATATATTCGCTAAATTCGCATATTCGTAATATTCGCATATGCGAACATTCGCACATGTGAAAAATGTATGAACCAGTGTAACTTGATAGAAGCAGCAGAAGGGAGGGATCAATATTCGCGAATATTCGCATTTGCGAATATTCGCTCAGCGGTCTTACACAGTAGTATTAGAGCCTTCTTTAGACAAGCTGGAAGCAGAGAGGGATGATCACTCTGATGTGTACTGTGAAAAAAAGCAAATATTCGTAATTTCGAATATATAGTGCTATATTCGTGAATATTCGCGAATTCGCGAATATGCGATATTTGCGAATAAAATTCAAATTGCGAATATTCGCGAGCAACACTAGTTAGCAAGGGAAATACACCCTTTCCTTGCCACACTGTCACAATACATATATTTGTATCCTATCACAGCCCAGTCCTGGTTTGTGAGATGGGTACATTACTGTGGCAGGGTTGGGGTAACATGTGTCTATGTATGTTTGACTATGAATGGTGGATGGTTCGGGAGCCACAGACTGTTACCATATTCTACTATGCTATTACTTTTTCTTACTGTCCACTTTGTCTGTGGCCCCTGCTATTTACCATTATGTCTGACCGGACTTCTTTTATGTTCGGGATCCATATGGCCATGCAGTTTGTCCAGTTTGGCATACTGGCACTGTATTAGTATTACACATTGAAGTACTTGTATATCTCTTTGCCCTCACTCAATTCATGGATATTAGTTATCTATACATTTTGCCCTTATCTAATTTGGCCGTTAGTAACCCAGAATATGTGGGCACAAGCGCCCGTTTGTTAGGCCCAATGCTGGACCATGTGACCACCTGCGTCAGCGGACGGGGTCCTACACGTCAGACCGACAGGCCGGCGAGGATTAGTCAGAGAAGTGGACAGCGGGAAAGCCACTGTGCACTGTACTTTCTACAAATACTAGCTGAGTACCCGGCGTTGCCCGGTTTTCCCTTCCTAATCCTTGTTGGGGAGAAAAATAAACAAAGGAGGAAGCTTTTGACTTCATAACCCATCCTCATATATTGTTGTCATATCCCAACCCCATATCCTGTCCTCATATCCCGACCTCCTATCCCGACCTCCTATCCTGTCCTCCTATCCCGATCTCCTATCTTGACCTCCTCTCCCGGCCTCATGTCCCGTCCTCCTATCTCGACCTCCTATCCTGACCTCCTATCCCGACCTCCTATCCCAACCCCCTATCCCGTCCTCCTATCCCGACCTCCTATCCCGTCCTCCTATCCATTCCTTATATCTCGACCTCCTATCTCGTCCTCCTATCCAGTCCATCTATCCCAACCTCCTATCTCGACCTCCTATCCTGTCCTCCTAATCCGTCCTCCTATCCTGACCTCCTATCCCAACCTCCTTTCCCGTCCTCCTATCCCGTCCTCCTAACCCGGTCCTCCTATCCCGATCCTCCTATCCCGTCCTCCTATCCCCACCTCCTATCTCGACCTCCTATCCCGACCTCCTATCCCGACCTCCTATCCCGACCTCCTATCCTGACCTCCTATCCCGACCTGTAATATGTGTACCAGGTATTGAAATATCTCCAGCCGTACGGAAGTTATGTGGGAACATACATTTACCATTGATTTGCATGGGACTTTAAACAAAAACCCTGACCCTCACAAATGGGGGTAGTTAAGGGTTAAATTAACTATCCTATATTTTAAGTGGACATATAAGTAACATGTGACCAAGTATTATCGAAATATTTCCAGCCGTTTGGAAGTTATGCAGTAACATATATTTCCCATTGACTTGTATGGGACTTTCAACATAAACCCCGCCCCTGGCAAATGGGGGTGAGTAAGGGTTAAATCACCTATCCTATGTTTGTTGTTGACATATGAGTAACATGTGTGCCAAATTTCATGTTAATATCTTTAGCCGTTTGGACGTTTTTGTGGAACATACATACATACATACACACATAACATACATACACACACACACACACACACATTGAGTTATATATATATATATATATATATATATATATATATGTATACTAGCTGAGTACCCGGCGTTGCCCGGTTTTTCCTTCCTAATCCTTGTTGCAGAGGAAAATGAACAAAGGAGGAAGCTTTTGACTTCATATCCCGTCCTCATATATTGTTGTCATATCCCAACCCCATATCCCGTCCTCATATCCCGACTTTCTATCCCGACCTCATATCCCGACCTCGTATCCCTACCACCTATCCCGACCTCCTATCTCGACCTCCTATCCCGTCCTCCTTTGCTGACCTCCTATCTTGTCCTCCTATCCAGGCCATCTATCCCAACCTCCTATCTCGACCTTCTATCTCATCCTCCTATCCCGTCCTTCTATCCCGACCTTCTATCTTGACCTTCTATCCCATCCTCCTATCCCGACCTCCTATCCCAACCTCCTATCCCGACCTCCTATGTCGACCTCCTATCTCGACCTCCTATCTCGACCTCCTATCTCGACCTCCTATCCTGTCCTCCTATCCCGTCCTCCTATCCCGTCCTCCCATCCCGTCCTCCTATCCCGTCCTCCCATTCCGACCTTCCATCCCGACCTCCCATCCTGACCTCCCATCTCGACCTCCCATCCCGTCCTCCTATCCCGTCCTCCTATCCCGACCTCCTATCCCGACCTCCTATCTCGACCTCCTATCCTGATCTCCTATCCCGACCTCCTATCCCGACCTGTAATATGTGTACCAGGTATTGAAATATCTCCAGCCGTACGGAAGTTATGTGGGAACATACATTTCCCATTGATTTGCATTGGACTTTAACCCCTTAAGGACCGGGGGGTTTTCCGTTTTTGCATTTTCGTTTTTTGCTCCTTGCCTTTAAAAAATAATGACTCTTTCAATTTTGCACCTAAAAATCCATATGATGGCTTATTTTTTGCGCCACCAATTCTACTTTGTAATGATGTCAGTCATTTTGGCCGAAAATCGACGGTGAAACGGGGGAAAAAATCATTGTGCGACAAAATTGAAAAAAAAACAAACGCTGTTTTGTAATTTTGGGGGCTTCCGTTTCTACGTAGTAAATTTTTCGGTAAAAATGACACCTAATATTTATTCTGTAGGTCTATACGATTAAAATGATACCCTACTTATATAGGTTTGATTTTGTCGAACTTCTGGAAAAAATCATAACTACATGCAGGAAAATTAATACGTTTAAAATTGTCATCTTCTGACCCCTATAACTTTTTTATTTTTCCATGTATGGGGCGGTATGAGGGCTCATTTTTTGCGCCATGATCTGAAGTTTTTAACAGTACCATTTTTGCATTGATAGGACTTATTGGTCTTATTGGAATTTTTTTGCGCGCACGCCATTCACCGAGCGGTTTAATTAATGATATATTTTTATAATTCGGACATTTCCGCACGCGGCGATACCATATATGTTTATTTTTATTTTTATTTACACTGTGTTTTTTTTTTTTTATTGGAAAAGGGGGGTGATTCAAACTTTTAATAGGGGAGGAGTTAAATGATCTTTATTCACTTTTTTTTTTCACTTTTTTTTGCAGTGTTATAGGTCCCATAGGGACCTATAACACTGCACACACTCATCTTCTATGCTGATCACTGGTTTCTCATAAGAAACCAGTGATCAACGATTCTGCCGCATGACTGCTCATGCCTGGATCTCAGGCACTGAGCAGTCATTCGGCGATCGGACAGCGAGGAGGCAGGAAGTCCTGTCAGCTGTTCAGGATGCCGCGATTAGCCGAGGCTATCCCGAACAGCCCGACTGAGCTAGCCGGGAACTTTCACTTTCGGTTTTAGCCGCGCGGCTCAGCTCTGAGTGCGCGGCGCCGCGATCGGCGCTGCGCGCTATTAGAGGCGGGTCCCGGCTTCACTATGACGCCGGGCCCGCCGTGATATGATGCGGGGTTACTGTGTAACCCCGCGTTATATCAGAAGAGCAGGACCAAGGACGTACCGGTACGACCTTTGTCCTTAAGGGGTTAAACAAAAACCCCGACCCTCACAAATGGGGGTAGTTAAGGGTTAAATGAACTATCCTATATTTTAAGTGGACATATAAGTAACATGTGACCAAGTATTATCGAATTATCTCCAGCCGTTTGGAAGTTATGCAGTAACATATATTTCCCATAGACTTGTATGGGACTTTAAACATAAACCCCGCCCCTGGCAAATGGGGGTGAGTAAGGGTTAAATCACCTATGCTATGTTTGTTGTTGACATATAAGTAACATGTGTGCCAAGTTTCATGTTAATATCTTTTGGACGTTTTTGTGGAACACACACACACACACACACACACACACACACACACACACACACACACACACACACACACACACAACACACACACAACACACACACACACACACACACACACACAGTTTTATATATATAGGTAGGTGACTGCCAATACCCTCCTCCTGCTGGTAAGCCCTGCCCAAGCCCCTCCTGGTTAGTTTATGTTGATTATGCATACCACCTGTTTTTCATTTTCTTATTTGTATGAATTACATGTTTTTTTAAAGCACTGGTTGCTTCACTGTGTTCACAGTAGCACCTTTACATAACTATTATGCTTTTGGATATTTAAGATTGTCCTCTTATTACAATTTTGTACTATTTATTTGCACTTTGCACTTTATTGACAATTAATGAATTGATCCTTACATGTGTGTGTGTATATATAAGGCTCTGGGATCACTTACTTGTTGCTTGGAAAAGGTGATGTGACACCACAGAAAGCATGTGTATTTTTCTGGAATAAAGCTACCCTTCTTTACTACTTTGGGTTGCTGCAGTTGCCTTTATCCTGTATCTATGTATAGAACTCAGGACCGGGTACATGAGACCGCCTGCACCATCTACTTTTTCCCCTGGGGTTGTGCTGCTCTACTCTACATTATATATATATATATATACAACTGGTTCATGTCTTTAAGATATATATATATATATATATACAGTATATATCTATCTTTATAACTATCTACAATGCACTTGACAAAGACAGTGAGAGACGGTCAAAATGTTGCTACTATGGCACTGTGGCATTGAAATAAAGCCGCACTCACTTCTTTGCTATATGGATGTGCTTCTATGACCTTTTGTTGTGGATGTAATACAGGCTTGTGGACTGAAGCCTTGCATAGCTGGCACCCTACACTAACCCTCACTTTTGATGTGCTGCTCCTCTACTATGTGTGTTTTGTGCCAGCACAAGATGTCATCCTGTGGGCTAAAGATCGCCTCTGGCATTCTGGCTGCTATTGAGCTGGACCCACTACTCTATCTTATATTTGGTTATATGGCGCTGTGTTATGTTGTGGTAAATTATGTTACTGTACTATAGTGTAGGGGGGTTGGAGCTGTTCAGTTAGAGAGTGAGGAGCAGTACAGTCGAGTCAGTGCTGTGTGGAGAAGTGCGTGAAGAAGTAAGAAGAAGCCTAAGGAGGAGAAATCCAAAATATGCAGCCACACTAATCTTAGGAAAAACCCCTTGCTCAGGTGAAAGTCAAAGCCTGAACATTCTCTTCAGTTAGTTAGTCAATCTGAAGTCTTCAAATCAGCGTGGGCTGCTATTAAATCTCAAGTTTCGGCAACTACAAATCCCAGAAATGCGACAGGACATCCCAGTTTACACTGCACTTCCCTCTGCACCAAAGTCTGTACTGGGACGGATTTAACAATTCCTGACTCAGTAAAGATAGTTATCTGTTTCCTTTCATCGGTGTCATCATTGTCCCTGTGCCTGGCCCTGGAGAAGCTATCTCAATCTTGGACCGTGTAGGTTAACAGTGCCCTGGCATCACAAACTTAACTATACATTGTCCCATTTGAATAGATATGTTCATTTAGCTGCTTAGATGTATCCAGGCTTGACTGTCCTTGTCCTTGACCAGCCTTTCACAGGAATGGATAAGGCCTAATGCAGCGCAGGCACACTGTTGCAGTTATATGGTCACCTATATGTCTTGCTTCCATCACACACTATACTAAACTTCATCACCGGAGGCATCCAGCCCGTAGAATATTCCAATAGATTATGAAACACCATTCTCATTTTCAATTCAAACCTTATGTTTTATTTTCATATATACAAATAACAGTAATTACTTTAACACCATCAACTGGTGTCTGAGGAAGGAGACATGTCCTCCGAAATGTTACTGACTCGATAGCTCACCAATCTCTTGGAAAGAGACAACATCTCCGGATGTCAAAGAAATGACACAAAGCTTTAATGGAACTTTGACCAGCATTCTTGTTCTTATCAGAAGCCATCCACATCAGACTACAAAGAGACCATAAAACAGTCTAAGAACTTTGATGGTGTCAGGTAACTACTGTTGTTTGTACACACACGCGCACACACACACACACACACACATATATATATATATATATATATCTATATATACTTATATATATATATATATATATATATATATATATATGAGCCATTAGAGGTTCATTCTTTGAAACTGAATAAAGGAGTACTCTGGTGCTGGAACACTTATCCCCTATTCAAAGGATCTAATCGCGGGGGGGGGGGGGGGGGTCCTAGTGGTCAGTGGACCCCCCACAATCAGACACTTATCCCTGGAAGTCCCCAGGAACAGGGCGTGTCGAACTACGCGTGGAGCAATAACTTCTGCTAAATTTACTGCACATTGTATTGAATGGGGATTCCGCTATCCTATTGACATATCAGAATTTCCACTGTGGAAATTCTGCAGCAGAAATTTTGCTTTCCCGATTCTCCAAAAACATTGAACATGTCTTTACATTTTGCAGATTTCATGGCGGTCAATGGGGCTTTGAATTTCAGCAGAATTCAGAAATTCTGCTCCAATTTCGCTTAAAGGACATCTGCAGCGTTAAGACACTTAAAGGGGTATTCCGCCCCTAGACATCTTATCCCCTATCCAAAGGATAGGGCTTAAGATTTCAGTTTGCCGTGGTCCCACTGCTGGGGACCCCTGGGATTACCGCTGCGGCACTGCGCTATCATTACTGCACAGAGCAAGTTCCCTCTGCATATAATGATGGCCGATACAGGGGCCGGAGCATCGTTACATCCCGGCTCCGCCCCCCTCAATACAAGTCTATGGGAGGGTGCGTGGCGGTCGTCATGCCCCCTGCAATAGACTTGCATTAAGGAGACGAGCCGCGATGTCACAAGGGGCGGAGCCATGACGTCACGCTGCTCTGTCCCGTGTATCACCTGTCATTACGCACAGAGCGAACTCGCTCTGTACAGCAATGATAGCGCAGTGCCGCAGTGGCGATCCCGGGGGTCCCCAGCAGCGGGACCGCGGTGATATGACATCTTAATAGGGGATAAGATGTCTAGGGGTGGAGTACCCCTTTAACCCCTACCCACAGGATAAGGGATAAGTGTCTGATCGCAAGGGGGGGGGGGGGGGTCTGACCGCTGGGACGCCTCGCAATATCACAAATGGGGTCCGGCATTGCCGCGCTGGCTAATGCGCTTAGCGTTGACATCACTGAGGTCGGCAGTACACCCCCTTCCCATACAGCTCTATGGGAGAGGAAGGGAGGCACGAACGCTGCCTCTCCGCCTCTCCCATAGAGATACATGGAGGGGGTCATACTGCGGCCGACACGCCTCCTGCACAGGAGAACCGCGGCAGAGCCAGAGCCCCATGCAGGAAATCGCAGGGGGTCCCAGTTTTAGGACCCCCCCCATGATCAGACACTTATCCCCTATCTTGTGGATAGGGGATACGTGTCTTAACTCTGCAGATTTCCTTTACATTCTGTAAAACTGCAAACATTTTGCAGCAAGCTTTGCAGAACAGAATTTGAGCGGAATCCACTATGTCAATATAGCCTAAGGATGTTGGGCCGTAGAAATGAAGACCGAGCAGTATCTTAGAACATTGGGGCCAGAGAATAAGTTTCTGTTGTTTATTTTGGTCACTGACTAACAAACAACATTGTAATAAAAAGAAAATAAAATCATCCTGAGAGTATATTGCTATATTTGTCCGTGTTAATAGATTTACTGCTGGTTGTTGATATATGATTCCTGCCAACAACTCCCATCCTACACCTCAGTAATGCACTGGTATTGGATTAGCTGTGCAGTGTTGCGGCAATGTTTATTTTCTATAACCGGTTTATCCAGATAAAATAAATCAAGTTAAACCCTGGAAGATGTATCAAGACTAGTGAAGTGATAGCAAATACCCATCCAGTTCTTCAGAGCATTATGACATATGGCTGCAGCTAAGGTTGAGTTTACGGCCAGAGATGTAAACACAGGGAATCTATGAGCAGTTTGGGGCTATCGAAACTTACATGACCAAAATAAAAAATAAAAAACGCAGTGCAAAGCTCCACTGCAAGTCTTAACCCCTGTTTTGGCCGGACACAGACAATTTTTTTCTTCTTCCTCGCTCTTTAAAGGGGTTACCCAGTTAAAAACAATATTTTTCATATCAACTGGCTCCAGAAAGTTAAACAGATTTGTAAATTACTTCTATTAAGACATCTTAATTTTTCCAGTACTTATTAGCTGCTGAAGTTAAGTTGTTCTTTTCAATCTAACAACAGTGCTCTCTGCTGACATCTCTGTCTGTCTCAGGAACAAATCCCCATAGCAAACCTCTCCTGCTCTGCACAGTTCCAGAGACAGACACAGGTGTCAGGAGACAGCACTGTTGTCAGACAGAAAAGAACAACTCAACTTCAGCAGCTCATAAGTACTGGAAGATTTCTTAATAGAAGTAATTTACAAATCTGGTTAACTTTCTGGAGCCAGTTGATGTGGGAAAAAATGTTTTTTTACTGGAATACCCCTTTAAGAGACATACCTTTTATGTTTTCATACACAGACCCATATGAGGGCTTACTTTTTGCAAAAACAATTGTGCTTTGTAGTGACAGCTTTCATTTTACCCTAAAATTGACAGTAAAAACAAAAAAAATGTTTTTA
Source organism: Hyla sarda (assembly GCF_029499605.1). Lineage (NCBI taxonomy): Eukaryota > Metazoa > Chordata > Amphibia > Anura > Hylidae > Hyla > Hyla sarda. Next base: position 198,592,789 of record NC_079195.1, read on the forward strand.
ACTAGGGAATTTCGTTTTTACACAGTGCATGTTATGGTACAACAGTCAAGTTTCATTATTCTGTGAGTCAATACAATTAAAATGATACCCATGGTTACATACTTTTCTCTTATTGTACTATTTTTTTGTTAACAAAACAACTTTTTTTTTAACAAACTTTATTTTTTATTTTTCCATATACGGGCAGTATAAGGGCTCACTAAGGGCTCACTTTTTTTGCGATGTAATCTGTAGTTTTGATCGGTACCATTTTTGTTTAGATGGGACTTTTTTGTCACTTCTAATACATATTTTTTAATAACATGTGATGTGACCATAAATCAGCAACTCTGGGGTTTGATATTTTTTATGGGGGTCGGTTTTTCCCATACTCACCGTATGGGATCATAAACAATATATTTTAATAGTTCAGAGTTTTGTGCAATGCGGCAATACCCATGTAATTGTTTGTTAAAGGAGGTAGTTTACATTTTTATTAAAAAAAAAAAAGGCATATATTATATATATAGTAGGGAAAAAAAGTATTTAGTCAGTCACCAATTATGCAAGTTCTCCCACTTAAAAAGATGAGAGAGGCCTGTAATTTTTATTATAGGTATACCTCATCTATGAGAGACATAATGAGAAAAAAAAATCCATAAAATTATATTGTCTGATTTTTTAAGAATGTACCGTATTTGCAAATTATGGTGGAAAATAAGTATTTGGTCAATAACAAAAGTTCATCTCAATACTTTGTTATATACCTTTTGTTGGCAATTACCCTGTTGAAGACCCAGGGCGTACCTGTACGTTCTGAGTCCGCTCCCGTTCTATAACGGGGGGCCACGGCGTGGCCCCGCGTCATAGCGAGTCGGGCCCGGCCCGTGGCCCGTGGCAAATAGCGCGCGCCATTGATCGCAGTGCTGCGCGCTATTAACCCTCTAGACGTGGCGTTCAAAGTTGAACGCCGCGTCTAAAATGAAAGTGAAACCATGCCTGTTAGCTCAGGGAGCTGTTCGGGATCGTCGCGGCATCCCGAACAGCTTACATGACAGCCGCAGTATCCCAACCTGCCTCCATGCTGTCCGATCGCCGAATGACTGCTCAGTGCCTGAGATCCAGGCATGAGCAGTCAAGCGGCAGAATCATCCATCAGTGGTTTCTTATGAGAAACCACTGATCAATGTAAAATATCAGTGTGTGCAGTGTTATAGGTCCCTATGGGAGCTATAACACTGCAAAAAAAAAAAGTTCATCAACCCCTTCCCTAATAAAAGTTTGAATCACCCCCCTTTTCCCATAAAAAAAACTAAACTGTGTAAATAAAAATTAAAATAAACATATGTGGTATCGCCGCGTGCGGAAATGTCCGAATTATAAAAATATATTGTTAATTAAACCGCACAGTCAATGGCGTACGCGCAAAACAATTCCAAAGTCCAAAATAGTGCATTTTTGGTCACTTTTTATATCATGAAAGAATGAATAAAAAGCGATCAATAAGTGCAAAATGGTACCGCTAAAAACTTCAGATCACGGCGCAAAAAATGAACCCTCACAGCACCCTGAACACGGAAAAATAAAAAAGTTATAGGGGTCAGAAGATGACAATTTTAAACGTATAAAATTTTCCTGCATGTAGTTTTGATTTTTTCCAGAAGTACGACAAAATCAAACCTACATAAGTAGGGTATCATTTTAACCATATGGACCTACAGAATAAAGAGAAGGTGTCATTTTTACTGAAAAATGTACTGTGTAGAAACGGAAGCCCCCAAAATTTACAAAATGGCATTTTTTTTTAATTTTGTCTCACAATGATTTTTTTTTTCATTTTGCCGTAGTTTTTTGGGTAAAATGACTGATGTCATTACAAACTAGAATTTGTGGCACAAAAAATAAGCCATCATATGGATTTTTAGGTGAAAAATTGAAAGAGTTATGATTTTTTAAAGGTAAGGAGGAAAAAACGAAAATGCAAAAATGGAAAACCCTGAGTCCTTAAGTGGTTACAGAGGTCAAACGTTTTCTGTAAGTCTTCACATACTGTTGCTGGTATTTTGGCCCATTACTCCATGCAGATCTCCTCTAGAGCAGTGATGTTTTGGGGCTGTCGCTGGGCAACACAGACTTTCAACTCCCTCCAAAGGTTTTCTATGGGGTTGAGATTTGGAGACTGGCTAGGCTACTCCAGGACCTTGAAATGCTTCTTACAAAGCCACTCCTTCATTGCTCGGGTGGTGTGTTTGGGATCACTGTCATGCTTAAAGGCCCAGCCACGTTTCATCTTTAATGCCCTTGCTGATGGAAGGAGGTTTTCACTCAAAATTTCATGATACATGGTCCCGTTCATTCTTTCTTTTACACAGATAAGTCGTCCTGGTCCCTTTGCAGAAAAACAGCCCCAAAGCATGATGTTTTCATCCCCATACTTCACAGTAAATATGGTGTTCTTTGGATGCAACTCAGCATTCTTTCTCCTCCCAACATGACGAGTTGAGTTTTTACCAAAAAGTTCTACTTTGGTTTTATCTGACCATATGACATTCTCCCAATTCTCTTCTGGATCATCCAAATGCTCTCTAGCAAACTTCAGATGGGCCCGGACATGTACTGGCTTAAGCAAGGGCACATGTCTGGCACTGCATGATTTGAGTCCCTGGTGGCGTAATGTGTTACTGATGGTAGCCTTTGTTACTTTGGTCCCAGCTTTTTGGTCCCAGCTCTCTGGGACTAAAGGTCCCCCCATGTGGTTCTGGGATTTTTGCTCACCCTTCTTGTGATCATTTTGACACCAAGGGGTGAGATCTTGCGTGAAGTCCCAGATCGAGGGAGATTATAAGTGATCTTGTATGTCTTCCGTTTTTCTAATAATTGCTCCCACAGTTGGTTTCTTCACACCAAGCTGCTTGCCTATTGCAGATTCAGTCTTCACAACCTGGTGCAAGTCTACAATTTTATTTCTGGTGTCCTTCAACAGCTCTTTGGTCTTGGCCATAGTGGAGTTTGGAGTGTGACTGTTTGAGGTTGTGGACAGGTGTCTTTTATCCTGATAAGTTCAAACAGGTGCCATTAATACAAGTAACGAGTGGAGGACAGAGGAGACTCTTAAAGAAGAAGTTACAGGTATGTGAGAGCCAGACATCTTTCTTGTTTGTAGGTGACCAAATACTTATTTTCCACCATAATTAGCAAATAAATTCTTTAAAAATCAGTCAATGTGATTTTTTTTTCCTCATTATGTCTCTCATAGTTGAGGTATACCTATGATGAAAATTACAGGCCTACCTCATATTTTTAAGTGGGAGAACTTGCACAAGTTCTCCACTGTATATATTTGTTCCCTATAGGAGACTTTTCTTACCAATGTTTTTACTGGATAATGCTATCGGCAATCTAGTCTACCTAAGGCAGCTGAGGAGACCTCCAGTAGACCAATCGAACGCGCTGTTGTTTGAGCAGGGGCACTGTCTTAAGGCTCTTAGGTGAGGTGATCATTATTGATTGCGGCACTCAGGGGGTAATGGTGAACATCAGTGGGATGCATTTGGAACCAGGGGTACGCCCTGTGCCACCTGTGTGTTCAAGATGGGGGCTCTTTTCTGTGCACTGAACTCTCTTAATTGAAAGCTGGCTAGGCCCCTCCTCTAAGCTATGATTGACAGTGCTAGTGGTTTTCTGATTGGATGCTAGAGATGTTAATCATACAAGAGAGATTGAGACAGAAAACTCTCAATGCAGGGAGCCCTGTGCATGGAAGAGCCCACTTCTTTGACTCTTGCAGTGGTGGCAGTCAGGGCATAGAACAGCAATTATTTTGTTGCATGCAAGTTGCATTACAAATACCTAAAGTATGATTGCACTTTAAACAACTTCCTTCAATTTGATAGGTGTGATCACTTAATTTATCATAAACTAGCTGAGTACCCGGCGTTGCCCGGTTTTTCCTTCCTAATCCTTGTTGGGGAGGAAAATAAACAAAGGAGGAAGCTTTTGACTTCATATCCCGTCCTCATAAATTGTTGTCATATCCCGACCTCCTATCCCGACCTCCTATCCCGTCCTCCTATCCTGTCCTCCTTTCCCGTCCTCCTTTCCCGTCCTCCTTTCCCGGTCCTCCTATCCCGACCTCCTATCCCGGTCCTCCTATCCCGGTCCTCCTATCCTGACCTCCTATCCCTGTCCTCCTATCGCGTCCTCCTATCCCAGTCCTCCTATCCCGGTCCTCCTATCCCAACCCGTAATATGTGTACCAGTTATTGAAATATCTCCAGCTGTACGGAAGTTATGTGGGAAAATACATTTCCCATTGATTTGCATGGGACTTTAAACAAAAACCCCGACCCTCACAAATGGGGGAAGTTAAGGGTTAAATTAACTATCCTATATTTTAAGTGGACATAAGTAACATGTGACCAGGTATTTTCGAAATATCTCCAGCCGTTTGGAAGTTATGCAGTAACATATATTTCCCATTGACTTGTATGGGACTTTAAACATAAACCCCGCCCCTGGCAAATGGGGGTGAGTAAGGGTTAAATCACCTATCCTATGTTTGTTGTTGACATATAAGTAACATGTGTGCCAAGTTTCATGTTAATATCTTTAGCCGTTTAGACGTGATGCTGGAACATACACACATACATACACACACATTGTCACGATTCGGCTGGCAGGAGGTGGATCCTCTGTGCCAGAGAGGGATTGGCGTGGACCGTGCTAGTGGACCGGTTCTAAGTTACTACTGGTTTTCACCAGAGCGGGATGGTCTTGCAGCGGCGGTAGTAACCAGGTCGTATCCACTAGCAACGGCTCAACCTCTCTGACTGCTGAAGATAGGCGCGGTACAAGGGAGTAGACAAGAGCAAGATCGGACGTAGCAGAAGGTCGGGGCAGGCAGCAAGGATCGTAGTCAGGGGCAACGGCAGGAGGTCTGGAACACAGGCTAGGAACACACAAGGGAACGCTTTCACTGGCACGATGGCAACAAGATCCGGCGAGGGAGTGCAGGGGAAGTGAGGTATACATAGGGAGTGCACAGGTGAACACACTAATTAGACCAACTGCGCCAATCAGCGGCGCAGTGGCCCTTTAAATCGCAGAGACCCGGCGCGCGCGCGCCCTAGGGAGCGGGGCCGCGCGCGCCGGGACAGGACCGACGGAGAGCGAGTCAGGTACGGGAGCCGGGGTGCGCATCGCGAGCGGGCGCCACCCGCATCGCGAATCGCATCCCGGCTGGGGGCGGTATCGCAGCGCACCCGGTCAGTAGATCTGACCGGGGCGCTGCAGTAGCGAGGATGTTGCGAGCGCTCCGGGGAGGAGCGGGGACCCGGAGCGCTCGGCGTAACAGTACCCCCCCCCTTGGGTCTCCCCCTCTTCTTGGAGCCTGAGAACCTGAGGACCAGACTTTTGTCTAGGATGTTGTCCTCAGGTTCCCAGGATCTCTCTTCAGGTCCACAGCCCTCCCAATCAACCAAAAAGAATTTTTTTCCTCTGACCGTCTTGGAGGCCAGTATCTCCTTCACTGAGAAGATGTCAGAAGAACCGGAAACAGGAGTGGGAGAAACAAGTTTGGGAGAGAAACGGTTGATGATGAGTGGTTTAAGGAGAGAGACATGAAAGGCATTGGGAATACGAAGAGAAGGAGGAAGAAGAAGTTTGTAAGAGACGGGATTAATTTGGCACAAGACTTTGAAAGGACCAAGATAGCGTGGTCCCAGTTTGTAACTGGGGACACGAAAGCGGACATATTTAGCGGAGAGCCAAACCTTGTCTCCTGGAGCAAAAATGGGGGGAGCTCTTCTTTTCTTATCGGCAAACTTTTTCATGCGAGATGAAGCCTGTAAAAGAGAATTTTGGGTCTCTTTCCATATGGTGGAAAGATCACGAGTCACTTCATCTACAGCGGGCAAACCAGAGGACAAGGGAATAGGGAGGGGGGGGAAGAGGGTGACGGCCGTACACCACGAAAAATGGGGATTTAGCAGAAGATTCAGAGACTCTAAAGTTGTACGAGAATTCGGCCCAAGGTAGAAGATCTGCCCAGTCATCCTGGCGGGAGGAAACAAAATGCCGTAAATAGTCACCCAGGACCTGGTTAATTCTTTCTACTTGCCCATTGGATTGAGGATGATAAGCAGAAGAGAAGTTTAATTTAATCTTGAGTTGTTTACAGAGAGCCCTCCAGAATTTTGACACGAATTGGACACCTCTATCCGAGACAATCTGCGTGGGCAAACCGTGAAGACGAAAAATGTGTACAAAAAATTGTTTTGCCAACTGAGGCGCTGAAGGAAGACCAGGAAGAGGAATAAAATGTGCCATCTTGGAAAATCGATCAACGACCACCCAAACAACAGTGTTGCCACGGGATGGGGGTAGGTCTGTAATAAAGTCCATACCAATCAGAGACCAAGGCTGTTCGGGGACAGGCAGAGGGTGAAGGAGACCAGCAGGCTTCTGGCGAGGAGTCTTATCCCGGGCACAGACAGTACAGGCCCGCACAAAATCAACAACATCTGTTTCCAGAGTCGGCCACCAATAGAAACGAGAGATGAGTTGCAAGGACTTTTTGATGCCCGCATGGCCTGCGAGGTGGGAGGAGTGACCCCATTTGAGAATCCCGAGACGCTGGCGTGGAGAAACAAAGGTCTTCCCTGGAGGAGTTTGCCTGATGGAGGCTGGAGAAGAGGAGATCAGACAGTCAGGAGGAATGATGTGTTGCGGAGAGACCTCTACTTCCGAGGCATCCGAGGAACGAGAGAGAGCATCAGCCCTAATGTTCTTGTCGGCAGGGCGAAAATGAATTTCAAAGTTAAAACGGGCAAAGAACAACGACCACCTGGCCTGGCGAGGATTCAGCCGTTGGGCAGACTGGAGATAGGAGAGATTCTTGTGATCGGTGAAAATGATAACTGGAAATTTTGATCCCTCCAGCAGATGCCTCCATTCCTCAAGTGCCAATTTAATGGCCAGTAGTTCTCGATCCCCGATGGAGTAGTTCCTCTCCGCCGGAGAGAAGGTCCTAGAAAAAAAACCACAAGTAACAGCATGCCCGGAAGAATTTTTTTGTAGAAGGACCGCTCCAGCTCCCACTGAGGAGGCATCAACCTCCAATAGGAAGGGTTTAGATGGGTCAGGTCTGGAGAGCACGGGAGCAGAAGAAAAGGCAGACTTGAGCCGTTTAAATGCGTCTTCCGCTTGAGGAGACCAGGACTTAGGATTGGCATTCTTCTTGGTTAAAGCCACGATAGGAGCCACAATAGTGGAAAAATGTGGAATAAATTGTCTGTAATAATTGGCGAACCCCAAAAAACGTTGGATAGCACGGAGTCCGGAGGGGCGTGGCCAATCTAAGACGGCAGAGAGTTTATCTGGGTCCATTTGTAGTCCCTGGCCAGAGACCAAGTATCCTAGGAAAGGAAGAGATTGACATTCAAACAGACATTTCTCCATTTTGGCATAAAGTTGATTGTCTCGAAGTCTCTGAAGAACCATGCGGACATGCTGGCGATGTTCTTCTAAGTTGGCAGAAAAAATCAGAATATCGTCCAGATACACAACAACACAGGAATATAAGAGATCACGAAAAATTTCATTAACAAAGTCTTGGAAGACGGCAGGGGCGTTGCACAGGCCAAAGGGCATGACCAGATACTCAAAGTGTCCATCTCTGGTGTTAAATGCAGTTTTCCATTCGTCCCCCTCCCTGATGCGGATGAGATTATATGCACCTCTTAAGTCCAGTTTGGTAAAGATGTGGGCACCTTGAAGGCGATCAAAGAGTTCAGAGATAAGAGGTAGGGGGTAGCGGTTCTTTACCGTGATTTTATTAAGTCCGCGGTAATCAATGCAAGGACCAGCTCCAGCAGGAGAGGAGGATTTGCGGATAAACCCCTTTTTTAAATTTTCCTGGATGTATTCAGACATAGCAAGAGTCTCTGGGGCGGACAGAGGGTAAATTCTGCCCCGGGGTGGAGTAGTGCCCGGGAGGAGGTCAATAGGACAGTCAAAAGGCCTGTGAGGGGGTAAAGTCTCAGCTTGCTTTTTGCAAAATACGTCAGCATAGTCCATATAAGCCTTAGGGAGACCGGTTACAGGAGGAACCACAGGGTCACGGCAGGGAGTACTGGGAACCGGTTTAAGACAGTCCTTGAAACAAGAAGTACCCCAGCTCTTGATCTCTCCTGTGGACCAATCAAGGGTTGGGGAATGGCGTTGAAGCCACGGTAGTCCAAGGAGAATTTCGGAAGTGCAATTGGAGAGGACCAAAAACTCAATTTTTTCGTGATGAGGTCCGATGCACATTAGGAGGGGTTCCGTGCGGTAACGCATGGCACAGTCCAATCTTTCATTGTTAACACAATTGATGTAGAGGGGTCTGGCGAGACTGGTCACAGGGATGTTGAACCTGTTGATGAGAGAGGCCAAAATAAAATTTCCTGCAGATCCGGAATCCAAGAAGGCCTTAGTAGAGAAGGAGAAGGTAGAGGCAGATATCCGCACAGGCACAGTAAGGCGTGGAGAAGCAGAGTTGACATCAAGAACTGTGTCACCTTTGTGCGGAGTCAGCGTACGTCTTTCCAGGCGGGGAGGACGGATAGGACAATCCTTCAGGAAGTGTTCGGTACCGGCACAGTACAGGCAAAGATTCTCCATGCGGCGTCGTGTCCTCTCTTGAGGTGTCAAGCGAGACCGGTCAACTTGCATAGCCTCCACGGCGGGAGGCACAGGAACGTATTGCAGAGGACCAGAGGAGAGAGGAGCCGGGGAGAAAAAACGCCTCGTGCGAACAAAGTCCATATCCTGGCGGAGCTCCTGACGCCTTTCGGAAAAACGCATGTCAATGCGAGTGGCAAGATGAATGAGTTCATGTAGGTTAGCAGGAATTTCTCGTGCGGCCAGAACATCTTTAATGTTGCTGGATAGGCCTTTTTTAAAGGTCGCGCAGAGGGCCTCATTATTCCAGGATAATTCGGAAGCAAGAGTACGGAATTGGATGGCGTACTCGCCAACGGAAGAATTACCCTGGACCAGGTTCAGCAGGGCAGTCTCAGCAGAAGAGGCTCGGGCAGGTTCCTCAAAGACACTTCGAATTTCCTAGAAGAAGGAGTGTACAGAGGCAGTGACGGGGTCATTGCGGTCCCAGAGCGGTGTGGCCCATGACAGAGCTTTCCCAGACAGAAGGCTGACTACGAAAGCCACCTTAGACCTTTCAGTAGGAAACTGGTCCGACATCATCTCCAAGTGCAGGGAACATTGTGAAAGAAAGCCACGGCAAAACTTAGAGTCCCCATCAAATTTATCCGGCAAGGAAAGTCGTAGGCCGGAAGCGGCCACTCGCTGCGGAGGAGGTGCAGGAGCTGGCGGAGGAGATGATTGCTGAAGCTGTGGTAGTAGCTGCTGTAGCATCACGGTCAGTTGAGACAGCTGGTGGCCTTGTTGCGCTATCTGTTGCGACTGCTGGGCGACCACCGTGGTGAGGTCGGCGACAACTGGCAGTGGAACTTCAGCGGGATCCATGGCCGGATCTACTGTCACGATTTGGCTGGCAGGAGGTGGATCCTCTGTGCCAGAGAGGGATTGGCGTGGACCGTGCTAGTGGACCGGTTCTAAGTTACTACTGGTTTTCACCAGAGCCCGCCGCAAAGCGGGATGGTCTTGCAGCGGCGGTAGTAACCAGGTCGTATCCACTAGCAACGGCTCAACCTCTCTGACTGCTGAAGATAGGCGCGGTACAAGGGAGTAGACAAGAGCAAGATCGGACGTAGCAGAAGGTCGGGGCAGGCAGCAAGGATCGTAGTCAGGGGCAACGGCAGGAGGTCTGGAACACAGGCTAGGAACACACAAGGGAACGCTTTCACTGGCACGATGGCAACAAGATCCGGCGAGGGAGTGCAGGGGAAGTGAGGTATACATAGGGAGTGCACAGGTGAACACACTAATTAGACCAACTGCGCCAATCAGCGGCGCAGTGGCCCTTTAAATCGCAGAGACCCGGCGCGCGCGCGCCCTAGGGAGCGGGGCCGCGCGCGCCGGGACAGGACCGACGGAGAGCGAGTCAGGTACGGGAGCCGGGGTGCGCATCGCGAGCGGGCGCCACCCGCATCGCGAATCGCATCCCGGCTGGGGGCGGTATCGCAGCGCACCCGGTCAGTAGATCTGACCGGGGCGCTGCAGTAGCGAGGATGTTGCGAGCGCTCCGGGGAGGAGCGGGGACCCGGAGCGCTCGGCGTAACACACATATACACACACATACATACACACACACATTGAGTTTTATATATATAGATTAGCCCTTACCACAGAAAAAAGCTCTAAAGTGTATCACTTCTCTGCAAACTACTATCCACTGTCTATTAAGGGAATTCCATCTCTAGCAGCAGAGTGACAAAGATGGAACACAGGAAGTGTGGTCAGGGCCTAGGTTACTTCATGTGCAGAAAAGACCCTGGATTGTGTGAATGCAATCTGCCTCCATCAGAGAATCCACACTGTGTCTAAAAATGTAAAATCAAGTCTTCTCTCTTGGTTATCCATAAAGTTTGGTGCTTCTGTCTATTTTGTAGCTTGTCATTGTCATCATCATTATTGTCCTCATCATCAGCAGTTTATTGCTTAGTCCATGGCTGCTTTGAGATGTCACCACTTCCTTACTGTAATCTTCTCCAACCCTCACTTTAGCTTGCTATCATCATCATCAGCAGCAGCAGCATTTCACTGCTCTTACCAGGGCAAAATTTGTGATGTAACCCAATGCCTTGCCATGATGCTGTTGTTGTTTTCCTTTTTTCCCATGTGGCACCTTCCAAAACAGTGCATCAATAATCCTTTTCTATGCCCACATGCCATCTCTATAGTGTACTGTTAATCACCTGTCAGCTCAGTGGCACACACAGTGCACTTTCTCCAGCACTATGTCATGGCATAGCAGAGAGGAGTAGGAGCAGTCCTGTAATTGGCCAGGACAGTAATGAACAGGAAGTCTAGTTGTAAGTACTGGCAAACAGCATAGCTCTGGTCTTACTCAGTGAAATTCAGAAAATGAAATATAGCTGTTTACAGCATCAAGAGCACTAAAATAAGCTGGTTAGAGTGTTAAGCATTTGCCTACATGTATAAGCTGCTTCTGGAAGTATTACATTCTGCAGTATATGATTTTTAATCTAATGACAAATTGTACAAAAAATCAAGCTCTTTTTGCCAGACTTCTCATGCTTCCTTACCATAAGGGTTAATTGATCACAATAAATAGAAATAAATTGAAAATAAATGGAACATGTAATTTAATTAAAAAAATGTCATTATTTACTGTACATAGGTAGGAACTCGGCATCAAGATTACAATGCTTTTCATAATGCTGCAGGGAACATGTAAAGAGAGTGCAATACTAAATAATTATGGCTATGTCTTGCTTCTTACCAACTATTCTTACAAGGTAATATTAAACCCTCAAGCAAATGTCTACCTTATCACACAATGTTGCCTTAAGCGCCCACATTTCGTGCTGATTTATTTCATGATATATCATGATATTATAAAATTCTGTCTGCCTGCATGCACCTCCAGGGGGAGCATAGGAGCTTACTGCATACTGTTTTCTCACTGAGTTTAATGTATGCAGTGTATGCAGTGTGCCCACTATAACTGGTCACTGGAGTGGCCAGTGATTGGTTGCAGCAGTCACATGTTTGCTGAGAAGGACTTGGAAGAGAACAGACCAGAAGAACCTTGTGGGTTCAAAACAGAAGTAGTGGGGAATTGGATTGTATTAATTTTACATCATATTTAGCAACTCTGAAAACAGAAGTGACTGGAGAAAACCATTTGAACACTACAAAATGTTCATGCACATTTAAAACTTAGAATTAGTCTTATTTTCTGTTATCAGAAAGAATTTCTTGCCAATCTTTCGCTTTTTCTCACATTTCCTGGTAATATTTATATTTCCTTCCATCACATGGCCCTGTCCTCCAATGACGTGTACATCTTAGTAACCTTTATCTCAACTAGTTTTTATTTAGATATTCCAGGAATTAACATTGACAACCTAATATCAGGAATGTCCAGAAATACGTGGTCAGTGGGGATTAGGTCCCATGGACAGGATCTGATCAGCAGAATAAAGGAATGAAAGTGCTAAAACTCACTTGCATTTTTTTAATTAGTTATTCATTTTTATAAGCCGAGACAAATCATCTGTCACCAAAGTGCAAATGTGTCACACAAAGCCCACGAGGATGTGGTCAATCACCAGCCCTTGAGGTCCCCACAAACCTTTCTCTTCCCTTCTGGGGAGGAGCACACATTCCCGGCACTAAGGGAGAACCAACTTGCTCCCAACATCAATCTGGGCCGTCACCTAGACTGCCAGGAGGGACACCCAAAACAGCACTGCATCCATACCAATTCTGGTGAACAAAGACCCAAGTGAAAAGTGGCATAATGACAACAAAAATAAATAAATAAATAAAGTGATGTGCTGTAAAAATGGCTTGGACATCTGGCTGGATCTATAACATTTTTCTGAGACCAACAGCCAGAGGTTTCAGAAATCAAGATTTGAAGTGCCAAGATGGGTATGAGTGGGTTAAGTGCCCGTGCCTCCACTTAGTGAGCTTACCACCACCCAGTGATTTCTGGCATCTCACGGTCACCACTCCCTGGGGCACAGTACCTCAGCTCTTACCCTACTGAGAACTAAAGGCCAGATCCGGAGGGCCAGGTCGCTCCAGGACAGCCAGCAGGTAGCAGATGGGCCAACCCCAGAATGCCCTGGTACACATGTGCAACTTCATATTTATATATTCACTTGAAGCCAAAAAGACTGAGAAACTTTTTTATTGTTGCATCTAAAACAATGGTTCTTCCATACACAGGACCATGCTTGGTACTGCCCGTAGCCCAAATCAACTAGCAGAGCCCGAGCTTAGGATGAGCTGTGGTACCCCATACCAGGGACATTTGCAAGGATAAATATTGTATCATCACTCCTCTTGTCTACCGATCATGTGGATTCCTAGCGTCTTACTCCATCAGTTACTCTTTTGCATATTTAAAGGACAGGCTGTAAATGTAAAAACTTTTTTATTCTTTTCTGAATTGGCTGTTTTAACATTGGAATAATTATAATAAAATGAATGCTGTTTCAGTCCATTAAAAATATAGTTACTAGTGTTGCTATTTTTAATGCTGACATCATCTGCCATACATTAACCTTGTGTATAGCCTAAAATAAAGTTGTGCATCTCAATGCTTAGCATTCAATTATAATAATAATACATACATATATGCTCGCCATGACTCCAGAAGGCATCCCAGCTGATATGTTACAAAATTAGACCCTCATAACCCCCATAAACAGCCTTGGAAAATCCTGCTGAGTCAGCAAAAAACTATGCACACTAGGCTTGTTTCCTGTGTGAGCTGCAGGGAGGAGCTGCTGTGAGAGTGAGCAGTGAGGGGGGTATGTGGCCCTCTAGTCAATCAGGCACACTAAAACACGGCATACTGAAGCTGTCAGCTTCAGAATGAAGTCTAGTCATCAGTGTGATAAGATCTCCTGGACTTCCTGCCCGGAGAAAAAAATGGTATGTGCTCAGAAAATATTAAACTTCACATTGCAAAGTTATATAACATTATGATGTGCAGTAATATAAAGGTAAATTAATTTGGATGTTGGAGTTCTCCTTTAAGACTTTTTTTCCCCTTATTTTCTTCTGCTTGTTCTCTAGCTGTCCCTCCGTGCTGCACTTATATTCTGCACTGCTATTCGGCACCATAAACAAACTAATACCACATCTTGAATATTTTGGAGAAGAAACAAAAAAGTGAAAAGTGTTGTCATAGTCCAATGTTATTCTTATAATAGTACATATCAAATTATAGCATAACTCATCTGCCATATTTTCCCTCTGACTGTAAACCCAATTACACGGGACACGTGGGCAGATATAGAGCAACAGATGGCAGTACCATCTAGATGTTTCCCTTTTTTATTTTATGTAGTGTTATCTTTTAATGAAAACATATCTCTTTAAAATATCTAATATCATTTTGGTTTTTGTATCTATTTAGAAAATATATTTGTTACCCTAATGCAGGATATGAATCTGAAGCAAACAATATTTCTGCTCTGCGATGTAGAAGATTGCATAGATGTAGGCCAAGAAAATTCTAAGACCTGAAATTTTAATCAGTTCTTTTAAGTCTTCAGTCTGCAGTCCTGGCTCCCCACCAAGAAGCAAACTATTCATAAGATTCGGCTTTTTCAATCTTCTTGTCTTGATCTGGCTGCAGATATTTTATCCTATTTGTATTCTGGGTTTGGTGACCAAACAGGTATTTTTTGTTTGCTTTAACACTGACCGTCTGATTTTAAAAGTCATAAAGGACTCTTCAACACACTGCAGAACTTACTGAACTGCGGCGAAGTATCATGTGATACCTCCAGCCGGGTCCGCACTAACTAAAACACATGGATATACTGCATTCATGTGCGCCAGCACATGAATGCAGTATATTCATGTGTTTTAGTTAGCTAGTAATATGTTACAAACTCTCTTAGGTGCTAGGGTACATTTTCTAAAGAGATGAATTTAAATGGGAAAAACGCCCCTAGATATTTTATCCCCTATCCAAAGGATAGAGGATAGGATGTCTGATCAAGGGGGTCCCACCGCTGGTGACCCCCGCGATCTCCCTGCTGCACCCGGCATTCGTTTAGAGCATTGGGTGCAGCGCCGAAGACTCATGATGTCTCGGCCACGCCCCGCTCGTGATGTCACGGCCACGCCTCCCTCAATGCAAGTCTATGGGAGTCCCACAGACTTGCATTGAGGGGGCATGGCCATGACATCACGAGTGGGGGCATGACTGTGACGTCACGGGCCTCTGTCCCACATAACCATTCATCCGGCACGGAGCGAAGTTTGCTCCGTGCACCAGATGTCTGGGGTGCTGCAGCCGAGATCGCTGGGGTCCGCAGCGGTGGGACCCCCGCGATCAGACATCTTGTCCCCTATCCTTTAAAGGGGTCCTCTGTTTTATATATATTTGTAAGAATGGTCATCCAAAGATAAGCAGAGCCTCAACTATCACTTATCATTTTCACTGGAACCTGACAGTAAATGTTTATTTTCCCTACAGCGCCACCACAGGTAAAGTGATGCATTGCACAGTTCACATTAAAATCAATGGACTGTCATGAACATGAACAGGTCCTCCAGAGAAAGCGAAATGCCCTGCTCCAGATAATTGATATACATTTTCTAATCCGATATAATCAGTTTTATTTGTTATATATATATATATATATATATATACGTATACAAATACAGATGTGGACAAAATTGTTGGTACCTTCCGTTAAAACTTAAAAAATAAAGACCACAATGCTGATCCCTAAAATAAACTGAACTGATAGAAATCTGACATTGCTCCTGAATTGTGGTTCACCAGAATCATTGTGAAAAGAAAATAATGAAACTGTCCTGGACAAAAATGATGAACTGAACTTAATATTTTGTTGCACAACCCGTTTGAGGCAGTCACTGCAATCCAGCAATTTCTATTACTTTCAATGAGACTTCTGCACTTGTCTCCAGGCATCTTGGCCCACTCCTCATAAGATCCTGTCCCAGCTGTCTCAGGTGTAAAGGTGTCTTTTTCAGACTGCAGGTATCTTGGCCAACTCCTCATAAGATCCTGCTCCAGCTGTATCAGGTGTGAAGGTGTCTTATGAGGAGTGGGCCAAGATACCTGCAGTCTGGAAAAGGCACCTTTACACCTGAGACAGCTGGAACAGGATCTTATGAAGAGTGGGCCAAGATACCTGCAGTCTGGAGAAGACACCTTTACACCTGAGGCACCTCTAGCAGGATCTGATGAGGAGTGGACCAAGATACCTGCAGTATAAAGAAGACACCTTCACACCTGAGACAGCTGGAGCAGGATCTTATGAGGAGTGAGCCAAGATACCTGCAGTCTGGAGAAGACACCTTCATACCTGAGACAGCTGGTGCAGGATCTTATGAGGAGTGGGACAAGATACCTGCCGTCTGAAGAAGACACCTTTACACCTGAGACAGCTGGAGCAGGATCTTATGAGGAGTGGGCCAAGATACCTGCAGTCTGGAGAAGACAGCTTCATACCTGAGACAGCTGGTGCAGGATCTTATGAGGAGTGGGACAAGATACCTGCAGTCTGGAAATATATACCTTTACACCTGAGACAGCTGGAGCAGGATCTTATGAGGAGTGGTCCAAGATACCTGCAGTCTGGAGAAGACACCTTCACACCTGAGACAGCTGGAGCAGGATCTCATGAAGAGTGGAATCCCAAATGGATTGAATTTACGTGGGGAACTTTTATTCCATTATTAAATCATCTTTTGTTATGTATTACAGAGACGCTTTTCCCCCCCCATTACCTCCCCTTTTCCCCCCTACTCTCTCTTATGATATGATCACTTACATATATTTCTTACACAACAAGCTGGGTTACAGAATCAAAACAAAAGTAAAAAACTAAAATAGTCTTTATTCAATAAGATCTAATTTTAGATTCCTGACTAATTTAGTTACTTACATTCATATTTTTAGCCTGTTCTGGGTATCATTTGATATTTAGAACCCTATTTGTGAATAATATTTATCATCTGTACTCTACAATTTTGTTATCACAAAGGCTTATATTTACACTTGTAACATTACCTTAAAAATGTATTCATTGTTATATATAGAGTGTATTTTTATAAGCATGTCTCATGTGCTTTCCACTGTGTTCACACCATAATGCATTTTCTTAGCGATCATACACAATAGTTATTAGGTTTTTTCACCTTTTATAATTTGTTTTCATTTTTGACATGTAGACATTGCATTATGGTATGAACCTTCCTGTTTGTTCCGACATTCAATACACATAACTTGTTTTGCATATTTATATCTATGTCGGTATTTGGCTACTTGCATCACACTTTGGTTTTAGATAGTATTGTTCTATAGTGTGTGTTGTTCTATAGCGTAGCTGTGTGCTATTTTTAGATTATCATGTTCAACTATGGACTTATTATGGGTTATTTAAACACAAAAGGGCCGATCTGTGTATATTTTGACAAAGTGCGCATGCGCTCGAAATGCGTCAGGATGAATATGATGAGTTGAAGTGTTTGTATGCTGTTTTAACCTGAGGATTTACAATAAAGCTGCCATTCTTCTAGTGCTGGATCATCCATTTTTCTTTATTCATTGATTGTACATTGGAGTCTGAGTGCAGGTCCATGCGAGAAGTAACCAAGGGAAGTGAGCTGGACTTTCTTTATATAAGTCTTGAGAAAATACTTTCAAACCTAATAAAGCTGGAGCAGGATCTTATGAGGAGTGGGCCAAGATACATGGAGACAAGTGCAAAAGTCTCATTGAGCGTTACAGGATACGTGAAGAAAAAAGGAACCCTTTTTCGCCGGCGCTACTCGGACTGCTGATTGAAGCATAAGACCAAATGTATGATATAACAATCTTTTATTGAAACACATACATCTGGGGGTTTCTAAGACAAGACGCGTTTCGGGAGCAAGCCCTCCCTTTCTCAATTGTGGACGTATGGCTGCATATGTCCACAATTGAGAAAGGGAGGGCTCGCTCCCGAAACATGTCTTGTCTTAGAAACCCCCAGATGTATGTGTTTCAATAAAAGATTGTTATACATTTGGTCCTACTCTTCAATCAGCAGTCCGAGCAGCGCTGGCAAAAAAGGGTTATTTTTTTCTTCACGTATCCTGTTCCAGATTCCTGCCGACCCCAGAGACGACATCGGCCACAACCTGCAAGTTGCAGCTCCGGACAATCCATTTCAGTACCCCAACACGGAGGGGTTACATGCATGAACCCAAGGTTCACCCCAGGTGAGCAGACTACTTGTCCACTCTAGGACCAAGAAACCAATCGGAATTACACGAGGCGCTGTCCTCCTATCTTTTTCTTTCCTTGTACCCTTATATCATTGAGCGTTACAGAAATCTCTGGATTGTAGTGACTGCCTCAATAGATTGTGCAACAAAATATTAAAGGGGTACTCCAGTGGAAATTTATTTAAGTGAATTGGTGCCAGAAAGTTAAAATTAAAGATTTGTAAATTACTTCTATCTAAAATGTTTAATCCTTGCAGTACTTATCAGCTGCTGTATGCTCCAGAGGAAGTTGTGTAGTTCTTTTCTGTTTGACCACAGTGCTCTCTGCTGACACCTCTGTCTATGTCAGGAACTGTCCTGAGCAGGAGCAAATCCCCATAACAGTTCCTGACATGGACAGAGGTGTCAGCAGAGAGCACTGTGGTCAGACAGAAAATAAATTCAAAAATAAAGGAACTTCCTCTGTAGTATACAGCAGCTGATTAGTACTGGAAGGATTTAGATTTTTTTGAGAGAAGTAATTTACAAATCTGTTTAACTTTCTGCCACCAGTTGATTTGAAATAAACAGTTTTCCACCGGAGTACCCCTTTAAGCTCATTTTTTGTCCAGGTCAGGTTCATTAATTTGTTTTTCAAAATGATTTAGCTGGACCACAATTCACAAGCAATGTCTGATTTTCAGCAGCTCATTTTTAGCAACTTTATATTTTTTATTAGCTTTGTCAGTTTCAAGTTATTTCAGGGAGCATTGTGGGTTTTTCTGTCTTTTAGGGGACCAACAATATTATCTACGCCTGTTATTCCATATATATATATTTTTTTAGATTACAGAGGATCTTATAGCCCATCACATGTTTTGCAATCCTGGTGGCCACCTACCTGGCTGTGTCTTGACTCTCCATATTTGCCGTTGAGGTTAGTACGGTGACAGTTCTTATACCACCATGCTCCTTTATATGATGAGGCACAATTTGTTACAGCAACATCGTTATCTCTGTCCTTGGTAGAGAAGGGGCGCCCCTGGTGGTAGGTAAGGGAATCCCCTTTGGAAGACAAAAATGTTACCAAGAATTTTGTTACAAAGCAAATCCAGGGTGTTTCTAATAAATGAAAGTTGTTAACAGGTCATACAATATGCACGTTTGTGCCAAAGTTAACTTGGATAAAAGCAAACCACACTTTTGGCTTTCTAGTGCACATCTAGCTGTATGTCTACCTAATAACTAGAGATGAGCGAACTTACAGTAAATTCGATTCGTCACGAACTTCTCGGCTCGGCAGTTGATGACTTTTCCTGCGTAAATTAGTTCAGCCTTCAGGTGCTCCGGTGGGCTGGAAAAGGTGGATACATTCCTAGGAAAGAGTCTCCTAGGACTGTATCCACCTTTTCCAGCCCACCGGAGCACCGGAACGCTGAAATAATTTATGCAGGAAAAGACATCAACTGCCGAGCCGAGAAGTTCGTGACAAATCAAATTTACTGTAAGTTCGCTCATCTCTACTAATAACTCTGGGCATTTCTCCTGTAAAATTAATGTGTACTTGTCTTTTTAAAGGGATTTTACTAGATTTGCTTACTTCCGAGAAACAGTGACACATATGTCCACAGGTTTTGGATGGTATTGCAGTTTAACCCCATAAACCTCCATGGCTCTCTGCAAAAATAGCAGACAAAACCCATATATAGGTGTTGCTGTTTCTGCAAGGAAGCACCTGTGTTTTCCATACAACTCCTTTTATCTTGCAGCTGCACTGCATATAGCCATAAATAGGTGGACATTTGACAATGATGATGTAACTAAAAGCCAGCAGTTAGTTAAAGGGGTACTCCGCTGCCCCAGCGTTTGGAACATTTTGTTCCGAACGCTTGAAGCAGGAGGCAGGGGTCTTGATGTCATGGTCACACCCCTCGTGCCTTCACACCACGTCCCCTTCGATATACTTTCATTGAGGGGGCATGGTGTGACGTCACGACCCAGTGTTCTAAACGAATGTTGGGTGCTCCACAGAGATCGCGGGGGTCCCAGCGGCAGGACCCCCACGATCAGACATCTTATCCCATACCCTTTGGATAGGAAATAAGATGTCTAGGGGCGGAGTACCCAGGGTGCTCCGGTGGAAAACTGGGGCCAGAAATTGAAACAGATTTATAAATTACTTCTATTTAAAAATCATAATCCTTCTAGTACTTATCAGCTGCTGTAGGCTCCAGAGGAAGTTGTATTATTCTTTTCAGTCTGATCACAGTGCTCTCTGCTGACACCTCTGTCCATGTCAGGAACTGTCCAGAGCAGGAGAGGTTTGCTATGGGGATTTGTTCCTGCTCTGGACAGTTCCTGACATGGACAGAGGTGCCAGCAGAGAGCACTGTGGTCAGGCAGAAAAAAAGTTCAGAACTATACAACTTCCTCTGGAGCACACAGCAGCTGATAAGTACTGGAAGGAGTAAGATTTTTTAAATAGGAGTAATTTACAAATCTGTTTAACATTTTGGCACCAGTTTTCCACCAGAGTACCCCTTTAAGTTGGACAAATTGTACCTCAAAGTTATTTTACATGTATGGAAAATATTGCACCTTGCTTACAAAATTGCAAAAGGTTTCCGACCATTTTGAAAATTTTAGGTAAATTAGCAGAGATTAGGGGATAGGGTCTCCTTCTTTTTACAGAAATTGCATTGCTGTTTCTGGTACTGGGGAGCAACGTGTCTGACCGAAAAGACTACATGACTTTCTCCAGCTGATAAATACTAGAACAGTGGTCTCCAACCTGCAGACCTCCAGATGTTGCAAAGCTACGACTCCCAGCGTGCCCGGACAGCCATTGGCTGTCCGGGCATGCTGGGAGTTGTAGTTTTGCAACATCTGGAGGTCTGCAGGATGGAGATCACTGTACTAGAAGATTTAAGATTTTTGTATAGAAGTCATTTACCAATCTGTATAACTTTTTGCCACCAGTTGATTTTAAAACATTTTTCTCTTAAAGGGTACCTTTCATTAAAAAAACTTTTGACTCAGACTGCAGCCGGGACACAGACAAGCTCAACACTGCTCCCTGGCAGTGAGCAGTGCTGAGTTTGTCTGTGTCCCGGCTGCATTCTGAGATTTGGGACTCTAGCATGAGTCTGAAATCTATGAAAAAGGACTGGTAGGGAGACCCCTAGTGGTCATTTTTTAAAGTGGAAAATTAAATAGAAAGAAGCATATTTTTTTAATAACATGCTATTGGAAAGTTATTCTGCATACATTAATCTATAATATATCCAAAGTTTTTTTCATGAAAGGTACCCTTTAATCTTCAATATCAGACATGACTGTTGCTGGTTTAGCAAAATAAGCAGATATTTATTTCCAATCTCAAAACAATGAAACAACCTATCACATCTAAAAGCCCCCACTACTTATACAGGGCGCCGTTTTTATACCTGACGTTCCGTTGTAGTCCCCAATGCGCAGTTTGTACATGCTTCGTGGGTCCCCCACATAAAACTTGTTGTAGTATGCATATACGGACTCTTGTCCATCTCTCATGTCGATCCGGAGCTCATAGCGGCCCTGTGAAGTTATCTGGTGGAGGGTATCCAGCCCTGAACAAGGAGAGACGTGGAATTATTCTCCTTCCGATGTTCATACAAGCCTCTGCACTGTTTTTTTTTCAAATGTATTTGTTCATATCTATTGCATTTGCATCTATTATTAGAATATTTAAAAAAAAATGTGAGATATATTCATCATAATAGAGAAGTAATTTTGCTCAGAAATGTCTCAGAATAATAAAATTGTATTATTATTAAGCCTGATGTGAGGGAGCATCTCTCTGCAGAATAGTAATATTCATAATAGCCGTCTTAGGCTTTACCGTTGCCGGCTTTCAAAGAGGGAAAGTAATTATAGCTGATGTGGCATCTGACTGTCTCATTCTCGTCACTTGCAGGGGAATAATATTCCCTTTTCCCTGTACTCCTTCCGAGATGTATATTTCATATAAGGTTAGTACAAACTTGGTGGTGAAAAAATGCCTTCAAGGGGAGATGCGCCTCTGAAAATAATTCATCTTTATCTCTTCTGGATAAAGAAAGGTCACAATTAATATTGATGGGGCCCAGTTTTACTCATCAGATACGTTGTTCACATTTGGTCACCATTTTATTCTGTTTCTGTAAGATATTGTTTAGTCTGAGCTTAGAATTACAGGGGGAATGTGCATTGTGTTCAGGAAATTGACAGGTACCAACCACTTAACAAACACACCAACCAACCAACCTCCCAATCACTCTACAAACCAACCAATCAACCAACCAACTAATCAACCACCCAACCACCAACCATTACTTAACGTCCATTGTTGATGGAACATATTAGTATGTAGTGATGAGCGGCATAGGCCATATTCGAATTCGCGAATATTTGCGAATATATGGACAAATATTCGTCATATATTCAATAAATTTGCATATTCGTAATATTCTCATTTTATTTGCGCATATGCGAAAATTCGCGTATGCAAAAATTTTCATATGCGAAAATTAGCATATACAAAAATTAACCTAAGCGAAAATTCGCGTATGAGAAAATTAACATATGCGAAAATTAGCATAAGCAGAAATTCGTGTATGCGAAAATTAACATATGCGAAAATTAGCATATTCAAACATTAACATGAGCTAAAATTCGCGCATGCGAAAATTAACATACATAAAAAATTTGAATAAACTGAAATTCGCATATGCGAAACTAGCATATGCAAATATTCGCATATACGAAAATTCGCACGCCAGTCTCACACAGTAATATTAGAGCCTTCTGTACACCACACAAGTTGGAAGCAGAGAGGGATGATCACAGTGATGTGTACTGTAAAAAAACAAAAACGAATATTCGTCATTATGAATATATAGTGCTATATTTGCGAATATTCACGAATTCGCGAATATGCGATATTCGCGAATAAAATTCGCATTGCGAATATTCACGAGCAAAACTATTAGTATGCTAGAAGACAATGACATGCAGTGATGGAGATCCTGGATTTCAATGGTCCACGCATTGGATACCTTTATATTATTTTACCTATTATTGTGCCTTGGGATGCTCTTAAAGGGGTACTCCACTGCTCAGCGTTCGTAACAAACTGTTCTGAACGCTGGAGCCGTCAGCTCCCATAGACTTGCATTGAGGGGGCGGGGTGTGATGTCATGAGGGGGCAGGGCTATGACATCACGAGCTCCCAGCGCCGGCTCCAGCGTTCGGAACAGTTTGTTCCAAACGCTGAGCAGCGGAGTACCCCTTTAAGGTCCTCATACAACTTGAAGAAAGAGTCATGCACACCTGCAGATTTTGGCAGAACTATCTGGCTGCCTAATGTGTATGTGGAAACTATCAAATGACATATGATATAAGGGTCAAGAATGATTGGGCATGTGGGATTTTAACTGCACAATCCTTTGTTCTCACAGAGATTTATTTATTATTATACAACAGCCGCCATCAGCCATATGGAGCTGCTACTCCACATATTTTTTTTTCTCTTCTCATTTACTGTTCTGATGCCTGGACAGAATTTTGAGGAATCTGGGGTTACAACCATGCTCTCCACCCTTCATTGAGTGGATAAGTGGAGGAAGTAGTATTTTGCTGTGTGGTGCTGTTTTGGCTCGGGTGTCATGGAGTGTTAAAGGATACCTTTCATCAAAAAAACTTTTGATATATTATAGATTAATGTATGCAGAATAACTTTCCAATTGCATGTTATTAAAAAAATATGCTTCTTTCTATTTAATTTTCCACTTTGAAGAAATGACCACTAGGGGTCTCCCTACCAGTCCTTTTTTTTTAATATAGATTTCAGACTCATGCCGGAGTCCTAAATCTCAGACTGCAGCCGGGACACAGACAAATTCCCTGGCAGGGAGCAGTGCTGAGCTTGTCTGTGTCCCGACTGCAGTCTAAGATTTAGGACTCCAGCATAAGTCTGAAATCTAAAAAAAAAAAGGACTGCTAGGGAGACCCCTAGTGGTCATTTTGTCAAGTGGAAAATTAAATAGAAAGAAGCATATTTTTTAATGACATGCTATTGGAAAGTTATTCTGCATACATTAATCTGTAATATATCAAAAGTTTTTTTGATGAAAGGTACCCTTTAACGGGTATAGCCCAGTGACCCTCCGCGTACACCAGGTCAGTCTGTGTATAAACAATTTAGTTACTAAAAATAGGGACAGTAGATGATCGCTACATATTGTTTGTAAATTACTTCTTTCTTTTCTCAGGTTGTGTGTGTTATTGCAGATCAGTTGCATTAAAGGGGTACACCGGTGGAAAACTTTTTTTTTGTAAATGAACTGGTGCCAGAATTTTAAACAGATTTGTTAATTACTTCTATTAAAAAATCTGAATCCTTTCAGTACTTTTTTGCAGATGTTTGCTACAGAGGAAAATCTTTTTTGTGTTCTCCACAGTGCTCTCTGCTGACACCTGATGCCCGTATCAGGAACTGTCTAGAACAGGAGAAAATCCCCATAGCAAACAGAGGCGTCAGCAGAGAGCACTGTGGACAAAACAAAAAAAAAAATGCAAAAAGTAAAGAATTTCCTCTGTAGCATACAGCTGCTAAAAAGTACTGAAAGGATTAAGATTTTTTAATAGAAGTAATTTACAAATCTGTTTAACTTTCTGGCACCAGTTCATAAAAAAAAAATAAAAAAAAAAAAGGTTTCCACCGGAGTACCCCTTTAAAGTGAATGGAGCTAAGTTCTAATACCACAAGGACAAGGTGTTGCAGTTTTTGAAAGAATTTAGCTCTGTTTTTATTCATAAATAAACCTCCTAGTTGACAGTATAGCTAATTTGAATATTGGTTGCTGGAACTAACAGCATCGATCGATAGTGGATTGGGGGGGGGGGGTTGTTAGAAGAGAAAAAAAAACGAAAAGAGCAGAAATCTGTGGAGCGGAAGCTTCATATGGTTGATGACGGCCGAAGTTAAAGGGGCCAAAGGTCTTTTTAAACTTTATAATACTATAGCAGTAATCACAAGTGTCAGCAATAACTAACAGTTCTTTACATGCAATCCAGTAGACAGAAGGTTGACCCATTATTATGTTCATGAGGATGGTCAACGTGGTGGTGGGCCCCTTTATCCCCAGGGCCTCAGTGCAGTTAAAAACAGGCAGCACATAAATGGTAAGACCTCCCCAGTATCTAAAGTAATCCTCCGTATACCTTTACCCACAGGAGTGAGAAGAGGAATATCTCTAGTACTTTTAAAGCCGTAAGAAGTGTGAAATTTAGAAAATTGCTCAATATCTTTTAAATTACTCATGATGGCAACAGAATGTATATAATGAACAATTTAGTTGTAATGACTTCACAAAAGGTAAAGAAGGTATAGATGGGGGTGACCAGTGAGAACATTCTGGAGTTAATACAATGCTGTAATCCTCCATGTGGTGAGGATATTGTCACGATGGTTATGATGATTCCACAGCAGGGAATAATCTATCATCTCTTAACACTTACACCTTTAGGAAGGCATTTAGTCTCACGGTTCTATAGAAGAGGAGCAGGCAATAATTCTGATTCACGTAGGATTCTCAGCGGTTCAAGCCATTTTCTTTTGCTTGCTTATTGCAGCCAGAGGTTGTTGTCTTACATCAAATAATGCATCGAAGCATTTTATGTCTTTAGGCACCTTAAATAAGTTATCTCCATGAGGACTTCACCATTACTGGTGTGAGGAGCTATTTAAACCTAGTTATTTATGTATCTAAACCCTGTAATATTGTAACATTGTTTTTTGAACTACTTAGGTTCTCATCACTGTCATGTTACTTACCCAACCAAAACTCATCCTCAAGGTTCCCAAAACCGACTCGATAGTCAGCCCACTTACGGAAGAAATCTGTAAGTCCATTCTGACGCCTTTGAAAAACCTGAAAGAAATGGAACCCACATTTACAATTATGCAAAATTTTTGTACATGGCATAGAATGCTCTTATGAAGTATTACTAGTACATAGTGTATTGGTTATACAAGGACTGCTATCACTTTGTGTAAACAGTTTTACCAAAACTTTGCAAATGTTGATGAACACCATGCCAAGGTGTCTCATTTAGTTGGCTATTTCTCGTTTGGTGGCCCAGTACAGGATGCTGTTCCCCGTACCCTCCTGCCCTGTCAGACAGTGTCCCTCAGTGTCCCCAGGGCCCCCTTCAGTTGTATCCCCCATGTATTTAAGTTGTATACTATATTGTGTGATGTACCTTTAAAAAATTCAGCATGTGATTGTTACCCAGGAGGTACTAGTGACCAGCTGACCCCAAAGGTGACCTATGGGCTCCCCGCTAGTCTCCCCCATATAAGCCCAGGGTGAAGCTAGCCTCACTCTCTTGTTCCTGAGGTCCAGTTCAGTCAAGACGTCTTAGTGTGTGTGTCTAGAGCATTGTTTGCCACAAGTCAAGTCCTGCAGCCACAAGTCAAGTGCACAGTGTGCTAAGCCCTGTCAGTCAAGTCAAGTCTGTTGTCTATCCAGCATGGCCTGCACTAAATTCCCCCATCCACTACAAGTCCCAGCAATCCTGTGAGATCTCTGGTCACCTCCTTGGGCCCTGGCTGTACTGCATAGACTATAATAACTGTCTACCCTCAGTAAAGCTACCATTGTTCTGTAACTTGGCGTCGGTGTCTTCATTGCCCCTGTGCCGAGCCCAGGATCAAGCTGTATACCTTCGGGTGGTTAAGGCTTAACCACGCCTGGCGTCACAAACACAAGGGGTTAATATAATCTGCCCCTAGGGTAATAACATCTGCCTTGCACCTCACACATTACCATACTTGTAAGATAATGAAAAGGCTCCTGTCCACAATGGGATTCTGACATTACAGGAACAGGTACTTTAAGGGGTACTCTGCTCCCTATCCATGCCGGATGACTGGCGATGCGGGGCAGAGGCGCGTGATGTCATGGTCAAACCCCGCTTGTGATGTCACGGCCATGCCCCCTCAAGGGCAAGTCTATGGGAGGGGGAATGACATCCGTCACCCCCCCTCCCTTAGACTTACATTGAGGGGGAGTGGCAGTGACATCAGGAGCCTCCGGTGCTGCACCTGACACTCTAAATGAACGCCGGGTGCAGGATGGTATAGGAAGAGGGAGTGGCAGCATAGCCCACTGTATTACTACTTCTAATTCATCACTACAGGAGCATAGCCATGTGTGAGAAAATATATGGGCACTATGACAAGCACTAGGGCTTGGACACTGCTATATGTTCTATTATATAGGCTCTAAGCTTGAAGTTATGTAGAGGAACTATGGATGGTTCTAATGTGCAAACTGAAAATGTTCTATATGCATGCCATATGGCAGTATTTTGTGTCATATTTTACATAATACACATATTTGGGGAGATTTATCAAAACCTGTGCAGAGGAAGAGTGGTGTAGTTGCCCATAGCAACCAATCAGATTGCTACTTTCATTTTCCACAGGCCTCTTTAGAGGCCTGTGGAAAATGAAAGAAGCAATCTGATTGGTTGCTATGGGCAACTGCACCACTCTTCCTCTGCACAGGTTTTGATAAATCTCCCCCATTATGCTTGCACACTATGGAGGAGATTTATCAAAGTTGTCTATGTCCCGCATCAATATAGACCAAACTACAGAGGGTTAGGCCGGTCTATTGTGCGCCTAATGTATCAAAAGGCGCAAGACCCTTGATAAATTCTGTGCACGGACTTTGAGATCTATGCTTTAGACTGTATTCAAACCTGCTCCAACACGGTCTGACATTTCGGCGTACTCTCAGCCGATGCGACTTGTCGCTGAAAAGTCGCTTTTGATAAATTCAGCACCAATGCATTTTTCTGTCTAAAATAGACTAGAATGCATCATGGTCTAAAAATCCTCTAAAGGAAAAGTTGCAGAAAAGTTGCACATATTTAGACTGCGACTTTCTGTGCGACAAATTTAGACAGGAAAAACCAGTCTAAATCCTTTGATAAATCTCCCCCTATTTTTCTTGTGTCTTTCGTTACATTTTGGGACATTGGCATGGCTGTGGACAACCTCTATTGCCAGGCACTTTATGTCTTTAGACACTTAAGCATTGTGTCTCTCTTAAAGGGTCCCTAGTTTCATGCTGTCCAAACCAAGGACTGTCTTATCACAACATCTATGATTCATTCTGAATGACACACCATTTTAGGGTAATCATTATCTTTTCTATGGCCAGGTACAGGACTTCGGGGCAATCCCTGGGCTTGATGCACAGATCTTCCGCTATACAGACCTCTCGGTATATGAACATAGGCAGGCATCTGTCAATCAGGACCAGAGTCCACCTTATGACATGGAGCACCTACCCATATGAAGATACATCTATGATCCCTTTTTTACACAGCTGTTCACAGTGGATTATAGATGTTGTGATAAGGAAGTTTGTCGGGGTTTCACTCTGTTCCTGGTTTGGGCAGCATGAAAATAATGACAGGTTCTTTATTAAAGGGGTACTCCGGCGCTTAGACATCTTATCCCCTATCCAAAGGGTAGGGGATAAGATGCCTGATTGCAGGAGTCCCACCGCTGGGGACCCCCGTGATCTTGCATGCCGCACCCAGTTAAAATCAGTCCCCGGAGTGTGTTCGTTTCGGATCTGATTACTGTCGATCATGGGGCCGGAGCATTGTGATGTCACGGCTCCACCCCGTGTGACGTCACGTCCCGCCCCCTCAATGGAAGCCTATGGGAGGGGGCGTGACATCTGTCACACCCCCTCCCATAGACTTGCATTGAAGGGGCAGGGCGTGACATCACACGGGGCGGAGTCGTGACGTCACAATCTTCCGTTCCCGTGGTCGGGAGCCAGAACCTCCAGCGCTGCCAGAAGCAGATACAGGTGGGTGCTGCATGCTATATTGCGGGGACCCCCGCAATCAGACATCTTATCCCCTATCCTTTGGATAGGGGATAAGATGTCTAGGGGTGGAGTACCCCTTTAAAGAGAAAGATTCATGATTTTTTTTTTCATTTCCGAAAGTGTAAAAAAAATAAATGGCAATTTAATGGTTTCTCAAGACTTATAACTCACAATCCATCCTCCGTCATCAGTGGTCATGTCACAGAACACTGGCACGCTCTGACTCTGGTCACCATTTATGTAAACGGTGTATACACCACTCTGGGTATCTCCATTTAGTAGATGCTGGGCACAGTCTTGTGGGTAGGCAAACACTCTTCCTCCTGAGCACAGATAAAGGAAGAATTACCGTATGTCTGCAAAAATAGCCTCCAGATGTATAAAGACATTACTGAAAGTATAGAACATCTACATGACATTTTAAAAACATGCTGAATCCTGAATATCCCTTTAAAGGGGTACTCCGATAAAAAAAAAAAATTATAATTTTAATCAACTGGTGCCAGAAAGTAAAACTAATTTGTAAATTACTTCTATTAAAAAAAAAAAATCTTAATCTTTCCAGTACTTATGAGCTGCTGTTACTACAGAGGAAGTTTTTTTCTTTTTTTAATTTATTTTCTGTCTGACTACAGTGCTCTCTGCTGACACTACTGTCCATGTCAGGAACTGTCCAGAGCAGCATAGGTTTGCTAGGGGGATTTTCTCCTACTCTGGACAGTTCCTGAGGTGGACAGAGGTGTCAGCTGAGAGGACTGTGGTCAGACAGGAAAAAAAATAAAAAAGAAATACCTCTGTAGTATACAGCAGCTGATCAGTACTGGAAGGATTAAGATTTACAATAGAAGATTTATAATAGAAGTAATTTACAAATCTGTTTACCTTTCTAGCCCAAGTTGATTTAAAAAAAAAATGTTTTCCACCGGAGTACCCCTTTAAAGCAAATGTGTCATCAGAAAATTACCTATTGTTTAAGTCAAGTTCTGTTTACAGTGAAATGTGACACCAGTATAAAGATAAGACGGGATCGTGACATTTACAATGAGCAATGGTCACACATCCCCCTCTCCTCCTTCTTGCACAATGATCCCTGCACAGGTCATAGAGCATGCCTTTACAATAGAACTCAATAGGGTCAGCTTTAGTCTATTGTTTCCTATGTCCATGGGGCTTACTGTAAAGCATAGTCTAAATGCTATGCAGAAAGCTCAGATGGCAACATAATAAGCAAAACAAAAAAGTGTACATTGAGTGTACATTGGAGGGGGTGTGAAACGAGGGTTTAAATAAATTTCCTCCCCCATAAATTCTGTCCTTCCAAAAAGAACCAAGTCAAAGAGCAAATTGTTAGACCTTGATATCACTTATGCATACAACATATCAATCAATGCAACAAAAATCATTATAACATCAATAATAATGCTAATAAGCTGTACATTTCGCTCTTTTACCAGACAAAAAAAAAAAAAAAACGCTTTAGAAGGCAAAATTTACCAATATGCTTGAAAGTGACTGAAAATCCCTTCCATGTCTTTGTACTTAAGAAGAGCTCTCCGTAGGGAAGGTTCTTAAGAACAAACTTGACAGCAACATTATACAAGTATACGTTAGACTGATGATTTATCTTTTGTGCCACTGACCTGTGGTGAACATTGTATGAACGATGGCGCTTCGTTCTCCATCCTGAACTGACAGGATAGTGACATTGTATTCCGTGCTCTCCAGAAGACCCTCCAGGCGGATCCATGTGTCTTCTGCATCCACAATCAGTTCCTAACACAATGACAGATAAACACCACCATACATTGGGTTCATTTCAAGAGTCACATATGACTGGAACTGGATGGAAAGACAAAGAAGTAGCAGAAAGACTTTGCCGACTTAATTCCTTAATACCGCAGATTTTTTTGGCCTTAAAGGGGTACTTTGCCCCTAGACATCTTATCCCCTGTCCAAAGGATAGGAGATAAGATGTCTGATTGCGGGGGTCCCACCGCTGGGGACCACCGCAATCTCAGGAACTTTGCTCCATGCCGGATAACTGGCAATGCGGGGTTGAGGCTCGTGACATCCTGACCACGCCCCGCTCATGACGTCACGGCCATGCCCCCTCAATGCAAGTCTATGGGAGGGGGCATGACAGCTGTCACGCCCCTCCCATAGACTTGCATTGAGGGGGCATGGCCGTGACGTCATGAGCGGGGCATGGCCGTGACGTCACGAGCCTCCGGTGCTGCACCCGTTGCTCTAAACGAACGTCAGGTGCAGCAGGGAGATCGCGGGGGTGCCCACCGTCGGGACCTTGGCTATCAGACATCTTAGCCTCTATCCACATAAGATGTCTAGGGGCGGTGTACCCCTTTAAGGACCAAGCTATTTTTTTTTTTCATTGTCACATTTGAAGAGCTATACGCTTTTTATGACAACTAGAAGAAGTCCAGCACTCCAGAAATCCATAAAATTCTTGCTTTATTTATTATGTACTTTAAAGCAGGGAATACACAGATCTCAAGTCGAGAAGGGTACAGCTTGGCATGTATTGGGGTAATTATCCCTTAGTCATAAGCAACCCTCTCCAAAATGTGCCAAGCTGTAGATTTTTTTTTATTGAAACATGAGTATTTCCTGCTTTTAATTAAGTTTAATTATAAAAACAAGAATTTTGTGGATTCACGGAGTGATGAACTTATTCTCTTGTCTTCATATTGGCTCTTCATCTAAGTACTCATGGTTGGAAATTCAAGTGGTGAGCTGACTATATCTGCTGTGTGTGTGAGGATATGTTTTATAACCTCTTTGCTATAGTTATAAGACGGCTTGTATTTTGCAGGACTAGCTAGATTTTTAATAGCATCATTTTAGGGTACATCTTTTCTTTTTCTTTTTTCTTTTTTTTTATTGGGGGTGCAAAAAATACATAAAAAACTGTAAATTTACCATTACTTCATTCTGTTCATTTTTGTTTATTGTGGAGTAAAAGAAGTTTCCTTCTCTAGATAAATACAAACGCTGCAATATCATATCAGTTATTCCTCCATCTTTTTTCAGGTTAACATTTTTTATTGGCACCACTTTAGGGTGCCAACAATTTATTGAGCTATCTACCAATATTTGATGACAGGAATGCAAAGAAAAAATAGCAACTTCAACCATCGTTTTTTTGTGCATTATTCTTTTTTTTTCTCCTTTGTGATAATTTTAGTTAATTTGTTTATTTTTTTAATGTGAACCATTAAATAAATAATCAAAATTAAACGTATTAAACTTATTTGTCTCTGTAGTAGATCATACATAGTATTTCATAGCATTATTGTCTGACAGTTTGTTTTTATTTTTATATATATATATTTTTTTACGGCAGCCTGGATAACTCCCACGGTATGCTGTTCAATTACAGACCAACTGAGCGGCCACTTACCTTTCTGGACCCATTTGTAGATTTGTAAGTCAGAATGTAATTTTCAATAGGAGACACAGGAGGCTGCCATGATATTAGAGCACTTGTCCTGGACACCTCGCTGGCTGTAAAGTTTAAAGGGGGATCCAGATCTGAAGTGAGAGGAAATGACAATGTCGGTAATTTTCTTCGCAGAGCAAGTTATAAGGTTATAGCAGTTTTATATCTAAATACTTTATTGAGCTGTAGGAGACTTAGTATTTCATTGATATAGGCATCCTTGTGAACATTCAGAATAGTAAAAAATAATATTAAAATAAGAAGACCCCATCCCAAATAAATGAGAAAGTATTGTGAGCCATTTTTTGATTATTGAACCCAAACCCATTTTGGCTATTTACAATTCAAAAAACATGGACTTTTTTGGGCTGTCACAAAAATATTTTGTTTGCAAAAAAAAAAAAAAAAAAAACACAACAACAACAACAACAACAACAACAATAAAGACATATAAAAAGGGTGGGTATGGGGACTTTATATGGTAATGTGGTGAGGGTGTGATGAGGGCAGATGGAATTACCCTAGGGGCAGATGGCATTAACCCCTTGTGTCCGTGATGCCAGGGCGTGGTTTAACTTCTTCACCATCTGAAGGTATACTGCTGTATTCTGGGCAAGGCACGGGGGCAAATAATGACTCAGATGCCAAGTTACAGAACAACGGCAGCTTTACTGAGTTAGACAGGTATAACAGTCTTAACAGGTTAGCCAGGCTCAAGGAGGTGACCAGTGACTTCAGAGACCTCAGGGCTCGCTGGGACTTATAATGGATTTGGACAATTTGCTGCAGGGCCACACTGACTTGACACAGATAAATCTTAAAACAGGAAAGAAGAGGGCTCCATAGCGTAAAAGCGCCACTCCAGGGTCCAATTTAAAGTGGTAAAAACCCTTACCAAAGGCGGTTGTGTGGACTCACACACAACAATGGTCTGCGTGGATGAGAAAGTACATCTGGTCTGCAGCCTCCCCGACCTAGGCAATATTCAACAGGTGAGGACTTCCAAGGGGCGGTGGGGGATATTGGCGCTGGCCAAGATCGGACACATCCGGTGAGTGCATTTGAATAAAAAATCTTTTACTCACCGGACGTGTCCGATCTTGGCCAGCGCCAATATCCCCCACCGCCCCTTGGAAGTCCTCACCTGTTGACAGATAAATGTTGACTGACAACTGGGACTGACTAGACAGACTTCACCCCGTTTGTAGCTCACCAGGTTTTGATGTTCACCTGTGGCGTAGTGGACTTGTGGATGCATGTCTGCGTGGTAGGCTTTAGGCCTCCTCAGGACACTAGACACGCTCTCTAGACTTGACCTCACTGTACTCAGCACTCAAGAGACTAGAGAAGAGACTAAGAGACAAGAGACTGAACTAGATCCTCCCAGGGTTTATATGGGGGAGACTCTGGAGGGGTCCCATAGATCACCCTGTAGGTCACTTGGTCACTGGTACGTTCCTTGGTTACAACACATAGCAACATTACTTAAAAGGGTTGTGCGCTGCCCTGCAGTTCGGAGCTCCGCTCACAGCATCCGGAAGTTCATTACTCCGAACGCTGTGTGCGGGCTTCCGTGTTCGCGGCCAGCGTGCATGGCGTCACGCCCGGCCCCTTCGTGACGTCTCGTCCGCCCCCTCGGGACGTCACGCCCGCCCCTTCTACCAAAGTCTATGGGAAGGGGGCGTGACAGCGGTCGCGCCCCCTTCCCATAGACTTTCGTTGAGGGGGCGGGCGAGACGTCACGAGGGGGCGGGTGAGACGTCACAAAGGGGCTGGGCGTGACGTCACGCCCGCCGGCCGCGAACACGGAAGCCCGCACACAGCGTTCGGAGTAATGAACTTCCGAACGCTGTGAGCGGAGCTCCGAACTGCAGGGCACTGCATATATAACAATATATGCACATTACATTGTATAATATAGGCATTTAATAAAATTTATGGAACATAGGTAAAGGGGGGCAGGGTCTGAATGGAGTCTGCCTGACAGGGCAGCAAGGGTACAGGGGTGCAACTCCTGTACTGGGCCACCACAGTAAGCATTGTCATTTCCAATTCCACCAACATTAAAGGGGTATTCCAGGATTTTTTTTTTATTGACTATGCTACAGGGGCTGTAAAGTTAGTGTAGTTCATAACATAGTATCTGTACCTGTGTGTGACGGTTTTCTCACAATTATTCTGTGATTTTCACTCCAATATTTATTCTCACCAGCATACAAAAAATGACTGTTGTCTCAGATTTTTCCCAGCTTGCAATGCGGCCGAGACCTGACTCACTAGTCATCTGATGACAGGGAGCCTGTCTGCTTCAATGGGTGGAGGGATCGCTTGGTGGGAGAGAGATCAATCTGCAACTAATGCAACAGCTGTAGGCACCCTGATCGAAAAGCACAGCTTTTGAATGGATGCAGCTCATTTATGTTTCAATTGGTGGGGAGGCTGATGTGTGGGAGGGAGGAAGATGGAATTGTGGGATTTGTAGTTAAAAAAAGAAAAGTCAAACAGGAAATACTGGTTCACAAACAGCTAGCCACAGTGTTATGGTAATCTCACAACATAGTCATTTAGCCCCAAGACAAGCGCAGATCCTTCCTAAGCATGTCCATTACTGTCTGCCAGGAATGTACTAAAATCACCTTATGGTGGATAACCCCTTCAACTAAAGGAACTCCGCTGCCCCAGCATTCGGAACATTTTGTTGCAAACGATTGGAGCGGGAGGCAGGAGGTTGTAACATCATAGACACGCCCCTAGTGACGTCACGCCTCGCTCACTCAATGCAATTCTATGGGAGGGGGCGTGGTGGCCGGGTGCTGAACAGAGATCGTGGGGGGTACTAGCTGGGGGACCCCCGCGATCAGACATCTTAGCCCCATCCTTTGGATAGGGGATGAGATGTCTAGGGGCAGAGTACCCCTTTAAAGAAGTGGTAATTCAACCAACATAGTCAATTTTGTCTACATTTTAGAAAGAACAGTCATTATAAATCTGAGGTCCAGCATGTAGGTCTGGCATAGGTAGAGAAAAATGGTCTCAATACAAGGATCAACACTACCATGTCCTTACCCTACGGAGAAAAGCGTATTTGGTGCTTGTTGTCCTGATCCATGAGTTGGTGATACAATTTATTCATTTTTATGAATGGATTTATTTTGTGAGCCAGCAAGTCATCCAAGCACTTTCCGATTCTGGGATTTGTTAACACTGTAGGGTCTTTGGAGAAAGGATCCCCACACAGGTTTTTACCACTCATTGCAATAAGCACACGTTCCCCCCTCGGATTAATGCTGCATTTTTCACCCTCCATTGCTATTAATGTTGCTGCATTCAATAGAGTCACATTCACTAAAGCTAATCTATATCCTGGCTACAAACTCGTTTTTTGCATGTAATACATGCAGACCTGCGTCAATAAATGACATGTCAGTGTAAACGATGGCACATATTCCAATGAAATACACAAATTTACATACTATATTACATTATTACGGTTCTCACGCATATTCTGGCTTTGAATACATGTACCTGGAATATACAGAGCAAGATAACAGCATCCAAAAAGGGGCTTTATAGCAAAATGTAAAAAGATTTATTCCACTACTGGCGCCCATAAGAGATGGCTCCCTGTAATTGCAGGTGAAGCTCCGCATCGCTCTCTCACCTAACTACCAGACCTTAACTGTTCTTCCCAAAGGGCCGCAGTTTCCCCTCAGGTCTTGGAGGTGGTCTGGTATTTTTGTATCTCTCTTGGTTATTGCGTGCAGTTATTATTGGGCTAGTGCATGAAACTATTAGTGATCTTATAACATACATTATACCATGCATCATCTGCTGTATATAACCCTTATTAGCATCGTGAACCATTTATACAAGAGGGATCTTTATATCAGGCGTTGCAAACTCATTATCAGTTGTTATTTACTCTATCTTATGATATACTGGCGAGTGTCTAAAAAGATAGGCTATAAGGTATCTCTACTGTATCACTAATTTATCCACTGAGGAAGTTGCTATACACAGCAGAAACGTGTTGGGATGATTATCAGGTGTGTGTTGTGGTACATTTGTTTCTATTAAATTTGCTCCGATGATTGGACATTTGTTCCTAATGGGTACACTAGTTTTTGGTGTATTTTAGTACAAAATTGTTAAAAGTTATGTTTT
This sequence comes from Hyla sarda, assembly GCF_029499605.1. Taxonomy (NCBI): domain Eukaryota; kingdom Metazoa; phylum Chordata; class Amphibia; order Anura; family Hylidae; genus Hyla; species Hyla sarda. The sequence continues at coordinate 198,629,221 of NC_079195.1, forward strand.
AAGAGCAATTTCCCATTACCTTATTACATTTTTGAATTTATGCTGGGATTTAGTTTATTCACTACACAGCCTGCTGTGGGGCACCAATACAATACCGCAGACGCTCCAACGTTTCCTATCCGGTCAGCGCCATGATATACTGGTGGTTGGTAGAATGTTTCTGTATTGAGTATGGAAAACTTCAGCCAGTAGAGGCTGTGTCCAGACCCGTTTGATGCAAAGAAGCGATTGCTTCCCTGCATTGTGATGTTTACACAACAGAGCGCTTTCTTTGTGTTTTGGATAGCATTTACGGTATGGGCACCCATGTGTCAAGCCCTTAGGCATTACCTTACTAGTCTGCTGGGGCCTACAGACAGGAAAATCGTATTTTTCACCATAGGCTTTAAAGTACCTTCTAATGTATTAGGCAGGTGCTGTCAAAATAATTTCCTTATGGTCTGCAAAGATTTTTTTTTTCGACATCAGTAATACAATGCACATTTTAAAGAGTTGATTTGCTTTCTGTCTAAAATACACGGAAACAGTATTCCCAGCCATTTAGCCCAACCAATCTAACCGGTAGTCATCTGATGCCATTAGTTTCAATGCCACTCTCCACAATCACAGCGCGGTCCTGATGTATTTATGCAGAACATATGTCATTTTGCTGTCAATCATGGCAAAACAAGGTAGATTAAGTGTCGCTTATCATCAGTCTATCTATGTATATATTGTCAATTTTTCATCTGTTATGTGTCAGAAAACTGGCAGGAGTCAGAAGAGAGCGGAGGGGGGAAAAAATTCTTCTGCGTTTACAGAAATCTTTTCCGTGGCCGGAGCTCAGCAAACTTTTCCTGGCTATTTCTGCAGGAATAATCCTGATTAACGTCATCCTTATTTTTCACCTGACATTACTTGAAAAATTGCCCTCATCACATTGTATAAAGCCTTCGATAATTGCCCAATTTATCGCTTTCTTTTTGCCCCATTGAAAAGGAGTGATGTGATAGGAGCCCATTTCTTAGCCGCCTTATTGCCAGCGCAATGAAAAGCAATGTGCTACGGTACATTGAATGGATTAGCATAGCATTAATAGTGTGTATCTCAGCAGTAACTCGCAGATTTCTCAGAGGTGTCTTTCCCACATATGTGAGATAGATTCTTGTGCGGGTGCAGTAGAACTTCCTTGGTCCATTACAAGGTATTATGAATTCTGACAGGTCTACAATTCCCCCGGTTGCTAAATTCCCTGCATTATTCAGAAGTGAAGCCGACTTCTCTCCGATTGCTGGATTTCACTATTGAGGATCTTTCCTGTTCTTTTACCGCTTCGACTTTATCTAAGTGAACCCGTATTGTAAATTGTGAGAGGGTCAAACTGATACAAAGAAAGTTCACTACTTAACTGATGTAATCTCTGTTCCTTCAAGTCATAGCATGTCGTATCATTAATACTTAAAAGGCCATTAACCTTAGGAGGACACCTTAAAATAGTGAAGCCTATGAGAAGAGATACAGATAGGACATAAAGCACTCTGGCCCCAAGTGCAAAATATGTAACCCACATCCTGGCCACCAACGCGTTTTTGACATGTATCGACATGCAGAAATGTGTCAATAAATGACATGTCAGTGCAAGCTATGTCACATATTCCGATTAAAGGGGTTATCCAGGAATCGAAAAACATACCTATTTTCTTCCAAAGATCGCTCCCTGTCTGTCTGCAGGGGTCCGGTGGCGAATAGCAATAGGGCCCCCTGAGTTGCCAGCCCCCATAGTATCATGTGTTTTTCCATCCTCCCCCTGTCCCTTGGCTTCACTCAGTTTTCCTTCCCTTTCCTCCTCTTCTCAGACAACATGGTATCCCCCTGGGTTTTCCTCCAATCTTGAGGGTCCCGCATTTTTCCCACATTTTTGTAGCCCCTCCTCCTTACCTTATAGCTGGCAAGCAAGGTTTTTGGCACCATTCCCATATAGTGACCCGGAAGTTGTCCCATCCTCACTCCCTCCCTATTGTTGTGTTATTTGTTGGTGTGCTGTGTTTTTGCTGCTTATTTTACAGTGTGTCGGTTCCTGATTCCAAGTCACAGCGAGCGGTCTGTAAGTTATTTGCACGTTCTTGGGAACGTTCATGCTTACCGGAGCCGGTGTAGCATTCCGCCAGAATCCTATGTTTACAGTTACAGTGCCTTATCTAAAGTTATTTATAAATAAATAAATGCTGTGGCCAACCCCCACCCATTCAAAAATTTAAGAGTGTCCTGGTCTTTTTTTTTAAAGGGATAGGGGGTGTTGCGGGTTGTAGGGGTTGTTCATGTCTGGCCAGTCTTCAGGCTGGGTGTGGTATTACAACTTGGATCCATTCACTTCAATGGAACTGAGCTGCAAAACCACACCCAACCTGCAGACAGACAGAGAGCAGTCTTTGAAAGAAATTATCTGTTTTTTTTTTAATTCCTGGATAATCCCTGTGGGGCATACAGCAGCTGACAAGTATTGGAAGGGTTAAGATTTTTAAATAGAAGTAATTTACAAATCTGATTAACTTTTTGGCACCAGCTTTCCAATGGAGTACCCCTTTAAATACCATCAGTCACATACTGTATCACATTATTGCAGTTCTCATGTATTTACTGGGCTTGGAATATGTGTACCTGGAATATACAAAGCAAGGTAAAAGCCTCCAAAAAAAGGGGCCTTATAGAACAATATAAAAAGTTGTACTCCTCTATGGTACAAAAATAAAAAATAAAAAAAATACACAATGCTTCAACCCACACAAGAGTCTTTATTAATAGCAGAGATGTTCTCACATGCTACCACATCTATGCTTTTAATAAAGACCCCTGTGTGGGTTAAAGCATTGTGTAAGTCATAGATTGAGGGCCCCCAATCTATGACTAACATGGCAGCCTATGGTCCCTATCTAGACATGGAAATGTTTGCCAATTCTTCTTGCCAAAAAAAGCTGAAGCTCAGTCAGACTGGACATAGAACGTCTGTCAACAGCAATTTTCATGTCTTGCCCCAAATATTCGATTGGATTCAGGTCTCGGCTATAACTGGCCTAATATTCCATTGTAGTTGTGGCTGTATGTTTATGGTCATTATCCTGCTGAATATTGAACCTCCATCCCAGTCTCAAGTCTTTAGCAGGCTGCATTCTTCCTTTAAGAGTTGCCTGTACAGTGATCCCTCAACTTACAATGGCCTCAACATACAATAGTTTCAACATACAATGGTCTTTTCTGGACCATTGTAACTTGAAACCAGACTCAACATACAATGCTATGGAATCTGCGAAACGTGTCAATGGCTGGAAGAACCGACCAATCAGAATGGACATTTCACTGGTAAAACCCCTGTAGTCATAAAGTGCATGCACTGACTGGTGTCTGGTAGCGCCCCCTACAGTACAGACAGGTATTACATGTTCTGTACTCTTTACCTGTATTACTGAAGTGTATGCACTGACTAGTGTCTGGTAGCACCTCCTACAGTACAGGGAGATATTACATGTTCTGTACTCTTTACCTGTATTACTGAAGTGTATGCACTGACTGGTGTCTGGTAGCACCTCCTACAGTACAGGGAGGTATTACATGTTCTGTACTACTCTTTACCTGTATTACTGAAGTGCATGCATGTACTGGTGTCTGGTAGCGCCCCCTACAGTACAGAGAGGTATTACATGTTCTGTACTCTTTACCTGTATTACTGAAGTGCATGCATTTACTGGTGTCTGGTAGCGACCCCTACAGTACAGAGAGGTATTACATGTTCTGTACTCTTTACCTGTATTACTGAAGTGCATGCATTTACTGGTGTCTGGTAGCGCCCCCTACAGTACAGAGAGGTATTACATGTTCTGTACTCTTTACCTGTATTACTGAAGTGCATGCATTTACTGGTGTCTGGTAGCGCCCCCTACAGTACAGAGAGGTATTACATGTTCTGTACTCTTTACCTGTATTACTGAAGTGCATGCATTTACTGGTGTCTGGTAGCACCCCCTACAGTACAGGGAGGTATTACATGTTCTGTACTCTTTACCTGTGCCAGAGTTAGCTGCTCCTTTGGACACCAGGTAATGGCGGCTCCATTTTACTTTTTTTTTAGGACACTGCGTGTTCTGTACAGGACCCTGAAGAAGCTTCTGTCCTCTACATAGACCAGTGTTTCCCAAAGAGGGTGCCTCCAGCTGTTGCAAAACTACAACTCCCAGCATGCCCGGACAGCCTTCGGCTGTCCAGGCATGCTGGGAGTTGTAGTTTTGCAACAGCTGGAGGCACCCTGGTTAAGAAACACTGACATAGACAGTGATTTACAGCTCCCGGCAGATCTTTATTACTTTTATATGTAAGGATTTGCTTTATCTGTATTAGTTATCTACTTATTTTTCTTTAATCCTCACTTATACCTATTTTTGGATGACATTTTGCTGGCTTCAGAACCAATTACCAGGTTTCCAAAGAGTTCTGGTCTCAACATACAATGGTTTCAACATACAATGGTCGTCCTGGAACCAATTAATATTGTAACTTGAGGGACCACTGTATTTGGCTCCATCCATCCATTTTTTTTTTTATCATTTGTGAACAGTTTCCCTGTACCTGCTGAAGAGAGGCCTTCCCACAGCATGATGCTACCACCACCATGTTTCACTGTGGGGATGTTGTGCTTAGGGTGATGGGCTTCTTCCACACATAGGGGGAGATTCATCAAAACATGCGCAGAGGAAAAGTCGACCAGTTGCCCATAGCAACCAATCAGATTGCTTCTTTCATTTTTGTAAAGGCCACTGGAAAAAAAAAAAGTGATCTAATTGGTTGCTATGGGCAACTGGTTGACTTTTCCTCAGCACAGGCCAAAAAGTTAAAGTGTACCTGTCATCACTAAAAACTTTTTATATAACGTAGATAATACCATTATAATTATATTTGTAAAAAATTAAAATATTAAAAAAAATATGTATTTTTTTGTCCCTACAGCTATTGTCTGTGTGTCTCTGTGAGGAGTCCAAATACAGGAAGTGAGGTTGGACAAGTGAAACTAGAGATGAGCGAACTTACAGTAAATTCGATTCGTCATGAACTTCTCGGCTCGGCAGTTGATGACTTTTCCTGCATAAATTAGTTCAGCTTTCCGGTGCTCCGGTGGGCTGGAAAAGGTGGATACAGTCTTAGGAGACTCTTTCCTAGGACTGTATCCACCTTTTCCAGCCCACCGGAGCACCGTAAAGCTGAACTAATTTATGCAGGATAAGTCAGCAACCGCCGAGCCGAGAAGTTCGTGACGAATCGAATTTACTGTAAGTTTGCTCATCTCTAAGTGAAACCTATTTACTACCGTAATTACTATATGTGAAGGAAATTGGTTGTACCTGATTTTTGTCCAGAGTTTCTGGGGGTGAATACATATGCACTTTTAGGTTTTTATTTGTAAAGAACTTTAAAATCCATGTAATATTTTAACCCTTATCCAAATGATGGATTATGTTGTGTTGTCCATTACATAAAATCGCAATGAAATATGAATTTGTGGTTACACCATGACAAAAGGTAGAGGGGGTTAATCCTGAAAAAAGCTCCGATAGGTGGGTACTACTCAACAGCAGAAAATGTAACCCAGTGTGAGTAAAGCAGCCTCAAGGTGCAAATGTAGCAGAGCTCAGTAGCAAGCTCAGCTAGATGCAAGCTCAGGTCCTGAGCCGACAGTCAAGATCAGTGGTCTCCAAACTATGGCCCTCCAGCTGTTGCAAAACTACAACTTCCAGCATGCCCGGACAGCCGTTGGCTGTCCTGGCATGCTGGGAGCTGTAGTTTTGCAACAGCTGGAGGGCCATAGTTTGAAGACCACTGGTCAAGATCATGCAAAACAGAGTCAGTGAGGTACCCGAGGGTCAGGCAGAGGCATGTCAGGTATACAGGCATAGTTCAGATACAGGATAGCAGACCAGGAACCCACATCTTTGCTACATTAAAACCACAATATTTCTAAACTCACTAAAGCTGCAAGTCTGTCTTGATAAAGGAAATGGGTGAAATCCCTAAGAAATCAGCTTACATGCTGCTCATAGAAGTCAATGGAGAAATGATGGGGAGAGAGGCAGCGGCTGAGGAGAGACATAGACAAAGAGAGAGGACTGTATGAGCATATATTAAGTGTTCTATTTCCCCCAGTGCTGGATTCACAGGTTAAACTGCTCTGTACTGCTCTATATTGTTCTCCATGCGGCTGCTTCTGATGGCGGGCTATTAAGGTAAAGGGATCAGGATCTGTATGCGTAGTGTATGACAGAAATCATTGCAGCTACAATTTACCCATTAGCTGAAGGATGACTACATATGAAAGGGGTACTCTGGTGGAAAACTTATTTTTTTTAAATCAACAGGTGCCAGAAAGTTAAACAGATTTATAAATTACTTCTATTATAAAATCTTAATCCTTCCAGTACTTATTAGCTGCTGAATACTACAGAAAAATTATTTTCTTTTTGGAATACAGAGCTCTCTGCTGAATCACGAGCACAGTGCTCTTTGCTGACATCTCTGCCCATTTTAGGAACTGACCAGAGAAGGAGAAAATCCCCATAGCAAACATATGCTGCTCTGGACAGTTCCTAAAAGGGACAGAGATGTCAGCAGAGAGCACTGTGTTCCAAAAAGAAAAGAATCTTGCGCCAGTTGATTTAAAAAAAAAAAAAAATAAGTTTTCCACCGGAGTACCCCTTTAAAGGGGTACTCCACCCCTAGACATCTTATCCCTTATCCGAAGGATAGGGGATAAGATGTCAGATCCCCAGGGTCCCGCTTCAGGGGACCCCGGGGATCGCTGCTGCAGCACCCCGCTACCATTACTGCGCAGAGAGAGATCGCTCTGCACGTAATGACGGGCAATACAGGGGCCGGAGCATCGTTACGACACGGCTCCGCCCCTCGTGATGTCACGGACCGCCCCCGTCAATATAAGTCTATGGGAGGGGGCGTGGCGGTCGTCACACCCCCTGCCATAGACTTGCATTAAGGGGACGGGCCATGATGTCATGAGGGGCGGAGCCATGACGTCACGCTGCTCCGGCCCCTGTATCGCCCGTCATTACGCACAGAGTGGACTCGCTCTGTGCTGTAATGATAGAGCGGTGCCGCAGCGGTGATCCCCGGGGTCCCCAGCAGCGGGACCGCGGCGATCTAACATCTTATCCCCTAGTCCAAAAAAGGGTGATAAATTCCATATGCAAGTTGTATAATGGCCAGTAATAGTGCCACTTAGCCTAAAAAAGTTTTTTTTTTGTTTTTTTTCTCCATAAAAAGTTAGTAACGAGGGTAATTGATCATAAAATCATAAACTAAGTCTGATCATGACATTGTACAGAATATGGAAATAAAATATGTGAAGCTCATCTACAATGTAGAAATCTGTGTTGTAGCTTCCAGACTATTGGGATATTTTAACAAAATAATTACACCATTTAATGCCCACTTATGGGATGAGCTCTTTATATCTTATACCAGGCAAATCCAAATCCATTCGAAATGAAGACATAAAGAATTATTTAACTTAAAGGAAACTGCCAAGAGCTATTTGTAATCTCACACTGCACTTAAGTGCATTACAATCCTGTGCCAAGTGGCGGCCTACAGTGCTGCATGCTAGCCCGGTGTGCACAGCAGATGGCGCTCTTGAGCTGCTGCACTGCTGCACGATGACAGCTTTATAACAATGATGGACTCCCGCAGTCCCTCATTGCCTTTGAGGCACGCATATCTCAACAGCTTGTAAAAGCCCAGGGTTCACAGATTGTCACAGACCATCTGCAAATCACAAAAGACACTCCTGGGGCACCAGATAAAAGGGGAACTCTACGGCACAAATGAGGCTTATTTTTAACCCAGTCTTACAATCTTGCAGGACCCTGATTTTTAGAGAAAAAGGATTTAATTAACGCAGGGCATGACATAAATAAAACAAACAAAGGCATCAGCGCCGCAGAGGAAAGTGTGCACAGACGCAGACATTTGGCAGACCTTCCCAGCACAACTCTACTACGTTAGAAGACTCCGGCCGGCACGGTGAACATGTCTTAAAGGAGTAGTCCAGTGCTGAAAAACTTATCCCCTATCCTAAGGATAGGGGATAAGTTTCAGATCGCGGGGGGTCTGACCGCTGGGGTCCCCCCCGCGATCTCCTGTACGGGGCCCCGGCTCACTGGCCAGATGGCGGGCATCTACCACCGCACGAAGCGGCGGCTGACACGCCCCCTCAATACATCGCTATGGAAGAGCCGAGGATTGCCGAAAGCAGCTCTCCAGCTCAGCAATAAAGTTGTATTGAGGGGGCGTGTCAGCCGCCGCTTCGTGCGGTGGTAAACATGCCCCCTTCCCGTGGGATGTCGGGGCCCCGTACAGGAGATCACGGGGGGCCCCAGCGGTTGGACCCCCTGTGATCTGAAACGTATCCCCTATCCTTAGGATAGGGGATACACTTTTCACCACTGGACTACCCCTTTAACCCTAAATATCTTAAAGGGCTACTCCAGTGGAAAACATTTTTTTTAAATCAACTGGTGCCAGAAAGTTAAAAAGATTTGTAAATTACTTCTATTTAAAAATCTTATTCCTTCCAGGACTTATCTACTGCTGTATGTTCCACAGGAAGTTCTTTTTTTTTTTTTATTTCTTTTTCCGTCTGACCACAGTGCTCTCTGCTGACACCTCTGTTTATGTCAGGAACTGTCCAGAGCAAGAACAAATCCCCATAGCAAACCTATCCTGCTCTGGACAGTTCCTGCTCTGGACAGAGGTGTCAGCAGAGAGCACTGTGGTCAGACTGGAAAGACAGTGAAAAAGAAAAGAACTTCCTCTGGAGCATACAGCAGCAGATAAGTACTGGAAGGATTAAGATTTTTACATAGAAGTAATTTACAAATCTGTTGAACTTTCTGGCACCAGTTGATTTTAAACAAATTGTTTTCCACCGGAGTACGCCTTTAAGGGATTTTTTTTAAGGGAATCAGTCAGCAGGGTCGCCCATACTAACCTGCTGGCACTAGGTGAGGTTGATCTCAATGGTGTTGTCCTTTTTCCTATTATGTTGAACTATTTTGGAGATATGGACAAAAGTAGGAATATGTTTTGTGCAACAGAGGTGTTCCATAGCCCCTATGTGCCCGCCTTGCGGGCGTAGCGGAGCGCATAGGGGCTAGGGAACACTCCCAAAATATGCATAAACCTCCTATTTATGCATATACTTAATTTGCAGCAATGTAGCTGTTACTTGCTGTGAGATCCCGAACTTGCGCAATTCGATCTCCAGCATGGCGGCCCTGGACTGTCACTGCGCAGATTATCTTTTTATGGTGTACGCGTGACATGACCTGTAACAAGTTTTTGCATCCATAATCTAATCCTCTGTGCCAGAAAAAGGACTATTTATGACTAATGGAAATATGTTTCATTGAATCTTACAGGAAGCAATTGAAAAATATAAATGTTATTCCTTTTTTGCCAACTTTTACGATTCGTCTTCGGGGAGAAAGTATATCTTGCATACAGCAGCAATAGCTTCATACAAAAGTCCACAAATATTTTACCACATCCTTCCTGGCCAGCTTTTCCCTATGGCAACCGACACGCCTCGATAATAGAGTCGGCCAAAGTTCCCCCCAGAATGACAGAATACTGACAGCGTCTCCATAACAATGACAGCCATGTTATCCACATGCTGTGACTGATCTCTTCCACTAGAGAACAGCCCAAAAATGTCTACCACTGACCGACTGGCCATCCATGACTGTCTAATGAAACTATAGAGAATGATGACATCTGCAATCTATTAGTTACTTGTGTAGAGACCATCATGGGGGGAGATTTATCAAAACCCGTGGAGAGGCAAAGTTGCCCAGTTGCCCATAGCAACCAATCAGCTCGCTTCTTATATTCTTAACGAGGCCTATGAAAAATGAAAGAAGCAAGCTGATTGGTTGCTATGGGCAACTGGGCAACTTTGCCTCTCCACGGGTTTTGATAAATCTCCCCCCATGATGGTCTCTACACAAGTAACTAATAGATTGCAGATGTCATCATTCTCTATAATTTCATTAGACAGTCATGGTCAAGGGCCAAGCAAGTCCTACTTTTTTGGTTCTCCTCTCATTAAAATCTGTGAATGGGATAGTGTAAGTTGACCTGCCTAGCTGTAAATTACCTTTCTGTATGAGTGTAAGGGTTAATTATCAGATAAGTGAATCATTGGTCACATGACATGCTCCCCAGCTAGTTTATTTGCAGAAACTTCCAGAAAGGCTGTGGGATGAGTTACAATGGTCAGTATGGCTACTTATTCTAGCCTGTGGCGAGGCTAGAATAAGCTTATGTGGCTCTCCTGTGCAGGACATGCAGGGGCTCAGCCATCAGTATGATAGCCAGGCTCCTGAAATAAGTGCCAGTATTGGGTAGTTGAATCCTTCACATGCCGCGACCATGACCTCTGCATGTGAAGATTGCCGCTTACCTCCAGTATTGGCCCCGGCTCCTGCAATTCTCAGCCCTGGTTTTCATGGTAGTCAGGGTCTCAGAGTCGTAACTTGTAGTTTCTGGGCTCTGGGCCCCAATGCGAAATCTGCAACAGGGCCCCATATGTCATTTATAATATTGGTCTCTTATAGGGCAGATGTGCCATGTGGCCCCCTTAGGCACCAGGGCCCTGGTGTGACTACTTCCTCAGCACTCTCTATAGTTATGCCACTGCAGGGTCTAGTGAAGGCCCCCAGGATTGCCATGGGTGTCTGTGTACCCGGCCGTGCTGTGCAGCATGACCGGGTATATTGCCTGTACATACAATAAAGAATAACAAAAAATCCCTCCCTTTATATGCCTCTTTATACGTAAATTCATAAAAATGTAAAATAAAAATACACATATTTGGTATCACTACGACTGAGCCCCAGCATCCATAGCTATTTATCAACACAGACGTCACATTCTAATCCTGTTGAGTTCACAGGTGCTACGCTTGCACGTCGGCTCTCACCGGGGCGCAGGGCTGGCTTAGCGGGGCCCTAGGTAAAATGAAAAGTGGGGCCCCAAAAGTCGTAATAGTGCACTAACCAGAGGTGCACATTTTTTGTCACTTCAAATACCATAAAAAATATCTAAAAAGCAATTGAAAAGTCCCATTAAAACAAAAATGGTACCGATAAAAACTACAAATCAAAGCGCAAAAAATGACCCTCATACATTTCCATATACAGAAAGATAAAAGAGTTATAGGGATCAGAATAGTACAATTTTATATTTTTGTATAGTTCCCCGACATTAGGTTGGCAGTACAGTTCCCCCACATTAGGTGTGCAGTACAGTTCCCCCACATTAGGTGTGCAGTACAGTTCCCCCCACATTAGGTGTGCAGTACAGTTCCCCCACATTAGGTGTGCAGTACAGTTCCCCCCACATTAGGTGTGCAGTACAGTTCCCTCCACATTAGGTGTGCAGTACAGTTCCCCCCATATTAGGTGTGCAGTACAGTTCCCCCTACATTAGGTGTGCAGTACAGTTCCCCACATTAGGTGCAGTATAGTTCCCCACATTAGGTGCAGTATAGTTCCCTCACATTACGTGCAAATCAAAGCGCAAAAAATGACCCTCATACATCCCATATACAGAAAAATAAAAGAGTTATAGGGATCAGGATAGTACAATTTTATATTTTTGTATAGTTCCCCCACATTCAACACACAATGGTCTTTTCTGGACCATTGCAACTTGAAACCAGACTCAACATACAATGCTACGGACAGTCCAGATCTGTGAAACATGTCAATGGCTGGAAAAACTGACCAATCAGATATTCACTGGTAAAACCCCTGTATTACTGAAGTATATGCACTGAATTCCTGTCTGGTAGTGCCCTCTACAGTACAGGGAGGTATTACATGTTCTGCACTACTCTTTACCTGTACCAGGGTTAGCTGCTCCTTTGGACACCAGGTGAGGGCGGCTCCATGTTACTTTTTTAGGACATTGCGTGTACTGAAGAAGCTCCTGTCCTCTACATAGACAGTGATTACAGCTCCCAGCAGATCTATAAGGACTTACCGTATTTATCGGTGTATAACACGCACTTTTAGGCAAAATTTTTTAGCCTAAAGTCTATGTGCGTGTTATACGCCGATACACCCCCAGGAAAGGCAGGGGGAGAGAGGCCGTCGCTGCCGGCTTCTCTCCCCCTACCTTTCCTGGGGTCTAGAGCCTTGCTGCCGGCCCTTCTCTCCCCCTGGCTATCGGCGCCGCTGCCCGTTCTGTCCTCCTGGCTATCGGTGCCGGCGCCAACAGCCAGGGGGAGAGAAGGGGCAGCGGCACCCATTGCCGGCGCCGCTGCCCCGTTGCCTCCCCCCATCCCCGGTTGCATAATTACCTGTTGCTGGGGTCGGGTCTGCGCTGCTTCAGGCCTCCGGCGTGCGTCCCCTGCGTTGTTGCTATGCGCTGCACGGCGCATGACGTCAGAGCGCCGCGCCGTGCAGTTCATAGCAACGATGCTAATTTTTGCATATACGAAAATTATCATATGCTAATTTCCGCACATGTGAATTTTTGCTTATGCTAATTTTTGTATATGTTAATTTTCGCATACGCAAATTTTCACATATGCGAAAATAAAACGAAAATATTAGGAATATGCGAATATATGACGAATATTCGTCCATATATTCGTGAATATTCGCGAATTCGAATATGGCCTATGCCGCTCAACACTACTAGACCCCAGGAAAGGCAGGGGGAGAGAAGCCGGCAGCGACGGCCTCTCTCCCCCTGCCTTTCCTGGGGGTGTATCGGGGTATACACGCGCACACACGCACCCTCATTTTACCATGGATATTTGGGTAAAAAACGTTTTTACCCAAATATCCTTGGTAAAATGAGGGTGCGTGTTATAGGCCGGTGCGTGGTATACCCCGATTAATACGGTATCTACTGTATATTAGTTACCTACTTATTTTTGTTTATTCCTCACTTTTTCCTATTTTTGGATGACATTTTGGTGGCTTCAAAACCAATTAGCAGGTTATGGAGTTATGGCCGAAACATACAATGGTCGTCCTGGAACCAATTAATATTGTAACTTGAGGGACCCCTGTACAATCTGTTTTATACCGCCGCACAGTTGTAGATGAGAATACTGTTATCAGGAAGCCTCAGACAAGATGCTGTTGACAGATCCGTTTTGTATATTATGCGTCTCTGTATTTTGAGCCCAGTGACTGGTCATTGGATCTGATTTGCTTGTTAACGCTTATAAACCCTCCGTAGCCCTGATCTTTAACACATAACATTTCAGTTAGTTCTGCATAATATTATAGATCTCAATAGAAGAGAAGCTTCACTTTAGGCGACACGCTCTTAAAAATGCTTTTCATACTCATCCCTCGAGGAAAACTTTTGCTGTGTGCAGGATAAAGAGTCTGGAAAAAACATTTTGTTCACTCACAATGCAGACAAACATCTCGTCTCATGCTGAGCGTTAAAGAATCCTATTGATAACGTTACTAGATCTTTATGGCAAGCAACACGCCGGATGCACAATCTTCACCTGTATGTACAGTCTGTTCTTAAAATAATGTAATTGGAGTTGTGTTCCATCTTCCCTATTTTCAGGCCTTCAATTTTTTACATTTTGATATATTACGACATTGTGTAGAATTAAAAAGTAAATAAATAAATAAAGTTTCCCACTTTGTGGGAAACTTTATTTATTTATTTTATTTTATTTATTTTTTAATTTTACACAGCTATCAAGCTATCAGGTTTACACAGCTATCAAGATATCAGGTTGCACTCAATATCCCATAATAACACAGTAAATACATTTTATGAATTTTGCCAATTTTTTTAAAAAAAGGAAAAACTATTAGCCAATAGTTTTAATTCAAGCATGGGACAGATCATAAATGGAGGACACATGCAAAGGAAAACACTGAGATTTCTCTATTCAGATCCATTTCTGGCTTAGTATTCAAAACCTGAATGTATGAACAAAGCCTTTGAGATGCTTCTTCACCTGGGGGTGAATTTAGCTGATGGGAAAGGATTTGGAAAGACACAGTCCTCTCTTTATAAGGTCTCAGAGCTGACATTGCATTTCAGAGCAAAAATGAGATGAGCCATGAGATGGAAAGAACTGCCTGTAGAGCTCAGAGACAGGATTGTGTGGAGCCACAGATCTGGAGATCTTTCATTTGCAGGAAAGTTCCTTAAAAGCACAGTGGCCTTCATTATTCTCAAATGGAAGAAGTTTTAATTCACCAGGCCTAGAGCATGCCACCCTACTTTTCCAGTTTCCTAAAAAGCATTGCTTTTCCTCTCCCATAACATTTATGTAGTAAGGCTGGACAACACTGTAGTCAGCTAGTCCGGGATAAAATTGCACATGGTGCTTTAGCACTGCTTGTTTGATAGCCTCGACCTGACAGGTCTTCACTCAGATGCACAGGCCACAGGACTTTTGTAGTCTGCAGCTTCCTTTGTCAGAGTACTGACTGTCAGGAAATGCAGGTCACATACAGAATAACCATGAAGGCCAAAATAAGAGATCAAGGGAAAAGTGTCCGTTGACACCTACCAATCAAGGACAAGGGATCGGGACTTGAAGCCAACACCCCACTTCATTGCACCCCAGGTACCGTATTTTTCGCCGTATAAGACACACTTTTTCTTCCCCAAAACTGGGGGGGGGGGGGAGTTGGTGCGTCTTAAACGGCAAATACACATTAAAACCCTGTCCTATCGCGGCGGTCCCTGCAGCCATCAACGGCCGGGACCCGCGGCTAATACAGGACATCACCGATCGCGGTGATGCCCTGTATTAACCGGTCAGACGCGGCGATCAAAGCTGACCACCGCGTCTGAAGCGAAAGTGACACTAACCCGGCTGTTCAGTCGGGCTGTTCGGGACCACCGCGGTGAAATCGCGGTGTCCCGAACAGCTTACAGGACACTGGGAGGGACCTTACCTGCCTCCTTGGTGTCTGCTCTGTGCCGGGATCCCCTGCATGGCCGGCGCTCTCCTTCGTCGTCATCACGTCGTCGCGCACGCCGTCCCGTCATCCAATAGGAGCGGCGCGTGTAGCGACGTGATGGCGGCGACGGAGAGCGAGGATACCTGGCAGCAGAGAAATTCCGGAGTGACGGGAACACCCCGGGGACGCGGCGACAGCGATGGAGGGCCACATCCAGCGCAGCGCTGACGAGCGGTGACGGGTCCGGAGCGGGGGGGACACGTGAGTATTACCTCCTATACCAGTGGTCTTCAACCTGCGGACCTCCAGATGTTGCAAGACTACAACTCCTGGCATTGCCGGACAGCCAACGGCTGTCCGGGCATGCTGGGAGTTGTAGTTTTGCAACATCTGGAGGTCCGCAGGTTGAAGATCACTGTCCTATACTTTACATTGTATTTGGTGCAGAATATTTTTTTTCTAGATTTTACTACTTTAAAATTGGGTGCGTCTTATATGGCGAAAAATACGGTATTTCTAGTTTCATACGTGTGATGTTTAGTAACACATCTTCTCTTCAACTGTTTATACACAACTATCAAACTGATTTCTTTGCCCTTTTGTGACACATAAGAGGATTTAGGACACGGACAGCAGAAAGAACTGACACATTAATGAAGCTACAGATACAATACGGACATAAAGGCCTCATTTCCTGTTCTTCCGATGAAATGGCATGGTTGCCAAGAAACGCGCTGGTCAAACAGATTTTTTTTCAACCTGCTTTTTTCATAAGCCAAGATAAAGGAGTACTTCAGAGCTTTATGATCTGCCACCAAAGGATTATTTTTGGTGCAAAAAAAATGTAATCTGTTGAATTTTAAGGTTCAGATTAACAGTAAAACGTGCTGGCAGAAGTTGTATCATTTGCACGTGGTAAAGGATGAACTGTTGCACATTACATTAGTCTAGAATTACGGTACCTAGTTTGTAAAGTAAAGCTTGAGTTAAAGTGGTATTCCAGGAAAAAATTTTTTTTTTTATATATATATATATATATATATATATCATCTGGCTCCAGAAAGTTAAACAGATTTGTAAATTACTTCTATTAAAAAAACTTAATCCTTTCAGTACTTATGAGCTTCTGAAGTTAAGGTTGTTCTTTTCTGTCTAAGTGCTCACTGATGACACGTGTCTTGGGAACCGCCCAGTTTAGAAGAGGTTTGCTATGGGGATTTGCTTCTAAACTGGGCGGATCCCCAGACAGGTGTCATCAGAGAGGACTTAGACAAAAAAGAACAACCTTAATGAGTGATTGACTGAGCAGCAATATGAGATATTGTGCTCAGGCACCAAGAAGAAAACCAGGGCAAGACCCAACATGTCATATTGCCGCTCCGTCAATCCCATTAGAACTTAAAGGGTAATCCGGCCCTAGACATCTTATCCCCTATCGCCACACCCCCTCCCATAGTCTTGCATTGAGGGGCAGAGCCGTGACGTCATGATACTCCGGCCCCTGTATCGTTAGTCATCAGACACGGAGCGATCGTCGCTCCGTGAGGCTGATGACAGGTGGGTACTGCAGGAGAGATTGTGGGGGTTCCCAGTGGCGGGACCCCCGCGATCAGACATCTTATCCCCTATCCTTTGGATAGGAATAAGATGTCTAGGGCCGGAGTACCCCTTTAACATGTTTTGGGATTGCTTAATCACTTCCTCAGCAGATGGTTAATCTGTGCCACACATTCCGCTACAGAATTCCAATTAAAACAATGGTAGACTGCTGCAAGATTCCGCTCAGAATGTCCAGAATGAATTTACTTGGTGTGCCTGGGCCCTTAGAGTCTGATTCCTCAGTAGTTAAAGCATGTTCACACAGCTGAAAATTTGCAGAAAACACAGGCAGACATTACGCAAATTTGCATGTTCCACCAGCATTAGGACTGCTCATGAATGTGCCGTCTTCACAGATAGCAATGCATTTCCAAGCAGATTCTGACAAAAGAATTAACATGTCAATTCTTTGGCCGAAATCCAGAATCTGAATTTCCGTGGCGGAAACATTTGCTGTGGAAATTTCACTGTGTGCATGGTGCAGCAGTATCCCATTGAAAACAATGGGACTCTGCTGCAACAAAATTTTGGAATGTTCTGCTCAGTGCCAGATTATGCATTCAATAGGTTTTAAAATCCTGGATGTTGGAAAATTAAAATATTTTAAATATATTACATTTTTCAACTGTTTCTGCTGTCATGACCCATTTTTTACACTGCTGTCGTGATGTCATGTCCAATAGTCCAATACCCAGCTTTTCGGAACTAAAAAATAATTGTTATATTTTTTAGGGTTGGGGTTTATAATCTTTTATCATTATAATATGCAGTGTTCCGGTACCGTATCCTATACGTTACCTGTATAGATGTCCCCATAGCCAGAGTCCCTAGGACGTAGGGGTCCCTCTTGTCTAGTCTTCTCCTTGTCACCTCTCACTTAGTCAGTAGATATATAGTAATTCTAGTTGATATTTATATAGCTATAGGTATAGAAACTGTATATATTTGGTTATTTACCTGTACGGAGCATAGCAGGACCCGCGGGTCACGTGATCAGGTAGAAACTCTATGGTTTTGCTTAAGGTCCTTTGGAGGTCCCCGTGACGTGTTCACCCACCATGCCTTGTAACGGTGAGTGACAGCTGACACGGACCAATCCAAAAGGCCCTGCCCCTGCCCATATAAGGGAGCGGCGGACATTACTAGCTGTCTTTCCTCGTGGGCTGCTGATGAGGACGGATCTGCGCAGCTGTCATCAGCAGTAACCAGGCCTAAGCCTTGCAGCAACAGTCATCTCTAAAAACTGTGAGTTACTTCAATCCCTATTACCTCAGCAAGATCACCAGACCTAAATATTCCCCTAAATCCGGACGGATCGCTGCAAAAATCCTAAATCTAATAACTCTTTGGATAAGTCAATGGTCCTCAGCATCTGTCAATCACTGCCGTGCTATATAGAGACTGTATTACTGAGACTGTTGCTGTTAATTGGATGTACCGCAAGTACTTCAGTAAAGTTTATACAAGTTCAAGTTCATCTCCATTGTGGTCCTTCATTCATTTAAGCACGCACCTATCGTTCCTGGGAAGGGTGGCGATAGGCCAGAGATTTACATCAGCGTATTAACCCTCACCCTGGCGTCACGAGTGACAGGGGTTACATTAACCCCTTATATTCTGAAGCAACACCCCCAACTACACTGTACCCCCCCAAGGGCTACCACAAATATTTCTGCCAATATCCTTATTCGTTTCTATTCTAACCACTCTTCAAATGCAGTGTCTGAGATTTACCATTTTGGTCTCATTTCAGTCGCACCATCTCCCCTTAATATAAATAACTTAGGTATCTGACAGCTTTTATTATTCATGTGTGCTATTGTGTTTTATGTAAATTCTCAAACGCAGGCCATAGATTGCGTGGACATCAATACTGTAATAAATCATGAAAAAATAGTCTTTATCCTACCAAAAATGTGCAGCAGAATTGATACAATTTACATATTTTTGGTGCAGAATAAATTCAATTTACTAGCACAGGATCTATCAGAGATTTGATCACGGGGCCCTTAAGAACTTCGTTTGCTACCAGTCATAGAACAAATTGAGTTTAGAGCCCTATTCATAGTTTAATAGGTCATTCGTGTGCAGGCATCAATATCTATCTGGGAACACATCTCTCTAAATGAGATAATACGGGGATACAACACTGAGAGATGAAGGTGCAATTTATCCTGGAGGAATCACAATAATACTTTGTATAGGATATGGCAACTTTTAATGAGAAAATAGACTTAGCCAAGGACAGCACCATATATACTAGGGGTATAAAATTATTGACTTAAAGAGCTATCAGAACAAACCCTGTCCATTTGTCGCATTCAAACATATGGACATTATACAAAAGAGAGGCCTGAAGGCCTGAGGCGTGACGTCACATGGGGGTAGAGGCGTGACGTCACATGCCGCCGGCCTTGTGGTCGTCGGTAATCAGACCCGGAGCGAACACGCTCCGGGGACTGATTACAAATGGGGTGCCGCGTGCATGATCCCAGGGGTCTCCCGCGATCAGGCATCTTATCCCCTATCCCCAATAGACTGCAATATGTTCCGCGAGTAGATCCGCCTGGAGGATGAACACCGCCATTCTTCAGTCTGAAATTTGAAAGCAAATTTTCCGTTCACAAATTCCACTTCAAAAATTCCAAAGTGAGAATTGGTGAACGGAAAACCCATTCACTAGCATGTATATTTTAGTGAGCAGAATTTCTGCCTGCAATTTCAAAGCGGAATTGCAGGCAGAAATGTCGTAGTCTGAACCGAGCCTTAATGTCAATAACTCAAAAGACCCCACCAGAGAGTAACATTATGTAGAGCAATGCAAAGCACATACATTCCTGTTTAGAACCTTCAAAGTACTTCCCAAGCTGCAGGTCCTTCTGGTCTCATGTAGGTTGTTACCAGAGGTCTGGATTTGTGTTACTTGTTTCACCTACCTCCTTTTATAACAAACCTGACAGAGCTTGAGAAGATTCTTCTGCAGAGACTAATGGGAAAAAAAAAACCATATCCATGTGTATAAACCTTTTGGCCCCATCCCCAAGAAGACTGGAGGCTGAAATCACTGCAAGATTATAGTTTGTTTTTCTTCTTTTTTAATACATTTGCGAAGATTTATAACATTCAGTTTTCCCTTGCTCATTATGGGGTATTGAAAGCAGAATGGTGGGGGGAGGGGGCTCCTGATTTTTGTTTTTTATTTTAGCACACGGCTGCAACATAACAATAAATGTAAAATTGATGGTTCTGAAGACTTTTCGAATGCATATTATACACCAGAAGTCTGGCTCAGCCTGATGAGTAAATCTGCCCCAATGTATTTGTTACCGCTCTTACACAATGAATATTATATTTTTATTTCATAAAGGGAAGCCATAATTTGTACCTACATGTGGTGAAGCTGATGCCAGCACTCCGGCTGGCCTGGGGCCCAACGCTGGCTGCCAGAGACACTGAATAATGGGTACGAGGCAGGAGGTTCTGCAGCTGAAACTCTTGGCTGTCCCCGTCGATGAGAATTGTCTCCCCTGAAACTGAATTATAGGACATAAAATACATTCAGGCATCATAAAGGTAGCACATACAGCTGTGTAATAGTGCGGGCGCCAATGGCTCTCCCCTGTGTGGAGGTTAATGCTTGTATAGAATGACCAGCTGTCACCAGCAATGCATCCGTAGATATGCGCGCTGCTTATATTGTTCCCCAAGGCAAGCATGTGGTTTAATGTTCCATTGACGTCTGTAAACATGTGGTTTGTGTGTGATCTTTACTGACCTGTGTGGTGTGTCAGTGTGATTATATAACTCTCCACTTCTGCCCTCGGTGGCTCCCACTGCAGAACGGCTCCCGAATCAGTGATGTTACTGGTCCTCAGGCCAAATGGAGGATCCAAGGCTACAGCAAGAAAAAAAAAGATCAATATAAAAACCCAAAGATGAGTATCATGGTGGATGACAGATCGGGAGATGTATCATTTTGTGCAGACAGATGTAGGCATTAGACATATCGATGCAACAAAACTGAAATTATAAATAAATATATATATATATATATATATATATATATATATATATATATATATAAACTTGTTCCTTGTAAATGATTCTGCCTGATATGCATGGCTCCTGTGGTCCCTGTTGTCTTCTCAGGCTGCTTGATATTCTTTGTCATCCTTTTCTCCTCTTCAGCATGAATACTACATTTCCCAGCCTCACCCTCATTGTCGTCCAGCTTCCTACAGCTCTCTCTCTCTGAGAGCAGTCCCCACTCTCCTGCTTTGTGAGCAGAGAGATTCAGTGTGTGATTGGCTAAGTCTGCACACAACTTCCAGCTAAAGGGAGCATGACTCATCAGTGCAGGGCAGAAACCACATGGTCTGTGTCTTTCTAGAGGGTGGGGGCTGCTTTCAAAGAGAGATTTGGACAGAGACACAGAGGATGGCTAGATTACGTATTTTCCTCACTCCCTGCATGTAAGTGACAACTAAAAGAGTGGAAACCACTTTACATAGCTAATGAATGATATTTAGACAATTAAATAGGTTGGTGAGAAGGAAAGGATGGGCTATGGATGGGCTAACTGGTTGGGACTGCATTCTAAAAACAATTGTTCTGTACAGTAGGTTCTAACCCTGGGATGTGTGTACCACTGGGGATATATACCATGTGTCTAGGGTAGCGTTTCCCAACCAGTGTGCCTCCAGCTGTTGCAAAACTTCAACTCCCAGCATGCCCGCATAGCCAAAGGCTGTCCAGGCATGCCGGGAGTTGAAGTTTTGTAACAGCTGGAGCCCCACCGGTTGGGGAAACTGGTCTAGGGGGAACTCACAACCAGCTAATGTTTTGAATCGTATTGTAAGATCATAGCCATGTGTTTACTTTGATACAATTTATTTAAATACTTGGCTTAGCAACATTGAGAAACACTGTTGTCTATGATTCCAGAAGTCATATATCATGATATCATATGTTCAGCTCATTTCTGCTCAGAGGAGTAAACTTGACGCTCATGGGCTCAACAGCAGATGCTATACCCAGGCGTACCGTAAAACTAGCGTTGTACCATATGTGGTGTTTTTACAGTGCATGGGATACGTAAACACTGTAAAATGAATTATTCATTTATATAATGATGTAGCTCCATATAGCACCACTACATCATGATTAGAAAGATAGCCGGTTGCGCTCCAGTATTGATCTTTCTTTTAGAGGAAGCGTGTTGTATATGCAATTCCTACCTATGCACTCTTAAAAAGATCATGGCATGGAGGTACATTGGCAAGGCTTGTTCTGCCTATAGGCAAAATAGGCAGCCACCTAGAGTGCCCTCTTGATGGGGGCACTGCCACTCTGCCCACTGTGTGAAAGCTATTAGCCAGCAAGCATCCAAAGCACTCACCGCTCATCCAAAGCACCCGCCCAGCAAGCAACCCCCCCACTGGTACCATAATATTCTGCATTCTTCAGCCTGCTGGAGGAGCACAGTGCCACCTCTGAGGCCAGACAAGCAGGTCCTAACATCGTGCACACCTCCATACATCCACCCCATGAGGAGGAAGTTGTGTCAAAGGGCAGAGCCAATGGGGTCAAAGGGCGGCAAAATTAGTTTTCACCTAAGGTGGGAAAATTCCTTGCACAAGCCCTGTACATGGGGGAGTGGAGCCCTAGAGCAAAATTGATACTGCTCCATGTTTATATACTGGTCGATGCTACCACCGCTCACAACAAACCATTTTAAGGTTGACACTTGTCTTCATCGCTCATTCTTTCCATCGTATGTTGCACAAATAGATGGGATGACTTTAAAGGGGTTTTCCAGGGATAGAATATTGATGTGCTATCCTTAGGATAGTTCATCAAAATCAGATTGTGGGTATTCCTGGCACTTTTGCCGATCAGTTGATTCTCAGGGCAGTGGTCTGCTCTGCCAAGCACCATGTTCTGTTTACTGTTTTCCAGGCACAGCTCCATATAGGCTGTGACAGGTATTACAGCTCAGTGAATGCAAATAGGGGTTAGACTGCAATACCAGGCACATACATACTGAAAACTAAACAAAGATGAAAACACATGGCCCCATCTGGAAGATGTACGGAGTCAGACCCCCCACCTATCTGATGTTAATGGACTATGAAAGAGGATAGACCATCAATATTTTACTCCTATCTAAGGATAGACCATCAATATTTTACTCCTATAAGGCCCTATAAAGCACAATTTTTCTTAAATGTCTAATGGACAAGCACAACAGTTCATACTAGCCAAGAGAAAAGAGGACTGGTTTCCTTTTTCCATAAGCCTTATAGTCGATACCTGGCCTTCCTCTATAGCTTTAACACCTTTGACATCAAGAAAGTTTAATTTTCAGCAGGCATTGATTTCAACTGCTGTATGCGTCTTCTTCTTCTGGTAGTTTAAAGAAACATGTTGATAGTGTGAAAATTACTGTTCCGTTGTGGCATTTGTGCACATCATGCTGCAATTTTATCTGCAGAAAAGATGTCAATAAGTATGAAGCACATCGAATGGTGAGTGCCTCTCATACCTTTTCGAATGTTGAAGCTATTTCTTCTTGGATTTCTATTTTCGATTGCTGGTCTATCCTAGAATTGTTGTATAAAGTAAAAAGCTGCTCTGGCACTGTGATAGGTTTAAGAACTCCTTAAATATATTCAAACTCTTTGGAAAGCACACTTTGTCTCACGTGTCCAAGATTACATGTTGTTTGGAAACGTAAGATACTTTGAACCTCATAGTAGATCTTGTTCACAGTAGAACTTTTTTTTTTTTATAACAGGTGTTGTCCCATCTCCCCTGATTACCTCTCTCACTTTCTGCTGCCATCTGCTCTTTCTCCTTGGATTGCTGGTGGACGTGGCTGGGGTCAGAGACAGGTCATCTGCTTCTGTGTGTGACAGCTCCCAAGCAAAAGCACTCTGCCTGCAGCTGTCAGACATGATGAATGTGCTTAGGTAAGCCCGAAGAGAGAGCCTGATATGCACTCAGTTCAGGAACTCGGGCTACTCTAGACAGTGACATCACTGCTGCTTCAAAAGCAGAGCTGGTGGACGAGAACCATGACTACCAGCCGTTAACAAAAGGGGAGATATGAAGAAATATTTACAGAAGTAAGCAAGTTTGCTAAATGAAGCCAATTTCAACCTGTTTATGCTTCCATGCTCTACATATAGACACATGATTAAGGAGATGGAAATAAACCTTTAATGGACTATCCTCAGGATAGGTCATCAATATCTGATGTGAAAATCCAACACCAGACCTCCTCACCGATCAGCTGTTTGCTAGAGATGTGGTGTGAACATACACAGTGATAAGAGCATAGGCGTGCGCAGCCTATTGCATTAGGGTGTGCACCCTAAAGGACAAACTCACGCCACGCGCGTGCATATATATATATATATATATATATATATATATGCACACATACACACAGTTAGTATAGTTCCCCCACATTAGGTGCAGTATAGTTCCACCACATTAGGTGCAGTATAAGTCCCAACACATTAGGTTGGCAGTATAAGTCCCCGCACATTGGGTGCAGTATAAGTCCCGCCACATTAGGTGCAGTATAGTTCCCCCACATTAGGTGCAGTATAAGTCCCACCACATTAGGTTGGCAGTATGAGTCCCGCACATTAGGTTGGCAGTACAGTTCCCCCACATTAGGTTGGCAGTACAGTTCCCCCACATTAGGTTGGCAGTACAGTTCCCCCACATTAGGTTGGCAGTACAGTTCCCCCACATTAGGTTGGCAGTACAGTTCCCCCACATTAGGTTGGCAGTACAGTTCCCCCACATTTGGTTGGCAGTACAGTTCCCCCACATTAGGTGCAGTTCAGTTCCCCCACATTAGGTGACGTCCCTGCGTGCGCTAGTTCCCGGCAGCCCCTGTGTTTTGAAAGTTAACACGGGGGCGGCTGTAGAAAGGTAACCGGGACATCCTTGTGTCCCGAAAAGATCTTTCAAGACACAGGGATGTCCCGAATGTGACGGGGGGGGGGGGGGGGGTCCTCTGCGGGCTGCTCGGTGGTGGCCTCGGATGCCTCCCTGGGCTTGATTAGGGTGTGCCTGGGCACACCCGGCACACCCCGTGCGCACGCCTATGTGTAGCTTATTTATATATATATATATATATATATATATATATATATATGCATCTTGTGCATTACAAATTTCTCATAGCCCCCTTTTTCTTTCTTCTCATGTTTTCTTATGGTTCTATATTTGCCTATATATTTTTTCTTTTTCTTATTTGTGCAATAGAATTGCATGAGCAGTTAGTGTCTTTCACATGTTTGTTTTTTATATTTTTCGGTACATTCTTACAATGTCATGTCTGAACACAAACTTATTTTTGTACTTGCATTTGTATGTTCTTGATGTAATTGTGTGTGGGTGCGTCCTGATTTTCAGGTGTGCGCCACCTGCTCTCCCCATACATAAAGAGATCCTCATGTGTTTTATCTTTGTATGACTAAGGCTTTCTAATATAAGCTGAAACCCATCACTTTTACCATGTTCCTGTATGTCTACTTGGCTTATCAATAAATGAATGTTTCCTGAGTTGGACGCTGGATGTTTCCGTTTCTTTTTGAGATTTATATTGTTAGATACATTCCATCCATTCATTTTATACCAACCTGTTTCGGCTGTGACAATTACTCTTTCACTTTCTTCTCGGCCCCAGACACTGCTCAGACTGATCCTGTACTCAGTACTTGGTTGGAGATTGGTTAGTGTAAACTGAGTCTGGTCATTGGCAATTACTACACTGTCCATCCTCCCTGCAAAAAGTAAACAGAGCATATCCATAAATGTTTCATGACAATGTGTAAAATTCATTAAAATTCTTACAGTAATGAAGACCATGGCTTTTCAAGGTAGACAAACCTTCTCATCCCAGATAAATCATAGTTGTGGTAATCTACATTGATTTTTCTCATCCTTTAAAGGAGTAAGCCTAAGATCAAATGTTATCCCCTATCTGTAGGATTGGGGATAACCAGTGGATCATGAGGGCTAGACCGCTGGGACCTCAACCAACCACGAGAACCAATCTCTCCCAAATGAGGGGCAGGCAGTGTGCACTCCATTCATTTTCTATGGGGCTTCTGAACATAGCCAAGCTCAAGTCCATTCATTAAGGGGACACTAGAACTCTGTTCTTGTGATCAGTGGACACACTCACCAATCTACTAGTTATTCCCTATCCAGTAGATAGTGGATCCATTTTCATTTTAGGATAATGTCTTTGATGTACAGATTGGGCCTTTACACCTAAAGAATATGGAGCCATAATACTGTTCATTTTTAAGAAAAATGTTCAAGCTTCTGAATTATGAATACATTTATACTTGGTAAATAGTCCCTCTTTTACAATAAAACACACACACACACACACACACACACACACACACACACACACACACACACATATATATATATATATATATATATATATATATAACAAATATTCTAGCTGTGACTTTCCTACCTTTAGTAGACTGGTAAGACAGCCTGTAGTGGTGGAAAGATGAAGGTGGGGGTCTCCAAACCACTGCCATTGAGTCTTCAGTTACGTTTATCACTGATACGTCCATAGGAGGACCAACCCCTGTAGTAGATACATTTAAGAAACCTTTTAGTCTCAAAACTGCCATGATATGTGACATTAACAGAGACTTCTATAAACAGACATATCCAGGGATTTTGGAGATGTGAAAAGCTTCTTACTGACCTGTTGTTACTGTCCCCTCCACTAGTTCTGCCCTCAAGGTCCCATGGATGGGTAGCAGAGTAACCAGATACTCTGTGCTTGGCAGCAGGTCCGATAGATGTGTTTGGCGTGTTGAAGCATCAAGAGAAAGTTCTATGGGTTCATCACCCCCTATCGGGGTATAGCTGAGAATGAACCGGTCAGCTGGTGGAGACGGATCAGTCCATGAAACATTGACACTAAATGCTGAGATGCCGGAGAAATACAGTTGTGTGATTGGCCGAAAACCTGTGGACAAAAGAGAGGAATAAATGCAGCTGCAATATAGTTTTAATATTAGAACTGTTGTGTAATTCTTCTCTCATTTATGAACACATACTGTACAAAGGCTATGTACCCTACAGACAGCATACATGGCAGCTAAGCAAATCCAAACTTCATTGTTATTGGGTGACCAAAACCTCTCCTGTCGTGTCTGCAGATAAGGCAAGTTTATGGCCCCTTGAGTCCATTCACATCCGTTCTGCTAAGCTATAGTAAGCAGTTTATATAGAATTGCCAGAACTCCCTTTGACTTGCATTGCAATGTAGGTCTATGAGAGTCAGTATACCGCTCGCTTTAGTGGGATGGAAATTAATGGATTCAGCTTTGGGAGCTGGGTGACTTGGTGAAATAATAGTTATCCTTAAAGCAATGGTGTATGTACCATAGTGTTAGACCATGCGGCTGCTATGGGGCCTTTGGAGAGAGAGGGAGCCCTGGCCTGATTGGTCCTATTCCTTTTTCTATTGGTAAGAAACTGTGCAGAACTCCTCTAGGACTGCACAAGTTTATAATTGTGGACCTGAGGAAGGCGCCAGCGAGCGCCGAAACGCGTTGACCTGTTTTTACTGTCTTGACTTCTTTTTTCAATAAAAGTTAGTCCTGCATAAGTGCTGGCTCATACCGTTTCTTGACTTCAACCTTCGCCATCTGACAGCAGCGCTCTCAACATACCCCCCCCCCCATTTTTCACTCCTCCTACTCTGTATGCTCCAGAGGAAGTTGTGTAGTTCTTTACAGTCTGACCATAGTGCTCTCTGCTGCTACCTTTATTGGTGTCTAGAACAGGAGCAAATTCCCATAGCAAACCTATGGACAGTTCTGCTGCTGCTCTGGACAGTTCCTGACACAGACAGAGGAGGCAGCAGAGAGCAATGAGATCAGACTGGAAAGAACTACAAAACTTCCTCTAGAGCATGCAGCAGCTGATAAGTACTGGAAGGATGAAGGTTTTTTATATAGAAGTAATTTACAAATCTGTATAAATTTCTGACGTCAGTTGCTTGGAAAACATTTATTTTCGACCGGAGTAACCCTTTAACATGTGCAGCAGGATAAAGCACATCCGAACTGCGGGGGCAATACCTTATGGCAATGACTGTTCCCTGCATCAAAGCACACCTCCTCGGGGCGCCGGCGGCCTGAGCAAGTGTGCTTTAATGCAGGAAATGGTAGTTGCCATAAATTTTCGCTCCCCCGCAGTTCGGATGTTCTTTGTCCCGCTGCACATTTGAAATAAACTATGAAGATTCAACGGGTGAACGACACTATTCCTGGTAAATAGAAATGAGCATTAACAATTACACAATAAAGTATAGAGCAGCATTATACTAAATGTAATAATATATGAACTAAAATAAACTTTCAATGCTTTGGCTGCCACATGCTATTACGTCTGTAGCATGCCATGATGGCCTTTACTATTTTAAAGGTGAAAATAATCAACTAATATTTTCGGGCAATGGGCCTTTCATATGTTATATCAATTTAATGGCTCTGATTAAATTAAGGATGGACTACCCATGGTTCGCCCAATCTAAATGTCAGAGATTTGTTAGCGGAACAAGCAGTACATTAGACACACGCCTTTATTCCCTGGTAGCAATTGGGTTCAAACAGCAAATTTTCTATGCATATCTCTATTATTCAAGGTGATTTTTTTGTACTGTGATGTGTGAGAGTCTAATTTTCGAGTCATTTTTCTCTCCGATTTGTGGTACTTAGTAAAAAAAAAGAAAAAGTAAAGCATGGTGATATATTGGTTGATACCATACTTTGCACGGTAATACACTGACCTGGAGGTGAATTACTCAAGCCAGGCACAATGTTGGTAATAGATGAGCAGTGGGACAGCTGCTGCTGCTCCCACTAGCTAGGCAGATGATCCAGTGTTTGGTCCATAGGGGAGTATTTAGTTAAAGGGGTTATCTACCATAAGGTGACTTTAGTACTAACCTGCAGACTAGTAGAAAATAAACATTATCAGCGGGCGCTGCTCAGAACTCCAGAAGGATCAAAGTGGAAGCCAAGATAGGATAAAAGTGCTAGGAAGCACTATGTCTATTAAATAACCAATAGACGCGTTTCGGAGGGTCAATCCTTCTTCCTCAGAATGGCATACCACTATTGGTTATTTAATAAACATAGTGCTTCCTAGCACATTTATCCTATCTTGGCTTCCACTTTGGTGCTTCTGGAGTTCTGAGCAGCGCCCGCTGATAAGGTTTATTTTCTACAAGTCTGCAGTGATAGTTGATGGCTGGGGAAGTTTCAATACTGTAAAGCAGTATTCCAGAGGGATTTTTTTTTTTTAAATCAACTGGGGACAAAAAGTTATACAGATTTGTAAATTACTTCTATTTAAAAATCTTATCCCTTCCAGTACTTATTGTCTGCTGTATGATTCAGGGAAAGTTGTGTAGTTCTTTCCAGTCTGACCACAGTACTCTCTGCTGACACCTCTGTCCGTCTCAGGAACTGTCCAGAGAAGGAGAAATGTGCTATGGGGATTTACTCTGTAAAATATCCAAATATCGCACAATCAAGTTTATCATTAACCTCTACTCTATAGATGACTTTCACCTTATCAACCTTTCACTTCAATATGACCTCAGTGTCCTACAAAACCAATATTCGTGATCTAAATCTGCATTCTCTAAACCTTCTCTCTATATATTCTCTCTACAGTGTTACTTTTTATTTTCTCCACCTCACATAAACTTGGTGCTGTAACATATAACCTATGCACCACTAAAAAACTGTGTCCCCTTGCGCAAAAGATATTTAGCTCTAGAGCAAAATAATATTGACCCAAAAAATTCTCACCTTCTCGCTGTTGCATGGATTACAATATTTTCATTGACTTTAAATACGCACAGAACTTTTTTTTATCTGTAGATGTCTCAAAGGACATATCCATGTTGAGATAAGATGGCAACTGTGCAGCTGCCCATGTACATTCGGCTAATGTCAGCCAAACCCAATGATTTCTCAGGACAGGCCAACCATTTAATGTATATCGTGGCCCCCCAGCGCTCTTCCAATGGTAGATGTCGGGGTAGCGAAGGATTTTGCACTGTCCCTGTACTCGTCTGCCAGATACTGCAGTCTTAATGTTGTTGTATGGCTGTAGAGCATATCCAGACAAACAAATTTTGCTTTTCTAAATGTATTACATTATTGTACATAGCTAAAGGCAGAGGCGTAACTTGTAGTGTTGAGCGGCATAGGCCATATTCGAATTCGCGAATATTCGCGAATATATGGACGAATATTCGTCTTATATTCGCGAATATTCGCATATTCGTTATATCCTCGTTTTATTTTCGCATATGCGAATATTCGCGCATACAAAAATTTGCACATGCGAATATTAACATATGCAAGATTAACATACGTGAAAATTCGCATATGCGAAAATTTACATATGTGAATGTTCGCATATGCGAATTTTGGCACGCCAGTCTCACACAGTAGTATTATAGCCTTCTTTACACCACACAAGCTGGAAGCAGAGAGGGGTGATCACTGTGATGTGTACTGTGAAGAAAAAAAAAAAAAAAAAAAACACGAATATTCGTAATTACGAATATATAGCGCTATATTCGCGAAATTCGCGAATTCGCGAATATACGATATTCGCGAATAATATTCGAATTGCGAATATTCGCGAGCAACACTAGTAACTTGTAGCTTTTGGGCCCCGATGCAAAATCTACAACAGGGCCCCATGTGCCTATATATACTATAATACTGGTCTGTTATGACGTAGATGTGCTTTAGGGTTCCCTTAGGCACCAGGGTACCAAAGCAACTAATACCTCTGCACCCTGTATAGCTATCCTCCTGGTCATGTTTCTGCCTACTACCACCACTAGGGGAAACATTTAAAGGGGTACTCCACTGCCCCTGCATCTGGAACATTTTGTTCCGAACGCTGGGTACAGGCTTCGGGGCTCCTGATATCACAGCCATGCCCCCTCATGATGTCACACCACACCCCCTCAATGCAAGTCTATGGGAAGGGGTGTGGTGTGACATCACTAGGGGTGTAGCCGTTACATCACGACCCTCGCAGCCCGCACCCAGCATTCGGAACAAAATGTTCTGGACGCTGGGGCAGTGGAGTACCCCTTTAAGAAAGCGTGAGGTTTGGGTCACATGACCTTCCTTCAGACAGGCTTCTAGAAGCCACTAGTATGTTCTGAGGGAGCAGTCTCACAACTTCAACCCTCTCTCTACAGAGAGCTGAAACCAGTTTACACCAGACAACGTTTAGTTTAGTCTGTATCATGGCTAGATCTAGTCTAGTGTGTTTCCCTGCCAACAAAACGTGTTGTGCACTAAGCTATCTTAGCCCTGGCTTTTTCCCAAAAAAATCTCTAATCCAGTTCCAAGTTCCCAGCACTGGGTCCATTACCTTGATCACAGATCACTGTATGGCGTTTCAGAAGGCTTTACCCAAGAACAGTCTCCAGTTCATGCTGAAAAGGCCTCTTTACATACAATCCTGTCCCCGCTCTGAGAGGGAAAATTGTCTAGCAAGAAGAGATAATAACTGTACAAGGGCTCCTCTGCCAACACTGGATGCTTTGTGGGCTTCCGGCCAGAGTCAGTGCTGCCTAGCTCACAAGTCACAATCTTTTCACCTTATGCCATTCGGTAATTGTAACGCCACTAACCATTAGTGTTGAGCGGCATAGGCCATATTCGAATTCGCGAATATTCGCGAATATATGGACGAATATTCGTCATATATTCGCGAATATTCGCATATTCGTTATATTCTCGTTTTATTTTCGCATATGCGAATATTCGTGTATGCGAAAATTAGCATAAGTGGATATTGGCATATGCAAAATTAACACGCGCGTAAATTCGCATATGCGAAAATTAGTATCTGCTAATTTTCGCATATGCGAATGTTCGTGTATGCGAATTTTCGCACGCCAGTCTCTCACAGTAGTATTACAGCCTTCTTTACACCACACAAGCTGGAAGCAGAGAGGGATGATCACTGTGATGTGTACTGTGAAGTAAAAAAAAAAAAACGAATATTCGTAATTACGAATATATAGCGCTATATTTGCGAAATTCGCGAATTCGCGAATATGCAATATTCGCGAATAATATTCGAATTGCGAATATTCGCGAGCAACACTACTAACCATGAGTAAAAGTCTCCTATGTATATTAAGCACAGAGAGCCAAGCTATGAAGACCCTCCTCAGTAGAGTGTTCCTTACTGGACTGTGTCTGTACAGGATAGCAACACTAAAAGTGCTTTTATCATTAAAGAGTCTTTCCTTCATTATTACTGTTACTAAAGTAAATAAAGGGAACTGTATCTAAATTTTATGTATACATGAAATTTAGACTGTAAATACTGTAACATCTCACTAGCCTGTACTGTACAAGTTTAGTTTGTATCAGTGTGCATAGAGGATATTGAATAAAGTCATTCCTGCTTTGAAAGTTACACACATGTCTGGATTCAATCATTTGCACATACCATTACAAGTACACCAGCCAGACTCTTCACTATAGTGTTTCCTGGGGTCAAGGACTCTTCCCTAACGCAAACCCCCCAGTTACAAAAGTTGCACGGGTCTGGTCCACAGTACTACATACAGGGTACAGCCAGACTAAAGCTACTGTGACTACAAAAAAAAAAAAACTTCTACCCTCAGCTGTCCTGACCTACTACACCTATCACTGCTACTGAGGAAATGAGGAGGCTCCTGAAATACGTCTAGCCGTTTATTACAACCCCTATCCCACACCAAGTGACTTTTTTCCCCTACAGAGATCAACATTTACAAGTGCACTATCACTTTTTGTTTGACCATCATTCAAACTCAGCATTTTGTTCACCACCTGAGCGCTATCAGCACCATCAGGAAACAACAGACAGCGCATAGCGCAAATGAGGACGCTGCTCCCGAGCCCCAACACGAGGACACTGCCTCTGCTCATCAAGACACTGCACCTGCTCTGAAGCGCTCACTGAGAGGCGCTGTTTGCCTGCCCAGCGACTGCCCCGCACAGCTCGAGTTGCCGGGAGCAGTAAGAGCAGAGGGAGCAGCATACCAGTACAGAGCCCAGCAGGAACGGGTGAGCGGGACACAGTCCCAACATCTTCTTTCAATAGGAACGCTAGCTGCATAGCAGCCAATACTGCAAATATACATGAACTTCTGTTAAGATTATGCTATTGTGATTACAGTTTTCTCTATCCAGCACAAAGGATCAGCACATCCACTTACCATTATAAGAATTGGTATATATCTCTCTACAGGATTGTTTGATTTACAGGAGTGGACATATTTTTTTACCATTGTTTGTCCTCACAGGAGCAGTGATCACTGTGCATATATATATCTGAAGGACCTTTGCACTATTTGCACAATAGGGGATTGTAATACTTTCTATTTATTGTTTTTATAGCCTATATACCTTTTTTTAAATCATTTTATCGTTTTATGTAGAAGCAAGGTCCCTGCGACAACCCTATCCACTATAAATATATTGTTTATTTTATTAATCACAGGTAGTAGTGGTTAGATCATTCCTTTCTACCATTTTACTTCATTCCTTTATTCACTGTTCACTCTCTTTACCTCTTTTCCCCACTTCCGTTGACTCTACCCCCCGCCCTGCCCTTCACAAATTCCCAACTATATCTCTATTCATATTTATTTTAAGATTAATTTATCACTTCACTATCACCATCATTACGGCAATACCATTATCAGTATCACTACTCTCGTTGTGCCTCAGCATATCCCTATAGAGAGCATTGAGGACTGTTCCCTCTTCCCAGTTCTAGACACTAAAGTGATCAGGAACATAGGACACTGTTCACACTGGGACACAGAACTAACACACTGGACACCCCACTCCACAAAAGGAGTAGCCATTATAATAAAGCCACCATGTGCTTAGCAGGCACACTCCACCGTGTGACCAGGATGCTGACCCAGAATGAAACAGAAATACACTGCTCAAAGAAAATAAAGGGAACACTTAAACAGCACAATGTAACTCCAAGTCAATCACACTTCTGTGATATTACACTGTCCACTCAGGAAGCAACACTGATTGACAATCAATTTCACATGCTGTTGTGCAAATGGAACAGACAACAGGTGTAAATTATAGGCAATTAGCAAGACACTCACAATAAAGGAGTGGTTCTGCAGGTGGTGACCACTTATCAGTTCCTATGCTTCATGGCTGATGTTTTGGTCACTTTTGAATGCTGGCGGTGCTTTCACTCTAGTGGTAGTATGAGACGGAGTCTACAACCCACACAAGTGGCTCAGGTAGTGCAGCTCATCCAGGATGGCACATCAATGCGAGCTGTCACAAGAAGGTTTGCTGTGTCTGTCAGCGTAGTGTCCAGAGCATGGAGGCGCTACCAGAAGACAGGCCAGTACATCAGGAGACATGGAGGAGGCCGTAGGAGGGCAACAACCCAGCAGCAGGACCGCAACCTCCGCCTTTGTGCAAGGAGGAGCAGGAGGAGCACTGTCAGAGCCCTGCCAAATGACCTCCAGCAGGCCACAAATGTGCATGTGTCCACTCAACTGGTCAGAAACAGACTCGATGAGGGTGGTATGAGGGCCCGACGTCCACAGGTGGGGGTTGTGCTCACAGTCCAACACCGTGCAGGATGTTTGGAATTTGCCAGAGAACACCAAGATTGGCAAATTCTCCACTGGTGCCCTGTGCTCTTCACAGATGAAAGCAGGTTCACACTGAGCACATGTGACAGACGTGACAGAGTCTGGAGACGCAGTGGAGAACGTTCTGCTGCCTGCAACATTCTCCAGCATGACTGGTTTGGCGGTGGGTCAGTAATGGTGTGGAGTGGCATTTCTTTTGTGGGGCCGCACAGCGCTCCATGTGCTTGCCAGAGGTAGCCTGACTGCCATTAGGTACCGAGATGAAATCCTCAGACCCCTTGTGAGACCATATGCTGGTGCGGTTGGCCCTGGGTTCCTCCTAATACAAGACAATGCTAGACCTCATGTGGCTGGAGTGCGTAAGCAGTTCCTGCAACAGGAAGGCCTTGATGTTATAGACTGGCCCGCCCGTTCCCCAGATCCTGAATCCGATTGAGCACATCTGGGACATCATGTCTCGCTTCATCCACCAACGCCACATTGCACCACAGACTGTCCAGGACTGCCACCTCATCAGGAGCATGCCCAAGCATTGTAGGGAGGTCATACAGGCATGTGGAGGCCACACACACTACTGAGCCTCATTTTGACTTGTTTTAAAGGACATCTGCAGTGCTGGGCAAAAAAACTTTTTTTTTACCTCATTTAATAGGTCTTTGAAAGACCTTTCCAACGATGTCTCCCCCATCAAAATTGGCCCAGTCTTTCTCCCGTTATCAGCACACGAATTACGGAGGAGAAGTGAAAGTAAAACTACATCTCCCATCATGCCTTGTGCTTACTTCCTGTAAGCTACTGCCCTCCCCCTGTTCTATCCCCCCGAGCAAATTATTATATTGTAACGCCCACATCTCCCTTCCCTATGCATACACCCTCCCCTTCTGCTCATCTCCCCCTCCCCATGCCGGCTCCTGTCCAGTGATGAAGCAGCTGCCTCTGTGCTCACTGTAGTGTGGGCACTGGAGAGTGGAGAGTGAAAGTAAAAATGGTAAAAAAAAACACATAATTGTTTGTCTATAAAACTGTCCTGATAGGGGTCCCTCCATCTTTTTCACAACTACAACTCCAAGCATGCCCAGTTATTTTATATGCTGTTCGGGCATGCTGGGAATTCCAGTGGTGCCTCCAGCTGTTGCAAGACTACAAATCCCAGCATGCCCTGTCAGCTTTCTGCTGTATGTGCATGCTTGGAGTTGCAGAGGTGACTCCAGCTGTTGTAAGACTATACATCCAAGCATGCCGTGACAGCTTTCTGCTGTTTGAGTGTATAAAGGAGTTGTAGTTCACCAACACCTCTACTGTATCAGGAGACTCCTGGGAGTTGTAGTTCACCAACACCTATATTGTATCTCTGTAGTCTCCTGGGAGTTGTAGTTCACCAACACCTCTATTGTATCTCTGTAGTCTCCTGGGAGTTATAGTTCACCAACACCTATATTGTATCTCTGTAGTCTCCTGGCTGGGAGTTGTAGTTCACCAACACCTCTATTGTATCTCTGTAGTCTCCTGGGAGTTGTATGTCACCAACACCTCTATTGTATCTCTGTAGTTTCCTGGGGGTTGTAGTTCACCAACACCTGTATTGTATCTCTGTAGTCTCCTGGGAGTTGTAGTCCATACACCAGTGTTTCCCAACCAGGGTGCCTCCAGATGTTGCAAAACTACTACTCCCAGCATTCCCTGGTTGGGAAACACTGGCATACACACACACATAACAGGGACTACAACTCCCAGCATGAGTCATTCAGTAGTCCCCCCCCCCCTCTCACACACAGAATCATCTCCAGTATGATATTTATTCCCTGTAGTCTATACACCACCAGCCCCTGCAGTGTAATATGTCTCCTTCACACACACGTCCTCCCCTCCCCCCTCTGTGGTTTGCTCTGTGTTTCCCCCATGAAAACTTGAATCCTCCCGGTGATAAGTGAGGTCCTATGTAGACAGAGCAGGGGAGGGGGAGGAGCTGTGGACGTCCTCATTCTCCCCCTGCTTCAATCTTACAGATAGGGGCGTTTCTGAGGATGAGCCTATGGCTGCCTCACAAAGCACCCACTCATGCATATGCATAAGCAGGGAGGAGCTGACAGAGGCTAGGGGGAGCACAAACACTGCTGGGAGGAAGAGATCTCCGTCCCCAAGATGGCGGCTGCAATGTAATGAATAGGGGACGGACGCAGGACTACTGGGCTATGCTGGCGACTCTAATATCTCAGAAACGGCTGCATATAGGTAAATAGGACTAATTGACTGAATTGTATAACTTTTGTTTGGGGAACATTTGGGCAGGGATTTTTGACCACTACAGTTGTCCTTTAAGGACATTACATCAAAGTTGGATCAGCCTGTAGTGTGGTTTTCCACTTTGATTTTGAGTGTGACTCCATATCCAGACCTCCATGGGTTGATAAATTTGATTTCCATTGATCATTTTTGTGTGATTTTGTTGTCAGCACATTCAACTATGTAAAGATTATAGTATTTAATATGATTAGTTCTTTCATTCAGATCTAGGATGTGTTATCTTAGTGTTCCCTTTATTTTTTGAGCAGTGTTTAATACATGAAACTCTAGACCAGAACCAGATGAGTCTAAACAGACTGCAGGATACCAAACAGGGATTATTACATACAGAGCACAGGTAAAACTAGACTAGACTCCGACAGTGTGAACACAGACTAAGCAAAAAGGACATACAATCCCCAAAAAATGACTGATTTAACACATGGCTAAACCATGGCTAAAACTCAGATAATATCACAGAATGAATACAAGGTGCATGTTCAAGCAGACTTGGAAGTGTATTGCACAAGCAGACATCATAGTAACATTATTGCACAAAATAACCAGGGCCAGAATGCAGAAAAACTCTGGTTAAATAACCCCACCCGAGTTCTCATTAGTTCAGAGCATTAACCATTCCCTATCCAGGGAGAATAGCAAACTGTTCTACACATACTAGTGTGTGAATACACACCTAAACAGAAAAATACAAAAACAAATAAACGGACATTACAGCTGTGTTTCGCCTCCAAATCAAATAAAGACACTTTTTTTGTTGATGAACGTTTATACTGTGATAAAGTAAGACCCTTAGGATGTTCACATGATGGATTTTTCTATTGGACATACCAAATGCCACACATTGGCAGTTTTTACAGGGCAGAAACTGTTTTGGATGAGATTTAGCCCCATTTAAATGGGGCTTAAACACGTCCGGACTTCTAGATATATAATCTGCAATCTCAAAGAACTGACACGTTCTTTCTATTTGCACAAAACAGATTTTAAATCAGTGTTCTGTAAAAAAATTGTTACCCTGTGAACTACAGTACAGATTGCTATAAAAATGTATTGGATGCAGAATCCATGCAGCTTTCACACGTGGAGAACTACATGGGAATTTGCCCTTACACTTTTAGCAAAACTGGAGTAGGTCAAGTTGAAATGACATACAATCCATTTACTGGGGAGTATATTAATGTGATCCTGAAGTAGGCAGCTCTCTATGAAACAAACTATCACCTTGAACACTGTATAGCTTTTTTTTTTTTAATGTTTACCTAGCCCTCAGCAGCTTTATCATTTAAAGGAGTACTCCGGTGGAAACTTTTTTTTTTTTTTTTTAAATCAACTGGTACCAGAAAGTTAACC
This sequence comes from Hyla sarda, assembly GCF_029499605.1. Taxonomy (NCBI): domain Eukaryota; kingdom Metazoa; phylum Chordata; class Amphibia; order Anura; family Hylidae; genus Hyla; species Hyla sarda. The sequence goes on from NC_079195.1 coordinate 198,667,216, forward strand.
AGATTTGTAAATTACTTCTATTTAAAAATTGTAATCCTTCCAGTACTTATCAGCTGCTGTATAATATAGAGGAAATTCATTTCTTTTTGTATTTTTTTCTGTCTGTCCACAGTGCTCTCTGCAGACAAAAAAATGTTTTTCACCAGTGTATCCCTATAATGTTAGCATTGTAGTACTTTTCAAGCATTACAAGAAAAGACAAAAAAAATGGTAAAAAAAAAAAAAAAAAGGAATGAGAAATCTCTATTTCTATCCTTACACCTCGGTACATGTACTCTTCAACCAGGTCATAATATATACAGTGGATATAAAAACTCTACACACCCTTTTAAAATGCCAGGCTTTTGTGATGTTAAAGAATGAGAAAAAGATAAATTACATCAGAACTTTTTCCACCTTTTAATGTGACCTATAATAGGAACAATTCAATTGCAAAACAAACTGAAATCTTTGAAGGAGAAAAAAAAAGAACACATTATAACCTGGTTGCATAAGTGTGCACACCCTCTTATAATTGGGGATGTGGCTGTGTTTAGAATTCACCAATTACATTCAAACTTATGGTAAAAATAAATCATTACAGATCGGCCATCATTTAAAGTGACTCTCAAAAATCACAAAGAAAGTTTAGCTGTTCTAGTGGAACTTTCCTGCCATTTGCTTTGAGCAATAGGCATGGTCCGCAAAGAGCTTCCAAACCACCAGAAAGGTCTCATTGTTAAAGGTATCAGTCAGGAGAAGGGTACACAAAAATTCCCTAAGCATCAGATATACCATGGAACACAATGAAGAAAGTTATCATCAATGGGAAAGAATATGGCACAACAGAGACATTACTAAGAACTGGACGTCCTTCCAAAATGTATCAAAACATAAGAAGAAAACTGGTCAGGGAAGCTTCCAAGAGACTTACTGCAACTTTAAAGGAACTGCAGGAATTTCTGGCAAATACTGGCTGTGTGCTACATGTGACAACAATCTCCCACATTCTTCATGGGATTGGGCTATGGGGTAGGGTGGCAAGATGGAGGCCTTTTCCTACAAGTAAAGCTATCCAAGCCCAGCTGAGTTTTGCGAAAACAAACTTTATGTCCTCTAAAAGCATGTCAGAAAATGTGTTATGGTCTGATGAAACCAAGGTTGAACTTTTTGGTCATAATTCCAAATGGTATGCTTGGCTCAAAAGCAACACTGCATATCACCCAAAGATCACCATACCCATACAGTGAAGCATTGTGGTGGCAGCATTAGGTGACAGAATTATGCTTAACCCCTTAAGGACTCAGCCCATTTTGGCCTTAAGGACTCAGACAATTTAATTTGTACGTTTTCATTTTTTCCTCCTCGCCTTCTAAAAATCATAACTCTTTTATATTTTAATCCACAGACTAGTATGAGGGCTTGTTTTTTGCGCGACCAGTTGTCCTTTGTAATGACATCACTCATTATATCATAAAATGTATGGCGCAACCAAAAAACACTATTTTTGTGGGGAAATTAAAACGAAAAACGCAATTTTGCTAATTTTGGAAGGTTTTGTTTTCACGCCGTACAATTTATGGTAAAAATGACGTGTGTTCTTTATTCTGAGGGTCAATACAATTAAAATGATACCCATTATTACATACTTTTATATTGTTGTTGCGCTTAAAAAAAATCACAAACTTTTTAACCAAATTAGTACGTTTATAATCCCTTTATTTTGATGACCTCTAACTTTTTTATTTTTCCGTATAAGCGGCGGTATGGGGGCTCATTTTTTGCGCCATGATCTTTACTTTTTTTTATACCACATTTGCATATAAAAAACTTTTAATACATTTTTTATAATTTTTTTAAATAAAATGTATTAAAAAAGTAGGAATTTTGTACTTTTTTTTTTTTCGTTCACGCCGTTCACCGTACGGGATAGTTAACATTTTATTTTAATATTTCGGACATTTACGCACACGGCGATACCAAATATGTCTATAAAAAAAATGTTTACGCTTTTTGGGGGTAAAATAGGAAAAAGCGGCCGTTTTACTTTTTTATTGGGGGGAGGGGATTTTTCACTTTTTTTACTTTTACTTTTAAATTTTTAAAAAATTTTTTTTACACTTGAATAGTCCCCATAGGGGACTATTCATGGCAATACCATGATTGCTAATACTGATCTGTTCTATGTATAGGACATAGAACAGATCAGTGTTATCGGCGATGTTCTGCTCTGGTCTGCTCGATCACAGACCAGAGCAGGAGACGCCGGGAGCCGGACGGAGGGAGGAGAGGGGACCTCCGTGCGGCGTTATGAATAATCGGATCCCCGCAGCAGCGCTGCGGGCGATCCGATCATTCATTCAAATCGCGCACTGCGGCAGATGCCGGGATCTGTATTGATCCCGGCACCTGAGGGGTTAATGGCGGACGCCCGCGAGATCGCGGGCGTCGGCCATTGCCAGCGGGTCCCTGGCTGCGATCAGCAGCCGGGATCAGCCGCGCATGACACGGGCATCGCTCCGATGCCCGCGGTTATGCACAGGACGTAAATGTATGTCCTGGTGCGTTAAGTACCACCTCTCCAGGACGTACATTTACGTCCTGCGTCCTTAAGGGGTTGAAGAGTACCAGTCACCAAACTAAACTTTTAATATGTTGTTCCTTATGTAATAATAAGACACTTTGCTATTTACTTGCTGTTAAAATTCTCAACCTTTATATGTTTTTAATGTGATTGAAAAAACGGCCTCTAGGTGGCTCTGTCCTGTTCCCTGCCACAAGTCAAACAGTTAGTTTGGTCTCCTCCCGGTCTGGCAGAAGACCAAACTAAGGAAGTGGGTACGGGGTATGGCACAGCTCTCGCAGGCTTCAGTGACATTGTGCCTGCTGAGGAATACCCACTTTCTCCTGCCGGGTGCTCACACAATGTGAGCAAGGGGAAAGGTATAAGGCAAAGCTCTTTAAAGCTTGGAAAAAAGATTTTAAAGGGCAGGAGGAGTGTTAAGACTAGTTGGGGAACATAATCTAAGTTAGTTTAGAAAATATGGTTTGATGACAGGTACTGTTTAAGGGCTGTTTTTTTTTCAGCGGGAACCAGGACTTAGTTAGGGTGAGGGGAATCATGGACAGTTTCAAATACCAGGCAATTGTAGCACAAAAGTTTCAGGAGTCTGTTAGAAAGCTGAAGATAAAGAGGAAGTTCAGCACAACAGTGACCTGAAATACACATCCAAATCCACAAAAGCATGGCTTAACCACAAGAAGATTAACATGTAGGAATGGCCCAGTCAGAGCCCAGACCTTGATCCAATTTAACATCTGTGGGGTAATCTGAATAGGGAGATGTTCTCACATTTGGAGCATTTTGGAAGGAAGAGTGGGCAAATATTGCCACGTCAAGATGTTCCACACTAATATACTCAGACCCAAAACATTGATTGCTGTAATAACATCCAAAGGTGCTTTAGCAAAGTATAATTTTTAGGGTAGGGTCACATACCGCGCATACACAGTGTATGTCATGCTGCGTGAAATCCGACAGGCAGTGATAAATACAGGAAAGGCAGTAAGCAGGTGGGGAGACTCCTGTTCAGATTTTTCTCTCATCGGACCCCCCGCAATCATTCTGCGAGTGGTCCAATGAGAGAATGCAAGCACCGCAACTTCATCGGTATTGATCATGGCCTGGATCGTTTTGAAACTCACAAGTCCCAGTCATTTTGGTCCACAAAAGAACAACATCCCTTTACAGTATATTTAATACGTAAAAGTGCAAAAAAGGTTTGAAAGAGGAGAGAAATGAGTCTTCCTACATTAGCATACATGATTTGCATATTGTCTAGAAACGCCAGAAACAATTTGACTCTAAAACATTGTTTTCTCCCGGACAGGCGATAATTAATTAATAGATACGCCGCAATGCAAGTCCAGTCATTGTCAGAATAATGAATAGGCTCCTATAAATAATTTGCTTTACTTATTTTATTGTTACAAATATGCGGTGATCTTTAAGTAAAATTTATGACCTAATTTATTAAGCAGTGAGGTAGCCATAAAACAAATCACCGAGGCTCTAACCAGGTGGAATGTGGGAGTAAGTTTATGGTTGGAATTGTATGCAGGAGAAATGATGAAACCTTATTATAAGGGATTAAACACCACAATAGTTTGCATATTAAAAACGTAAAAGCTTTAATGCGTACCTGTATAGGCATCCACAGTGGTCTCCCGGCTCTGCTGTCGCCCCCTTTCTGCAATAATTGTAATAGTATATTCAGTTCCTGGGTCTAGATCTGTTAGGTCGTACTGGGAGATTTCTGGGGGAACGGTGATTTCAGAAGCCATTCCAGATGACGGGGTGAAAGAAATGCGGTAATGGTCAATAGGACCCTGAGCTTTGGTCCAGACTAGGGAAATGGTCTTGTCAGTTGAGCCTGTGACCATTAGGTCAGTTGGGTTGTCCAAGTCTAGAACAGAAAAACAGATGTAAGAAATTTTCATTGTGTTTTGTTTGGGTAATAAAGACAGGTTGTGAGATGGTTAGAATGCTATTGCCAAACCCTTCATATCAATATAAAGGGTGATAATGCTTGGCCTAATGCTAGAAGACTATCTGCAACAAGAAGACTATTTAGGCAGAACCTATAGGATATCCAATCAAATGATCACACCTTAGACCATACTTTTACCCATTTACGACAGTTTTTGGACCTTTGTTCCTTACATACAAAACATCTTGAAGATAAACTCCTGGTTGTAATAAAATTTTGAAGAGTCCAATATCTCATAGCCATCATTCTTTTAGCAAAGTTGGAAGATATCTGACCAATAAAAAACAAAACTATCTCAAAGTATCACGTTTAATGACTGAACATTCTTCAGAGGTGTCCGAATGGCCATGTTCCTAAATCTGAGTTACTTTTGGTAGAGCAGGGGTACTCAACTATTTTTTGTGAGGGTCTGCTCATCCAGGCCTGCTCACCCAGGTCTTAATATAAAACTGTTGCACGCAGCACCCATGAAAAGGCTGCCACATGTTGTACCCCTGAATATAATACTGCCACATGCTGTATCCCTGAATATAATACTGCCACACACTGTACCCCCTAAATATATTACTGCCACACACTGTACCCCCTGAATATAATACTGTCATATATTATACCGCTGCATATATTACTGCCGCATGCTGTGCCCCTGGTATATTACTGCCACACGCTATACTGCCTGCACGCTGTGCCCCTGGATATATTACTGCTTGCATGCTGTGTCCCAGGATATATTACTGCCTGCACACTGTGCCCCTGGATATATTACTGCCTGCACGCTGTGCCCCTGGATATATTACTGCCTGCACGCTGTGCCCCTGGATATATTACTGCTTGCATGCTGTGTCCCCGGATATATTACTTCCTGCACAATGAATGATATCGTTGTGCCCCCACAATGAATGATGTCGCTGTGCCCCCACAATGAATGATGCCATTGTGCCCCCACAATGAATGATGCCACTGTGCCCCCAAAATCAATGATGCTGCTGTGCCCCCACAATGAATGATGTCGCTGTGCCCCCACAATGAATAATATCACTGTGCCCCCACAATGAATGATGTCGCTGTGTCCCCACAATGAATGATATCACTGTGCCCTCACAGTGAATGATGCCACTGTATCCCCACAATAAATGATGTCACTGTGCCCCCGCAATGAATGATGTCGCTGTGACCCCACAATGAATGATACCGCTGTGTCCCCACAATAAATGATGCCACTGTGCCCCCATAAAGAATGATGCCACTGTGCCCCCACAATGAATGATGCCCATGTGCCTCCACAATAAATGATGCCACTGTGCCCCCACAATGAATGATGCTGCTGTGTCTCAGAATGAATGATGCCACTGTGACCCCACAATGAATGATGCCACTGTGACCCCACAATGAATGATGCCACTGTGTCCCCACAATGGATGATGCTACTGTGCCCCCACAATGACTGATATCACTGTGCCCCCACAAAGAATGATATCACTGTGTCCCCACAATGAATGATATCACTGTGCCTCCACAATGAATGATGTCGCTGTGCCCCCACAATCAATTATATCACTGTGCCCCGCAATGAATGATGCCACTGTATCCCCATAATGAATGATGTCGCTGTGCCCCGACAATGAATGATGCCGCTGTATCCCCACAATGAATTATGTCACTGTGCCCCCACAAAGAATGATGCCGCTGTGCCCCCACAATAAATGATGCCGCTGTGCCCCCACAATGAATGATGCCACTGTGCCCCCACATTGAATGATGCCCGTGTGCCCCCACAATGAATGATGCCGCTGTGCCCCTTTTAAGCCCCCCACCCCCTCTCACCTTTCTGACAGGAGATTAGCATCATTCAGCAGCTTCAGTGGCAGGGGATGTAGCGCGGGTCAGCAGCCCTCACAGCCGACTATGACAGGACACCATTCTACCGGGCTGGTCATTCACTTTTCCCCCCTCACTCAGCGCATGATGGAAGATGTAGTCAGGGCTCAGAACAGAAGTGCGTGACTGCGTAGGCCATGTCTGTTCCTAGCAGCCTCCCCGCTCCATCTCCCTGTATTCAGTCAGCGTGGCATGTTACTCTGTGCCGCGCCATGCTACTTCCGAAAAGCCATCGCTGTATAAAGCAGCGGTGGCAATAATGGTGGCCTGGCCAGAGCAGATGATGCAGGCAGCGCTAATCACGCAGCCTGCATCACAAAAGAAGCTCCGGGTGGGCAGGGACACAGTGTTCGGCCTCGGCTATTCATTCATTTTAAATACACCTATACAAATGAATGAGGGGAGATACGGCGGATGGTCCGGATGACTGGCGGCTGTGTTCTGGATCTGTGCCACGGTCCACCAGTTGAGTACCCCTGTCCTTGAGTGTCCTTGATTTATGAGCAGGCCTTTGTTTTCCCATAGTGTGGTCAGATCACCTATACCATGTCAACAGATGTTGACCTTTTCACATGAGCAGCAGACTGGGGTGTTATGGGGTATCTAATCTTATACACCATGTTTGCATTTGTAATCCATCTGTTTAAGCAGCTGGCAAGTACTAAATATTGAATTGTTAAAATGAGTCAGCATTTGTTTTCAGTTGTTAGTACATTGTTGATACCACCAGGATGAATCCGATCTGGCAATCATCTGTACGGAGTTGTTTTTTTTATCCCAGTTTTTTTACTACCCTGTTACTACAATTATACTTTATGTGTGGTCCTACTCTTATCTGTGTTGTTCACTGCTTAGTGTCCCTCACAGAGATCTTCACCTAACACCTGCTATCTAAAAAATGGCTGCTGAAGCTATGTGCATAGGCTATAGTAGATGCTAGATGCTTAGACATCACCTCTATACTGCCTTCTGATTGGCTGGAAGAGTTGTTTGAAAGACATTATGAAATATCCTGAGGCCACATGATTCTTCCTCCTTCTCCTTGCTACCATGTGACTGATGTTATTTTAGTAGGTTCTGATGTTATTTTAAGTTCGAGTGGTGACCCATTCAAATTTTTCTGGCTGAATTCGGATTCTACAGGTTTGGTTCGTTCATCTCTTATCCCAAACTTTTCCAGGCAACTGGAAAACACTTTAAAAACAGAACTAATTTATGCAGACTAAAGCAAACAACAGCTGAACCGCCAGGATCGGGTTTGGCCAAACTTACAATTTGCTCAACACTACCAAGTTCTTCAGGTTCTTCTAACATTCTGAAAACATATTGATAGGGTTGTTGGCACTTATTAAAATTGACTAGAGTGTGCTGTGTATGAGAATGTTATTTCTGTCTTTAGGTAACTACATCGCTACGACCCTGACCCATCATGAGCATGAATGGGCTGTAGTTCTGTTGTAGTGCAGTGTCCTCAATTTTTTTTTTTACTGTCCAATGGTACCCTTGCCACCTGCTGCTCAGAAAATTGGGTAATTCACATTTTCTTGGTAGACAGGAGGGTCGTGTGCAGGATAAATTTAGAGTGTTACAATCACTTCTCTGCGGCGGCAGGATACATTCAAACTTCCCAGTCAATCTCATAGCCCGAGACTTGTTCTGAGAATCATGTTATCAGATGGATACCCAAAACTTGGAGGTCCTATATACATGCATGGGACCTTTGGCATAGGAAATCTGTCTGGTCAAGTGTATCCTGCCGCCAGAGCAGAGTGATAGTAGTGCTTCAAACCGGTAGTACGCATTTGACAAGTGGCAGTCAAACCCGCCGATTGCATCAGGACCAGCCAACCATTCAATATGTATGATATCCTGACTACCTCCAATGGTAGATATCAGGGAGGGATAAAGATCAGACAGATGGATTTCAATATTCTAGATATTCTTCTTATCAAGGAGATAAGTCACCACCAGGGGTGTCTGGTAGCAGCTTATGCCCCCCCCCCCCCCTCTCTCTCTATGGAAAATGCATAAATTGCTTGGCAAGATAAGATATCTGCATGGTGAGTGTTTGGTTGGCCAACAACTTTCATATGTGTAAACAGCTTTAGGAGAAGATGCAGTGCCAAAGCAAAACATCAATAGAATGGACTTCTGGGAAACCCAACTATCCTGCAGCACACTATATTTTAGACTGTTATCTAGTAATACAAAGTGTTTTGGCAGCACTTGTATTGCGTTAATGGTAGAAATTGTATAAATTTGTACTATTTTCTAGTTAAATAATCTGACAAAGAAAAAGAAGCTGTGATACACCAGTATACCTCCACCTCCTCATTGCCCATAGTGTCTAGTAATTTGCAAAACCCCCAGAACCTCATGAATTATGGTTCATGGCACAGAAGGATCTGCCTCATGAGTGTTTTACAAAGCGTCATCCCTTGAGGTAAGTGTTATCAATTTGATATAATTTGTTGATGTTGCATCGTGTCTTGGGGCAAGGTTATTGTGTTAAATCAAGGCTGTCAACATCAGGCGTCACATCTGGTATGCCGGCAAATGATAAAAAAAGATATATTTATATATATTTTATAACATTCAAGTAAATCTTTAAACAATTTATTTAAATAAATAAATAAAACAGTTGATGCGCCGGCAGTCAGTAGCTTTGGCGGAGATATCACTGAAGCTTGATGCTTTAAACTTCCAATGACAGGTCTCACATTAAAAAATCTGATGATATCTGCTGAGAGAATTAAGTGGATGTACGGGAGACAGACAGACTTACAGCTTACTATAGTTTAATGAGGCTTCAGCCAGATACAAACACAAACAATGACATCTCTGTGTCTGCGTCGCTGCTACTGAGCTTTAGCCTAGGAACTTTCATTGCAAAATCAAGACAGCTAATTTACACGCAACTGGTGTTATCTACGATTGTATTATGTGCACACTTTCAGGTTTCGAAATTGGTAGATGCTATTATGTAAGGACATTTAGGCTGCCAGCTAAATTCTCGTTCAGCTGACAGCTATCTTTCCCCATTTCCCCATAAAAATGAATGTTCAGTTCGGATCAGCAAGCTGTAACATATGTACCTCGCCCGATTTAAGTACCGCCTACTTCTGTGCGGCCACTCGTCACTGTATGACATCTGTCAGGAAGCGGTAGTGCAGGGCAAATCAGCTGCTGCACTGGCACTCACCAGTGGTGGAATATTTAAATTGATGTTTCTAGCTTTTCTAGTTGCCCCTGATTGTGGATTTTTCCCTTCACTAGCTTTTCTGACTCTGTTACCTTGTGCTGTTCCCTTTGACCTGATCTTACTTCAGCTTGTGACCTTGCCTTTGCCTGCTGATTTTGTAGCATGCTACCCTCCTGGTTTGACCCTTGAATGCTCTGACTCTGATAATTGTTTTGTTTTGTACTGTGCTACCCGCTTGGTTTTGACTTTTTGGCTTCTCCCTGGTTAGCCCCCTATCTGCTGATTTTGTACTGATTCTGCCTTTTTGTTGCTAACCAGGCCTGTCTTACTTGCCTAACCTCCCTGCATAGTTCAGCATTGTGACTGTTGCCTAGCTGGGGGCCACCGTTTTGGGCAGATATTTAAAATAGGTAGGGGTGGTTAGGGGTGAGCTCAGGTCAACACATATCCCAACCTGAAGTGACACATGCATGTGTTGTGAATATAGGGAGAAAATAAAGGCACTTACAGGCACATTTTATATTCTAGACATTAAAAAGATTATCAGTTAAAATTCAACATGCTAAATCCGTTTTTCCTCCAATATCAGCCATTGGGAGAGAATCAAAAGGCCACTATGCACATCTGATGGTTGGCTGGCTCCAATGAAATTGTCAGCTTTAGCAGACATGTATCTAATGTGAATGTGTGGTGGCGGGGTGTGAGGTGTAGGACAGATGTTGTTACGCTAGAGGCAGATGGCATTAACCCCTTGTATTCGTGAAGCATGGGTGTGGTTTAGCCTATAACCACCCGAAGGTACACCGCTGGATTCTGAGCTAGGCACGGGGGCAATGAAGACTCCGATGCCAAGTTACGGACAACGGTAGCTTTACTGAGGGTAGACAGTTGGTATTGTCTATACAGTTCAGCCAGGGCCCGAGGAGGTGACTAGTAATGCAGAGACCTTAATGGCTTGCTGGGACTTGTAGTAGGACTGGACAATTGAAGACCACGCTGACTTGACAGACGACAGGGACTGACTTGACTCATAAAGCTGTGACTTTAGCTTACTTGACTCCTGCAGCAGTGGTGGCTGCAGGATTGGACTTTGAGGTCTCCAACACACACTAGGCATGTCTGCACTGGACCTCAGCTTAGCAGAAGAGCAGAGCTCAAAAGAGAGAGAGGCTAGCTCCACCCAGGGCTTATATGGGGGAGACTAGCAGGGAGCCCATAGGTCACTCTTGGAATCACCTGGTCACTGGTACCTCCTGGGTAGCAATCACATGACATATCACATAGTATAACTCTTAAAGCAACATTACATTTTATAGCACTTTACATGGTAAAACATATTTACAATGGGGAAACAAGTGCAGGGGACCTTGGAGACACTGAAGGAGGCTGCCTGACAGGACAGCAGGAGCACGGGGTAACACCTCCCAAACTGGGCAATCACATATGGTCAGCTGAATGACACGTTCCACAACCCACCCTTTCTATCATATATGTAACAATCAATTTCACATTAACATATCGCGATAAAGATCAGGTACTCTCTGACAAAACAAAATTTAGGAATAGCAAATGTTCTTGATAATGTCTTCTTTTAATAATTAAAGAATTATACCATGGACATGTACAGAAAGGCCTTATAACTGGAGCTTTTGGTTCTTACAAGCAATGCTCTATGGGAAAAGTATGCAAATTAGCTATCCTCCATAGAGCATTACTTGTTAGTCTATGTTCACATGCCAGCATTTCTGCATTGAATTCTGCATGAATTTATAGCCAATATACTTCAATGGAATTCCACTGTCCCATTCACACAACAGAATTTCTGCTGCAGAAATTTTCTGTGGAATTTACTATAGAATTTTCGTGCAGAATTCCATGCAGAAATTCTTACATGTGAACATAGCCAAAGACCCAGCTGGATCATCTCAGTAGGAACAAGTTACCCCAAAGAGCTGCATCAATCCAATCTAGCCAAACAGTAACCTGCTCTGTACTGGCAAGAGACAAACCCCCCAAAAGGGCTCTCTACAGATGGGGGTCCGGTTGAATGTTGACTTCCAGGGTACCCTATAACATAACTCAGCATGGGTCTCACCCGTAAAAGAGAAATAAAACATGCTATAGAGCTAATATGTATGCTTGTATGCACAGTTAGTACTTTAACTCCATTGCAGCAGCCATACTGGCGACTATAGGGCCCATTGTATTAGCATACTAAGGTTGATAATGCCATCAGTGACCAAGGCAACAAAAAAGTCTTTCTAAAGTGAAATGGCAAAAGTGTGTGCTGTGCTTTTATTTTGCCCATTGACTTGCGCCACAGTCATCACCTAATTTTGTACTATTTTCATGTAGTCTGTTGGTGTGCAGAATTTATCATTTTTGTAAAAAAAAAGATGTATTTTTTTTGCACAAATGTTCCTCAGTGACCGGTTGGCGTATGACTGTGTGTAAGCTTTTCTCCATTTTTTTTTAGCTATCCAGGGGCTTGCCCACATTTATGATATACACTCATAATAAATCCTCTCTTTAGGGCTTCTTTAATAAACCGTTATTCCAGCTAATACTTTGCTTCCAGCATTTCATAAAACACAATAAAGTCAAGTCAGGTGCTGTAGTGCTGGGTAGTAAGCTCTGGATTTGCCATATGAATAGTACATAAGCCGTGATGATGTAGAATTAACAAACTGTCAGCCACAAGGCCATTTTTCATGCGGTGGATCACTCACCAGTCCGCGCATTCATTGTTGCCGGCGCGCTCTGAAGATTATCTCGGATGGCAGATATTCCAATTCCGTATTCTGTTCCCGGGATCAAATCTTGGGGAAAGAGAAGGACACAGAATGATTAGAAGGATGAGGACTCATCCACTGTCCATCATAGCGACCGCTGCCGCACGCCGCCGTGCCTTCACATGACGTTCTCATCATCAAATCCATCTCTCACAGACTGAACCCTCTACACGTCTTATACTCCTGTAATTCCTCTTATCATTCTCGCTGTGTCATGTTAAGAGCAGGAAGCGAATTAATCAAGTTTTAATTAAATTTTTGTCAGCTTGGTTCTAAACTGATGCACTTTCGAGCACATAACACGAGTGCGGTGACACCCCCAGATTAAGATATTAATATGTCTCCCTATACGATCTGTGTCACTTAACTCCTGATGCCTAGATGGATACATGCACTTTCTTGTACAAAGGCAAAAGAATCACGAAAAATTGCTTCTCTTTGATGCTGTGAAAGTGGCATCACAGAGCTGCGCCTCCATAGCCTGTTTGATGTATACAGAATTATTATAATTTTTTTTATACTCAAAAATTGATCTGGTATTTAATAATAAAAAGACAAGAACAGACTTCTATCATCTCTTTTATGAATATTTGCATTTACAGTGCTGTCGCACTACAATGAGGACCTGACTGTTTCCCAAAGTCATCCATCAAGGGAAACAGACGTTGGACAGGTTGAATTATAACCTATTGTTTCCACTATGATACTTGGCATACTTGTTACCAGAGAGACTAAGGGTCTATTCACATGGCAGAATTTGCGCTTGCGGAATTCCGCCTCATATTAAAGCCCATCGATTTCTACTGGATTCCACACTCCCATTCACACTTCTGAATTTCTGCTTGCCGAATTCCGCTTACAAAATTTGCGCTTGCGGAATTCCACCTCAAATTAAAGCCCATCGACTTCTATGGGATTCCACACTGCCATTCACACTTCTGAATTTCTGCTTGCGGAATTCCGCTTGCAAAATTTGCGTTTGCGGAATTCCACCTCAAATTAAAGCCCATCGACTTCTATGGGATTCCACACTCCCATTCACACTTCTGAATTTCTGCTTGCGGAATTCTGCAAGCAGAAATTCAGAAGTGTGAATGGGAGTGTGGAATCCCATAGAAGTCTATGGGCTTTAATTTGAGGTGGAATTCTGCAAGCGCAAATTTTGCCATGTGAATAGACCCTTTGTAGCTCCATATCTTCCTTGCAAGCTTGTATATGAATAGGGAGCCACACATGAATGCTTCCGCTGTCAGAAAGCTTTTCTCCATACCAATCTTTCTTTATACCAATATTTTTCACTTGCTAAAGCAGCAGTTTGTTCTCCAGAGCTGTTCTCTCTAGTGCTACTAGAGAAAATTATATTCTGACCGTTGTCAATAATTTTTGGAGTATGGATCAATATTCTCAACAGTAGTATATTTATGTTTGGTGCTGCCCTAGGCCTGACTAAACTCATACACCCCTGTAATCTAAATTTGCCCTCCGCTTTTTATCAAGACCACACCTTTTTCTGTTTAAGACCAACCCCATTCATCTGTAAATTCCACCTCTTCCTCTTTTGGCCTAACCTGCCCTCTTTATGCCATACCTTTTCCTTCTTGGACTCTGCCTTTCCCTCTTTGTGCATTAAACATTTGTATATTTTGTTTACCATTTTAAATGTTTTATTCATTATTCAAATAGATAACAATCTTTACATAAAATGTGTAAATTCAACCATTTTTACCAAAATCAGTCATCCATGTCAAGGTTAGTGACGAGTTGGAGTCAGGACATGTCTTTCTCCGCAGTCGCCTAGACCTAGTTATAGATTATGGGCTGATTTCCAGACTTACTTTCTTTTATGCACCCCTGTTTGTTATCCTTACAGGGGTAATGATTCTTTTTTAGGGGAGCTGCAAAAGGCATGTGAAGTCTTAAAGGGGTTATCCAGGAAAAAACTTTTTTTTATATATATCGACTGGCTCCAGAAAGTTGAACAGATTTGTAAATTACTTCAATTAAAAAATCCTAATCCTTTCAGTACTTATAAGCTGCTGAATTTGAGTTGTTCTTTTCTGTCTAAGTGCTCTCTGATGACACCTGTCTCGGGAACTGTCCAGAGTAGAAGCAAATCCCCATAGCAAACCTCTTCTACTCTGAGCAGTTCCCGAGACAAGCAGAGATGTCAGCAGAGAGCACTGTTGCCAGACAGAAAACAACAACTCAACTTCAGCAGCTGATAATTATTGAAAGGATTAAGATTTTTTAATAGAATTAATTTACAAATATGTTTAACTTTCTGGAGCCAGTTGATATAAATTTATTTTTCCCTGGAATACCCCTTTAATGGCCATGCAATGCAGAGTGGCTTTCCTCCAAAAGGGAGACCTTGCCTTTTTCTGCCACCTATTAAATTTTGAATTCCTACAAACCAATGTTCAGCCCCTGGGAAGGGTCATTAAATTGCAACGATGCTACTTTACACCAAAGTGGCACCAGAGAGTAAGTTCTCTTCCTTTTGTAACAGGGTTGTTCTGCATATTAATCTTCAGTATGTTACTCCTGCCCATGCCCCATTGTCTTAAAGGAGATATCCGGCAAAAATTTACTTATCCCCTATCCATAGGATAGGGGATAAGCAGATGATCGCAGGGAGTCTGACCACTGGGACACCCCGCGATCTCCAGGATGGGACCCTTTGATCAGTGAGAAGCGCATGCTGCAGCTGGCATGCACTCCAATAATTTCCATTGGAGCACCAAAAAGACCTAAGTACAGCACTCGAGCATCATGGGTGCTCCCATAGAAATGAACAGTGTGTGCTGTCTACCTGCAGATGACACACGCTCCTCACTTAGAGAACCGGGGTCCCGTTCCCTCTTGTGGATAGGGGATAAGTTAATTTTCACCAAAGTTCTCCTTAAAGGCAGTGTTTTCCAACCAGTGTGCCTCCAGTTGTTGCAAAACTACAACTCCCAGCATGCCCGGACTGCAGATGTACAATTTGCAGGACAATAGCTCTGAAATTCACATTTAGCATTTAGGATTAAATTCACATTTAGCATTTAGGCACAAAAAATGGTTGTATGAAAAAGCAAAAATGAAGTCCAAGGCTGCTCATGTCATTAGGAGGCAGAATAGAGAGCCCCTTTATAAGATCAGCTTCTGATCTGGAGGACCCGACATGTCTATGGGGGAGATTTATCAAATCCTGTCCAGAGGAAAAGTTGCTGAGCTGCCCATAGCAACCAATCAGATGACTTCTTTTATTTTTGAATAAGCCTCTGAGAAATGAAAGAAGGGATCTGATTGGTTGCTATGGGCAACTGGTCAACCTTTCCTCTACACAGGTTTTGATAAATCTCCCCCTATATATCTCCATTCATTTAAATACTTGCACTGCAATGCTACATTTCACCTGTAGTGGCCACTGCAGGGAAAATGCCTAGGCAGATACCGATCGATTAAATAGGTAAGATTTGTCGTGATCAGCTAAAGTATGGGATGACTTTCCAAGACATCCTCTTTTAAATATCCGAGACACAGACATAAGTAATCTGTAAAGTATGCCTTAAACAGGTGAGATGAAATACAGTGATGTCATTGGATGCAGTTTATGAATTACAGACGGTGATATCAGGAAAGCTAATGAATTCTGTCACATTGATTTATATCACTGGCTTGTCGCTCCGTGCCCGGCGATACTTTGCGATACTGTAGTCGAACCCTTTGTAATGTGAAAACGGATATATTTCTAGAAAGTTGAAATATCAAGAGTAGTTAAAAAACTGCTGAAAACAAATTAAAGTCCTGTTAGATTTCCAGATAAATCTTTCGCTGACAATCTGGGTGAGCAGCCTTTACGCCACAAGGTCATTAATCATACCAGAAGATGTTCGCAACGTGAGCCAATGTACTGTGTACTGTAACAAGGAATCTGATCCTGGACCTTGATAAATGGCTTTCTCTCTCCTGTTCTCCTCAGGTCTCTCCGAAAGTGCTTTATACGCTTGTATATTGCAATAAAGACAATTTATACCAACACCTTCATTCCTTACAATACCGCGCCATCAAAACTGGTCATGGTTGTCGGGAATACAATAACACATCATATAATCAGGTCAACACTTTCAGCTGCTTCTTAATATAGGATTCGCTTCGGCCATGTATTAGACCTATATTTACATATAGTATATATAGCTGGAACAAGGAATTATTTCCATTTAAACATCTTAATAGCTTCCAATAAAGGGGTACTCCAGTGGAATTTTTTTTAAATCAACTGGGGCCAAAAAGTTAAACAGATTTGTAAATTACTTCTATTTAAAAATATGAATCCTTCCAGTACTTATCAGATGCTGTATATTACAGAGGAAGTTGTGAAGCTTTTTACTGTCTAACCACAGTGCTCTCTGCTCCCACCTCTGGCCATGTTAGGAACTGTCATGAACAGGAGAGGTTTGCTATGGGGGTATACTTCCCCTTTGGACCGTTTCTGACATGGACAGAGGAGGCAGCAGAAAGCCCTGAGGTCAGACTGGAAAGGACTACACAACTTCCTATGGAGCATTAAGCAGTTCATGGAAGGATTAAGATTTTAAAACATTTTTATTTCCTCCAGAGTACCCCTTTAAAGGGGAACTTAATCTAGAAGCTGTTGGTGTTCTTAGACTTATAGACAATGAAGTTTAACACCTAGTTTAAAACCTAAAACATCTCTTTGGAGATTTCCTTGTAAAAAAAAAAAAATATAGAAAAGCCCACAAAAAAAAAAAAAATTGTAAGTAAGAAAGAGTGCATACAAGGTTTGGTTGCTGACGGTTCTCTGCATTTTCTTGTTAAATATTTGTGTCCTGCTTTTTTCTGAAGTTTTTGGATTAATAACTTGTACTTAATGGTCGTTTTGACTGGAAATTAACAAAATTATGGCCTGTGACTCCTGCACAGTGGTGTACAATATTAAAAATTTGGATAATGTTATTTAGCAGGGCTGTCATATCTCGGAGCTAGATTAAGATTAGTATCTGAAATTATTCGTTAAGAAACCTTTGAAAGATATAAGATATTCTCTGGAAGTTGCCTGGAGAATAATTTGATGCATGAAGTGGATAGATGGAAATTGGGAAATTTGATTAGCTGCTGCCTGTTGAAATACGATAATGATGAAATAACATGCAACATGTAGGCAGGCCTTTCAGTCCAATCCCAGCACTATTCTATTTGTAAAAGAGAATATACTAGGTGTGGAGCTGTGGATAGCAACAGATAGGTGCTAGGGAGATATAAATGATAGTGCATTTATTGTTACTGATCACCATTTCTAAACTGATAAAATTGCCCTCTTTGTAACCATCTCTGAGACAAATGAAGCATGAGTGGTAGCATGCATGCCTACTCTCTCCCCCACTCCTTCCTGTCCAACATGATTGATGTACTGGGCTCAGTGCTGGAAGCCAAGCAGAAAGGAGTAGGGTGGGAAGAGGCATGATGCTACCACTCAGCGCCAGCTAATGTCAATCAGCAACACTAATGGTACAGTGTGTCAAAAAAGTATTTAGTCAGCCACCAATTGTGCAAGTTCTCCCAATTAAAAATATAAGAGAGGCTTGTAATTTTTATCATAGGTATGCCTCAACTGTGAGAGACATAATGAGAAAAAAAAATCAGGTACACGTACGCCCGTGGGAATTCCGATCCCCGCCGCTAGCCGAACGGGGACCGGTCTGGGATGCCTGCTGAAATCATTCAGCAGGCATCCTGGCACATCGCTCAGGGGGGTCCTGAGACTTCCCCATGTCGGTGATCACCGCAAATCACATGGTGATTCCGGGTCATACTGGTCTCCGGTGACCCGGTGTCCCAGAAAATAAGGGGGATCAGGGGTATCCAAGACTTCCCCAGTCCCCCTGAAGGGATAGGAGTGAGGTGGCAGGGGTGCCACCCCTCCTATCCCTGCTATTGGTCGGTCAGGAACAACCGACCACCCACAGTAATCCAGGCAGAACGGGGGAACTGTCCTGTGACCGGCAGCAGTTGCAAAACTACAACTCCCAGCATGCCCAGACAGCTGTTTGGGCATGCTGGGATCTGTAGTTTATCAAGATTTAGAGGGTTACAGTTTTGAGATCACTGTGCAGTGGTCTCTAAACTGTGGCCCTCTAGATCTTGCAAAACTACAACTCCCACCATGCCCACACAGCAATTTGATGTCTGGACATGCTGGGATTTGTAGTTTTACAACATCTAAGCCACAGTTTAGAGATCACTGTGCGGTGGTTTCTAAACCGTGGCCTTCTAAATCTTGCAAAACTACAACTCCCAGCATACACGAACAGGAAAAGGCTGTCTCACCACGCTGGGAGTTGTAGTTGCGTACCTCCAGCTGTTTTATAACTACATCTTCCAGCGTACCCTTCGGCGATCGGTAAATTCTGGGAGTTGTAGTTTTGCAACAGCTGGAGGCACACTGGTTGGAAAATTCTAAGTAAGGTAACAGAACCTAACTGAAGGTTTTCCTACCAGTGTGCCTCCAGCTGGTAGATATCAGTGCATACTGGGAGATGTAGTTTCGGAGCCCTGTTGTATTTCAAGGAAACAGTTTAGGGCCACATATGGGGTATTTCCCTACATGGGAGCAATTGTGTTACAAATTTACAAAAACATGCTGGTGTTACCCCATACCTTTTATTTTCACAAGAGGTAAAAGGAAAAAAAGATCCCCAAAATGTGTAACGCAATTTCTCCTGAGTACGGAAATACCCCATATGTGGGCGAAAAATGCTCTGCGGACGCACAACAAGGCTCAGGAGTGAGAGCGCAGTAGTGGAGTGGCTCAGGAGTGAGAGCGCAGTAGGTTGGCAGTACAGTTCCCCCACATTAGTTTGTAGTTCCCCCACATTAGGTGCAGTATCAGTCCCTGCACATTAGGTTGGCAGTACAGTTCCCCCACTTTTGGTTGGCAGTACAGTTCCCCCACATTAGGGGTGCAGTGCAGTTCCCCCACATTAGGGGTGCAGTACAGTTCCCCCGCATTAGGGGTGCAGTACAGTTCCGCCACATTAGGGGTGCAGTAAAGTTCCCCCACATTAGGGGTGCAGTACAGTTCCCCCACATTAGGTGCAGTACAGTTCCCCCACATTAGGTGGCACTACAGTTCCCCCACATTAGGTGGCAGTATAGTTCCCCATATTAGGTGGCAGTATAGTTCCCCACATTAGGTGCAGTACAGTTCCCCCGCATTAAGTGCAGTACAGTTCAACACATTAGGTGCAGTACAGTTCCCCACATTAGGTGTAGTATCGTTCCCCCCATTAGGTGCAGTATAGTTCCCCCACATTGGGCGCAGTATAGTTCCCCACATTAGGTGCAGTATAGTTCCCCACATTAGGTGCAGTATAGTTCCCCCACATTAGATGCAGTATAGTCCCCCACATTAGGTGCAGTATAGTTCCTCACAATAGGTGCAGTATAGTTCCCCACATTAGGTGCAGTATAGTCCCCCACATTAGGTGCAGTATAGTTCCCCCACATTAGGTGCAGTATAGTTCCCCACATTAGGTGCAGTATAGTTCCCCACATTAGGTTCAGTACAGCTCCCCACATTAGGTGCAGTATAGTTCCCCACATTAGGTGCATTATAGTTCCCCACATTAGGTGCAGTATGGTTCTCCCCACAGACATACAGCCTTCAGCCATATACAGTGTATGGCTGGAGGCTGTATGCCTGTTTACTGCCCCACTTCAGTGTTCCGACCACCACTTCTCCGGTCCGGGGTCACGGTCTACTGCTATGGCCTATGGGCCATAGCAGTAGGTCACGGGACCGGAGAGGAGCGGTGGTCGGAACACTGAAGATGACGTGCCGCTGGTGACTTACCATGCGCGCGTCCTCCTCACTGCTGCGCTCCACTCTTCTATGGGCGGATGCACGGGACGTCAGTGACATCCCTGCGTGTGCTACCTCCCGGTCGCCCCCTTCGATTTTAAAGTTAATGCGGGGCCGCAGAGAGGTAACCGGGGCATCCATGTGTCCTGAAAAGATTTTTCGGGGCACAGGGATGTCCCGAATGTGACGGGGGCCCCCTGCGTGCACGGGGCCCGGAGCAGGCACTCCAGGAGCGCCAATGATGATCCAGTCCTGCATGTAACCCCATTTTGGAAACTACACCCCTCGCGGAATGTAACAAGGGGTATAGAGAGCCTTAACACCCCACAGGTGAATTTTCGTTAAAGTTGGATGGGAAAATGAAAAAAAAATGTTTTAACTAAAATGCTGGTGTTATCCTAAATTTCTTTTGAGTAAGAACATACCCCATATGTGGATGTAAAGTGCTCTGCAGGCGAACTACTTTTTTTGAATTTTGGAGAGAAAATTTGTCTGGAATTAAAGGCCACATGTGTTTACAAAGCCCCCATAGTGCCAGAACAATGGACCACCCCACATATGACCCCATTTTGGAAACTACACCCCTCATGTAATGTAATAAGGGGTACAGTGAGCATTTACGACCCACAGATGTCTGACAGATTTTTGGAAGAGTGGTCCGTGAAAATGAAAAATGTAATTTTTCATTTTAACAGCCCACTGTTCCAAAGATCTGTCAAACGCCAGTGGGTTGTAAATGCTCACTGCACCCCTTATTAAATTCTGTGAGGGATGTAATTTCCAAAATGGGGTCACATGTGGGGGGGTCCACTGTTCTGGCACCACGGGGGGCATTGTAAATGCACAAGGCCCCCGACGTCTATTCCAACCAAATTCTCTCTCCAAAAGCTCAATGGCGCTCCTTTTCTTCTGAGCATTGAAGTGCGCCAGCAGAGCACTTGACGTCCACACATGGGGTATTTCCATACTCAGAAGAAATGGGGTTACACATTTTGGGGGGCCTTTTCTCCTATTACCCCTTGTAAAAATAAAAAATTTGGGGAAAAACCTGCATTTTAGTAAAAACATTTTTTTTTTTCATTTACACATCCGACTTTAACGAAAAGTTGTCAAACATCTTTGGGGTGTTAAGGCTCACTGTACCCCTTGTTACGTTCCTTGAGAGGTATCAAAAACAGCATTTTAGTGAAAAAAAATTCACTTACACATCCAACTTTAACGAAAATTCGTCAAACACATGTGGGGTTTTAAGACTCACTGGTCCCCTTGTTACATTTCTTGAGGGGTTTAGTTTCCAAAATAGTAAGCCATGTGTTTTTTTTTTTTTTTTTGCTGTTATGGCACCATACGGGCTTCCTAAATGTGACATGCCCCCCAAAAACCATTTCAGAAAAACTCACTCTCCAAAATCCCATAATCGCTCCTTCCCTTCTGAGCCCTCTAATGCACCCACAGAGAACTTGACATACACATATGAGATATTTCCTTACTCGAGAGAAATTGGGTTACAAATTTTAGGGTGATTTATCTCCTTTTACCCCTTGTAAAAATTCAAAAAATGGGTCTACAAGAACATACAAGTGTAAAAAATTTAGATTTAGAATTTTCTCTTTCACTTTGCTGCTATTCCTGTGAAACACCTAAAGGGTTAACATACTTTCTGAATGTCATTTTGAATACTTTGAGGGGTGCAGTTTTTATAATCGGGCAATTTATGGGGTATTTCTAATATGAAGGCCCCTCAAATCCACTTAAAATCTGAACTGGTCCCTGAAAAATTCCGATTTAGAAAATTTGGTGAAAAATTGGAAAATTGCTGCTATACTTTGAAGTCCTCTGGTGTCTTTCAAAAGCAAAAACATGTTAACTTTATGACGCCAACATAAAGTAGACATATTGTATATGTGAATCAATAAATAATTTATTTGGGATGTCCATTTTCCTAATAAGCAGAGAGTTTCAAAGTTAAAAAAATGCAAAACTTTCAAATTTTTCATCAAATTTTGGAATTTTTCACCCCTCTCTACTGACACCTCTGTCTGTCTCTGGAACTGTCTAGAGCAGGAGAGGTTTGCTATGGGGATTTGCTTCTACTCTGGACAGTTCCTGAGACAGACATAGGTGTCAGCAAAGAGCACTGTTGTCAGACAGAAAAGAGCAACTCAACTTCAGCAGCTGACAAACACTGGAAGGATTAAGATTTTTAAATAGAAGTCATTTTCAAATCTGTTTATCTTTCTAGAGCCAGTTGATATGAAAAAAAAAAGTTATTTTAATGGAATACACCTTTAACATAGGACAAACAGAAGACTGTCTGCAACTTTGCTGGTTGCAGTCTGCGATTTAGAGTTTCTGTATTAATCTCATAATGAAATGTTGAGCACAGAATTCCAACATAAATGCTGGTAAAGCCAAGAAAGCAGAAACGTGTTTATTGAAGTAGATTATCTGATGCCAATTCTCAGTCTCAATGGAGGACTGACAACCCCATTAATCTTTATAAGACAAAATAGCCAGGTATAAGACTCTTCTATCTTCCTATATCACATGGAGACAGGCAATATCCCAGCTTACTCTTCCCCTGCTCATCTAACCAGTGATGCTATCCACTTGGATGTACAGCGGATGTAATAAGAGTTTCTTATCTTCCTCACTTACGTGTCTTTTTCATTCGCGTTGCTGGAGACACATTCTCCTGGTCACTGAGGCATACATGCACATATGAGATTCCCATAAGCAATGTCTTGGTAAAGGCTGTCTAGCAGAAAGCCCTGAAAAACCTGCACTTTAAATCCCTCTTGTTTCTCCAGTCTCACATTGACCTGTTGCTCCCCAGACTGATTTAAATTATATGTTTTCGGAATTCTAAATCTATTCCCACTGTCTGGTGTTCTGGTACCTCTGGGTACCTCAGCAAGATAGAGGCGTTTTCTTGAAACTATAACGTTTTTCAGGGAAAACACAGATCAGCCATAACATTAATACCATCCGCCTAACATTGTGTAGGTTTTCCCTGGGCCGCTAAAGCAGTTCTGACCCCTGAAGGTGTGGTGCCCATGATAAGGCTGAGAGTAGTAGTACTAAATAACTGGGGGCTGTAGACCCTCTAGTGCAATAGATGGTAATGTCTTATTTGGCAGGGTGGCCTGACAAGCATGACGAATTCCCTTGGGATCCTGTGCAACACTTCTGTCAATTGAGGGCCGGGAACTAAATACACAGTCCTTGAGGAACAAGTAGTGTAGTATCTGAGGTTGCACCCATGGTTCTGAAGGGGTACTCAAGTACTTTAAAACGTATCTTTAAAATGTTTCTGATTGCAGGGAGGGGGGGGGGGGTCTCTAGAATGGGTCCTCGTCTCATTGTGTGCATGGAGAGGCATGTCAACATGCGCTCCATGCATTCTCTATGGGAGATCTGTTCCCTTTAAGAGGTTTTTGGAAGCAGCCATACTGTTTCTAATGTGCTTCTTGCTCTTGGATTGCTAGTGATAATGTACAGATACATTTAGATTAATATAAATATTATATAAATTAATTATACAGTCCAAATAGATTAAAGGAAAACAGTCACCCGTTCACTCACACTAAAACCAATACACCAAAGGTTATAGTGTGGGTTAACAGGAGACCAATGTGGGGTTTCTGACCTATTTTATTAAATTATTATTATTATTAATTAATAATTATTAATAAATAATTAATAATAAATAATTAACCTATATGAAATTCAAAAAGAAAAGAATTTCCTCTGTAGTATACAGGAGCTGATAAGTACTTGAAGGGTTAAGATTTTTTTTTAATAGAAGTAATTTACAAATCTGTTTAGCTTTCTGGAGCCAGTTGATTTAAAAAAATTTGTTTTCCACCGGAATACCCCTTTATAGGAAACCGGTCACCCGTTCACCTGCACTAAACCTGATAAACCGGGTTATAGTGTGGGTGAACAGGAGACCAATGTGGGGTTTCTGACCTATAAACGTACCTGCTGTCCAGCGCCTGGTCCCTCTGAAGTTTGTCTTCTTCTAGTGCTGAATTGCGTGCTGGAAGCGGGCCCGCCGACTGGATTTGATTATTTATCGGCCACGGTCATGTGAGCACTCAGTAGGCACAAGCTGATAAATATTTAAATCCAGCCGGTAGGCCCGCCTCCAGCGTTCAATTAGGCGATGGAAGAAGATGAAATTCAGAGGGACCAGGCGCTGGACAGCAAGTACATATATAGGTCAGAAACCCCACATTGGTCTCCTGTTCACCGATACTATAACCCGGTTTATCAGGTTTAGTGCAGGTGAACGGGTGACCACTTTCCTATAAAGGGGTATTCCGGTGGAAAACAATTTTAAATCAACTGGCTCCAGAAAGTTAAACAGATTTGTAAATTACTTCTATTAAAAAAAAAAAATCTTAACCCTTCAAGTACTTAGCAGCTCCTGTATACTACAGAGGAAATTCTTTTCTTTTAGAATTTTTTTTTCTGCTATGGAGATTTGCTCCTGCTCTGGACAGTTCCTGACATGGACAGAGTTGTAAGCAAAGAGCACTGTGATCAGACAGAAAAGAAATTCAAAAAGAAAAGAACCTCCTCTGTAATATAGAGCAGCCAATAAGTACTGGAAGGGTTAAGCTTTTTTAATAGAAGTCATTTACAAATCTGTTTAACTTCCTGGCACTAAAAAGAAATTGTTTTCCACCAGAGTACCCCTTTAAGCTCCTCTGTGGAGGGCGTACACAGGTTGCTTAACTGTGGTGCAAAAACTTGAAGACTTAACTGACAGTTTGCGCCACTATATCCTACCACAGCGAGTATGCCAAACAAATGGGACAGCTACGCAGCACTAACTCCGGCTGGTCTTCCATAAAGAGATTAGTGTTTGCAGAAGGGTCCTTGCTCAGCTTGTTCTCCCACTTTTCACTCGTTTATTCTCTCAGAGAAGAAAACAGGATACTTGTAAACAAATGTCCGCTCAGCATGGACTGTAGACAATTTTGGGAGCAAATATACAGGAACTCCACATGGAGCCATGATCATTGCAATCCCGACCCCGATCTGCCTCACATTCGAAGTTTCTAACAACTAGGACTGGACTTGGTTCTCTGATACAGACAATGCTAAGTTATCTTGCTTGCAACAGGCTTTAGCTGGAACAGGCTGTAGTCTAGGCCTCAACTTTCCTGACAGGGCCTAGCAGGATAAACTCTCACTAGATAGGTACACTTAACTGGCCTGAGCCAAACTAAACTGACTTTTAGGCTCAGCCCTCTGGGAAGAGAGTGGTTAGAGTTGGCAAGTCCTCCTACATATACTAATTTAATTGAAATAAAAATAACACACCAAGAAGGAATTGTTGAAATAAACAAACTTTATATGGTAGCATAGTTGATTGGGAAAACTGCATGATTAAAAGAAGGCTCTAGTACCCTCTTGGACATTAAGGCATGTGCAGCTGGGGCTGTAGATCCTGCACGCTCATAGGTTGCTGAAGCTAGATCACTATGAATGCCTGATTGGCGATAAATCTGTTGACCGAGCAGCCAAGGAAGCGCTGCAATCTAGCAGAGACATCCTGGGAAACATTTGCTGTGTGTGAAAGAGCATTATCCTGCTGAAAAATTCCAATTGGAGGCCATACAATGAGAGGACACATATGGCTGTAGGATGTCCTGCACAAACTGTTGATCCTATGTGCAAATGCAGCACTCCACCAGTCTCAGGGTTATTGCAATATAGCCAGAAAAAAAGTCTCTCCTAAGTAAAAGACACATAAAAGCGTCCTGGAGTTTGCACAAAAAAAAAGCACCTAAAGCCCTTTCAGACTCAAGAATTAAACAAGATTATTTGGTCTGATGAAACCAAGATTGAACTTTTGGTCTGAATTCTATGCATCATGTGTGAAGGAAACCAGGCACTGCCCATCACCTGCCCAATACCATCCCTACAGTAAAGCCTGGTGGTGATGGCAGCATCATGCTCTGTAGGTATTTTCCATTAGACAAGGAGACTGATTCTGGTCAAGAAAAAACTTGATAATGCATTTTCCTAATACAAATCGTATCCAGAGTGCTCTGGACCACAGACTGGGCCAAAGGTTGACCTTCAAATAAGACAATGACCCTAAGCACACAGCCAAGACATCACAGGAACAGTTTAGGGACATCTCTGTGAATGTCCTTAAAGGGGTACTCCGGTGCTAAGACATCTTATCCCCTATCCAAAGGATAGGGGATAAGATGCCTGATCGGGGGGTCCCGCCACTGGGGACCCCCATGATCTTGCACGCCGCACCCCGTTAGAATCAGCCCCTGGAGCATGCTCGCTCGGGGTCTGATTACTGGTGATCACGGGGACGGAGCATAGTAACGTCACGGCTCCGCCCCCGTGTGATGTCACGCTCCGCCCCCTCAATGCAAGTCTATGGAGGGGGCGTGACGGCTGCCACACCCCCTCCATAGGCTTGCATTGAGGGGGCGGATCGTGACATCACAAGAGGGCAGAGCCGAGACCTCACTATGCTCCATCCTCGTGATCACCAGTAATCAGACCAGCGGCGGGACCCCCGCGATCAGGCATCTTATCCCCTATCCTTTGGATAGGGGATAAGATGTCTTAGCGCCGGAGTACCCCTTTAAATGGCCCAGCCAGAGCCCTGACTTGGAGCCAATGGAAAAAAAAATTTGAGAGACCTCAAAATGGCTTCCACCGACAGTCCCCATCCAACCTGATAGAGCTTGAGAGAATCTGAAGAGAATAGTGGTACTTTGCAATTATGGGGCATTGAGTGCAGAATGAAGTGATTTAATGAATTGTTAAAAAAAAAGTTAAGGGGTATGAAGACTTTCTGAATGCATGATATACTGTAAACATATGTGGAAAAAAAACATAAAACCATGCCTAATTGTATTGTAGTTTATTTAATTGGAATTTCTATATGTGTAGTTCAATTTTGGTTAGGCTGACATATGAGAATAAATGAAGGGTTAACAGTTACAGAAGATTTTGTCATTTTCAAAATAGAGGAACCTTTTTAAAAATAACATCCATTAGTGTCTCCGCTTGAAGGGAATGAATCACCTATTATTTCACAAATTAAATTATATTGTTTTCTTTTTTAAATTGTTTGATTTTTTTTTACGCTATCTTCTGTAGCCGAATCTGGGGCAGCCATCTTGCCTGAACTAACAGCATTTAGAGATATACTTTACCGCAGTCACATGGACCATAGGAACCTGTAGCCTGGAGATGTTCAAGGACTTATGTGGGAGTGTGTTTTAGGCATGATCTATGACCTGTGCAGAGGTCATTGTGTAAGAGAAGGGGAGGAGGGGAGCTGTGACCATCACCTTTACTATGATCAGAATGAAAGGTAACACCAGTAAATAGATAGGACAGGATCCACATTTACAATAGGTAATGGTCAAAGCTCCCTTCCTCACCCTTTCTGACACAATGACCTCTACAGAAGTGTCAGTCTATTATAAAGCTTAAAGGGGTATTCCGGTGCTTACACATCTTATCCCCTTTCCAAAGGATAGGGGATAAGATGCCTGATCGCGGGAGTCCCGCCGCTGAGGACCCCCGGGATCTTGCACGAGGCACCCCGTTTGTAATCAGTCCCCGGAGCGTGTTCGCTCCGGGTCTGATTACCGACGACCACTGGGCCGGCGGCGTGTGACGCTCCGGGGACTGATTACAAATGGGGTGCCGCGTGCATGATCCCGGGGGTCCCCAGCGGAGGCACTCCCGCGATCAGGCATCTTATCCCCTATCCTTTGGATAGGGGATAAGATGTTTAAGCACCGGAGAACCCCTTTAATGGAAATATTGGGAGCTACAAGATTTCAGATCTTTTTTTATATACAGTAATGCAGAGATTAAAAAATCACCCAAAAAATCTTAAAAATATGTTTAGCAAAAAAAAGTAAACAATAGGTTGATGATGGTTTGTAATTACATATTCACTTTTATTCAACAACCTGGCTCGGCAGGCTACAGCAGAAAATTAGCCATACTGTAAGGTAAGAGACCTCCGGCGGCCATTAGCGCTCATCGTACTGCTGCGATTGCACTGCGGTGGTCCGATTAGCCACTGGCACCTACATTTTCCCTATAGATGCCATGATCCCCCCCTTTAAAGTTTTATGCTGCTTTTCATCCTTTACTATTCTGCTTGGAGCATTTTAAGGTGATTGCAGTTTCTTATATATTAAATAAGTTTTATATTCTCATTTGTAAAGTTTGTAACTATTAAAGGGGTTATCCACCATAAGGTGATTTTAGTACATACCTGGCAGACAGTAATGGACATGCTTAGGAAGGATCTGCGCTTGTCTTGGGGCTAAATGGCTATGTTGTGAGATTGCCATAACACTGGGGCTAGCTATTTGTGAACTTGTATTTCCTGTTTGACTTTTATTTTTTTTGACTACAAATCCCACAATTCCAGCTTCCTCCCTCCCACACATCAGCCACCCCACCCATTGAAATATAAATGAGCTGCATCCATTCAAAGATCTGTGGTGTCCAAATAGGGTGCCTAAAGCTGTGGCATTAGTTGCAGATGGATCTCTCTCCCACCAAGTGATAACTCCACCCATTGAAGTAGACAGGCTCCCTGTCATCAGCTGACTAGTAAGGTCAGGTCTCGGCTGCATTGCAAGCTGGGAAAAATCTGAGACAACAGTCATTTTGTATGCTGTTAAAAATAAATATTGGGGTGAAAAAACCGTAGCACCCAGGTACAGACACTATATTATGAACTACACAAACTTTACAGCCCCTGTAACATAGTCAAATAAAAAAAAAATCCTGCAATACCCCTTTAAATGTTTTGCCTAAAAATATAATGGCATTACTTGTGCCATAGCCCCCAGACCATATATCAAGATACAAGATGGCCAAAAAATCAGAGATATAAGCAGCAGAAAAAGCTGATTTTTAAGAGCCATCGGTGTAGGATATAGGAACACTCCAAAATGTAGCACCGCAACGTGACCCAGCAATTCCACAATTATACCTGCTGACCCAAATAACGGGTACTCAGACCCCTCAACAAAATAAAATGGCAACCAAGCTGTGAATGAGTGCTGCCCTGTGGTGAATGCTCCAGAGATTTCAAGGGTATATATGTCAGGTTAAACATTACGTGTAATATTTGTAGTTTTCTTTTCTTTTAAAAAAACTTAAAGTTATAATATTATATAATATAAATATTAATATAAATAATAATAGTAATAATAATATAACTTAACACTCATTTCCTAACATCCTAGAAGCCATTGAGGGACTGACTTTGTCCATTAAGTCATATGTTCATGTATACTATAAAAGGAGTACTCAGCCCCTAGACATCTTATCCCCTATCCAAAGGCTGGCGTCTGTGACCCCCCGTGATCTCCGGGCAAGCGGTGTTCTGAACACGGAAGCCTGGGGCTTCTGTGTTCGTAATGTCACGCCACGGCCCCTCTATTCATGTCTATAGGAGGGGGCATGAGGGCTAGTACATAGCCGTCATGCCTCCTTGCATAGACATGAATCGTGGGGGAGTGGCGGTTGTGGTCGCCAGTCATCTGGCACAGAGCAGAGTTCGCTCCGTGAACCATAAGACTGGGGTGCCATCGGACATCTTATCCCCTATGGATAGGGGGTTAGATGTTAAGGGGCGGAATACCCCTGTAAGGCTAGGCTTCCTCTTGTTTATGTTGTAAAAACACCAAAAATGTTGCTGTGTAAAATGCCACGGCCAGATGTTTGCTGAAAGTCAAAATGGATTTATGAAATGTAAAACCCACTCAATGTTTTTTTCCTTCTGCATTTTTTTTTACAAACTTTTCGTATTTTTCTGCTGTTTTTAGCTCAGTGGCATTTTTCCATGAGTGAGAACTCAACTAATAACCCCCCCCCCCCCCAAAAAAAAAAAGAAAAAGTAAAAAGTTAAAATCCCACCCACAAAAAGATTTTTACATGCTGATAAAGCAAATATTTGTTGTGAAAGTAAGTGAAAAAAAGTGTTTCATTTTATTTTCAGGGCTGCTGTGGTGCAGTCACAGTACTGTCATGTTATTTACTACAATGTTCTGAAATCACTCAAAAAATTGTGCAAATTTACTGTGATTATGGAAATTGCTGTAAAACTCGTCATTTTCGTTGCTATTTGTGGCAAAAATGCACAAGGTGACAGTGCCACGAAGGAGCCTCCAATTCAAAGTAGGCCACACCAGATGATATCTTTGGACCCCATTTAAATGGGCTCACTCCTGTCCTATTAAGCTGAAGCATGAAAACAGAGAGGAGGGGGTTACAGAGCAGCCTGCAGTGATTGGATGAAGAGACTCAGCACAGCAGACTCGGGGAGGAAGAGAATGCATGGTGAGTGAGGGACACTCCCCCTCTCTAGCGCAGAATGAAAAACCAAGTGAGCAATGGAAAGAAGGTATTTGTGAGAGAAATATAGGTGCTAGACATGTATACATTATATGTAAATGATCGGATTAGGTACTGAGTTTTTTTTTTAGATCTTTAAGTAAGAGAAATTGTCTGAGAGGTATAACTTTTATAATATACAACCAAAGGCAATTAATACAGTAAAGTTGATGTAATGCGTAACTGCAAGTGCTTTTATATTATGTTAAATCTACGGCCCATGTGCACTCAATGGTATGCAAAACTAACACAAAAAAGAGGGCGGAGTAACTTTTTATTACAAAACATATATATTTTATTGATATACATTAAAAGACATAGTATAATATCTCACATAGAGGGGAGAACTCCACTGATTGGAGAAAAAAGGCATCACTCCAGATGGTCCATATAACAACAAATCACATGTATAGTAAAAAATGGCTGTTCCTCATATTGCAACATCCCATGTGGAAAATCCCACTAAATATAAGGTGCAAACATAGAAAGAACAAATACATACCAATGCAATGTAACAATACACAGAGGACCGCTAGAGAGACAGTCAGCAGTAGGGGCATCTTATACCAGGACTGGCAAATAGAAACCTAATTAAAATGATTCCCACCTGAATAAGTCTGTTACCATTAGCGCATTTAGCTAGGAATACACGGACGCCGCTGCTTCCAGAACCTGTGTCATCAGTCAGGTCACGTGAGCGGTCACATGATCGGTTGTACGCGATACAGACCTGGAAGAACACCGTCTCGCAGACCCGCTCATGCGCACTACAGACTATCTCAACAGCAGTCACCCGACCAGAGGGGGCAGGGCTGCTGAGGAATATTCTCTGACACTGCACTGATCCCGGACCTGGAGATTGTTACGCCTAGCGCTCCGGGTCCCCGCTCCTCCCCGGAGCGCTCACGGCGTCTCTTTCCCTGCAGCTCCCCGGTCAGTCCCGCTGACCGGGAGCGCTGCTCTCTCATGGCCGTTGGGGATGCGATTCGCACAGCGGGACGCGCCCGCTCGCGAATCGCATCCCAGGTCACTTACCCGTTCCCGTCTCCTGCGGTCATGTGCTGGCGCGCGCGGCTCCGCTCTCTAGGGCGCGCGCGCGCCAGCTCCCTGAGACTTAAAGGGCCAGTGCACCAATGATTGGTGCCTGGCCCAATTAGCTTAATTGGTTCCCACCTGTTCCCTGCTTATATCTAGTCTCCTCCCTTGCACTCCCTTGCCGGATCTTGTTGCCTTAGTGCCAGTGAAAGCGTTCTTTGTGTGTTTATACCCTGTGTACCAGAACTACTGCTATCTCCCCTGACTACGAACCTTGCCGCCTGCCCCCGACCTTCTGCTACGTCCGACTTTGCTTCTGCCTACTCCCTTGTACCTCGCCTATCTTCAGCAGCCAGAGAGGTGCCGTTGCTAGTGGATACGACCTGGTCACTACCGCCGCAGCAAGACCATCCCGCTTTGCGGCGGGCTCTGGTGAAAACCAGTAGTGTCTTAGAACCGGTCCACTAGCACGGTCCTCGCCATCCCTCTCTGGCACAGAGGATCCACCTCCTGCCAGCCGGCATCGTGACAGTAGATCCGGCCATGGATCCCGCTGAGGTTCCCCAGCAGTCCATCTCTGATCTCACCACGGTGGTCGCCCAGCAATCCCGACAGATCGCCCATCTATCCCACCGGCTGTCGGAAATGTCCACCATTGTGCACCAACTTCAGTCGCAACTGCAGCAGCAATCATCTCCTCCGCCACCTCCTGCACCCCTTCCGCAGCGAGTGGCCGCTCCTAGCCTCCGCCTGTCCTTGCCGGACAAATTTAATGGGGACTCTAAGTTTTGCCGTGGCTTTCTTTCGCAATGTTCCTTGCACTTGGAGATGATGTCGGATCAGTTTCCTACTGAAAGGTCTAGGGTGGCTTTCGTGGTCAGCCTTCTGTCTGGAAAGGCCCTGTCATGGGCCACACCGCTCTGGGACCGCGATGACCCCGTCACTGCCTCTGTACACTCCTTCTTCTCGGAAATTCGAAGCGTCTTTGAGGAACCTGCCCGAGCCTCTTCTGCTGAGACTGCCCTGCTGAACCTGGTCCAGGGTAATTCCTCCGTTGGCGAGTACGCCATACAATTCCGTACTCTTGCTTCTGAACTATCCTGGAATAATGAGGCTCTCTGCGCGACCTTTAAAAAAGGCCTATCCAGCAACATTAAAGATGTTCTGGCCGCACGAGAGACTCCTGCTAACCTACATGAACTCATTCATCTAGCCACTCGCATTGACATGCGTTTTTCTGAGAGGCATCAAGAGCTCCGCCAGGAAAAAGACTTAGATTTCTGGACACCTCTCCCACAGTCTCCACTGCAATCTGCGCCTAGGCCTCCCGCCGAGGAGGCCATGCAAGTGGATCGGTCTCGCCTGACCCTGGAAGAGAGGAATCGCCGTAAGGAAGAGAATCTTTGTTTGTACTGTGCCAGTACTGAACATTTTCTGGTGGATTGCCCAATCCGTCCTCCACGTCTGGGAAACGCACGCTCGCACCCAGCTCTCGTGGGTGTGGCGTCTCTTGATGCCAAGTCGGCTTCTCCACGTCTCACGGTACCTGTTCGGATTTCCACTTCAGCCAGCTCTCCCCTCTCAGCCGTGGCCTGCCTGGACTCTGGAGCTTCTGGGAATTTTATTCGGGACTCCTTTGTGAATAAATTCCGGATTCCGGTGACCCGTCTTGTCAAGCCACTCCACATTTCCGCGGTCAACGGAGCCAGGTTGGACTGTACCATACGTTTCCGCACGGAGCCCCTTCTTATGAGCATCGGATCTCACCACGAGAGGATTGAACTTTTGGTCCTCCCCAATTGCACCTCGGAAATTCTCCTTGGACTTCCCTGGCTTCAACTTCATTCCCCAACCCTGGATTGGTCCACTGGGGAGATCAAGAGTTGGGGGTCCTCTTGTTCCAAGAACTGTCTAAAACCGGTTCCCAGTAACCCTTGCCGTAACTCTGTGGTTCCTCCTGTATCTGGTCCCCCTAAGGTCATTAAGGACTCTGCCTGCCACAGGAAATGCCCCTCCCCCCCTCCCAGTTCCATCAGGCAAGCTTCTGTGTCCCCTCATGGCCCTCGTCCTGGTGTCACACTGCCCCGTGCCAGGTCCCGCCCTCTGCCCTCTCTCCCCATTCCTACTCCTGCGGTTCTGCCTGCCGTTGAGGAATCCCTCCATCCTTTCCCGGTGTCCTCATCCCAGGGGAGGCAGTTACCCGATAAAGAGAAGGGGAGACCTAAGGGGGGGGGTACTGTTACGCCTAGCGCTCCGGGTCCCCGCTCCTCCCCGGAGCGCTCACGGCGTCTCTTTCCCTGCAGCTCCCCGGTCAGTCCCGCTGACCGGGAGCGCTGCTCTCTCATGGCCGTTGGGGATGCGATTCGCACAGCGGGACGCGCCCGCTCGCGAATCGCATCCCAGGTCACTTACCCGTTCCCGTCTCCTGCGGTCATGTGCTGGCGCGCGCGGCTCCGCTCTCTAGGGCGCGCGCGCGCCAGCTCCCTGAGACTTAAAGGGCCAGTGCACCAATGATTGGTGCCTGGCCCAATTAGCTTAATTGGTTCCCACCTGTTCCCTGCTTATATCTAGTCTCCTCCCTTGCACTCCCTTGCCGGATCTTGTTGCCTTAGTGCCAGTGAAAGCGTTCTTTGTGTGTTTATACCCTGTGTACCAGAACTACTGCTATCTCCCCTGACTACGAACCTTGCCGCCTGCCCCCGACCTTCTGCTACGTCCGACTTTGCTTCTGCCTACTCCCTTGTACCTCGCCTATCTTCAGCAGCCAGAGAGGTGCCGTTGCTAGTGGATACGACCTGGTCACTACCGCCGCAGCAAGACCATCCCGCTTTGCGGCGGGCTCTGGTGAAAACCAGTAGTGTCTTAGAACCGGTCCACTAGCACGGTCCTCGCCATCCCTCTCTGGCACAGAGGATCCACCTCCTGCCAGCCGGCATCGTGACAGAGATAGACCATACACATTATTACATGGAAAATAACATGATAGCAATTTGTTTAAAAAACAAAGTAGTGCATATATAATTATTGAGCGAACCTGGGGTGATGTTATTAATAATAATTCATGGACCAACGATTACTATGTGCATGTGTTATAACCCATTTCATATATATACACAATAATATTGTATATTATTGTATCTATACTGTAGATAATAGTGGTCAAAATATTGGGATCCGAATATAAGCTGTCAATCCAAGGGCGATAATAGAAGGGCACAGTCTGGTTCTATGAGACAAATAATACAGAGAAATACATTAATATACATAGAGATTAAAAGCAATAAAAACTACATAAAAAACAAAGCTGCTGAAAAAACGTCCGGTGATCAGAGAAATGGGGTGAATGGTAATACCTCATTAAGTCCATTAGGTTGTAATGTATGAAGCCGCCATATCCATCTACTTGCATGTTGAGCAAGAACTTTTGGTACATCTCCTCCATGTATTCCCAAATCCACTCGATCAATACCCTTCACTTTCAAAAATTTGGGGTCACATCCATGTTCAGTCAAAAAGTGTTCCGCAATCGGTTTTAATTCATCAGTGTTCAGACATGTGGAAGCTTGTCTACTGTCTTGCATGCGTTCCCGTACTCTGAATTTTAGGGCTCTTGATGTTAATACGATATAAATCTTCGGACATGGACAGTAAGTGTAATATATAACTGCTTTAGAATTGCATGTTATGTGATGTCTAATTTCAAAAGTTTTTTGTCCAGTAGAGTCCACAAAATTACTAATTCTTTCAATGTTGGGATATGCAACACATATCCCGCAAGGGAAGCAGCCATTTTAGGGCCAACAGAACCAAAAAACATTAATGGTAGTAGAAGTAGTGTACTCATTTTTTTTACCAAGATATCCTTCAAATTTCTTGATCGTCTTGCTGTCATCTGTAGTCTGGATGGTACATAGTGTTGAAGGATAGGGTCAGTCTTCAGAATGGGAAGATGTTTTTCAATGCACTTTCTGATGTCATCCCAATGTGCATCATAATCCAAAATATATCTCACAGTGTCATCTGTTTTTTTTTTTTTTTTTCCTGTGTAGAAGTTGGTGTCTTGATGTTTCTTTTGCACGATTATATGCTTTCTTCAGGCATCTTTGGCTATACACCTTTCCCCTTAATCTTTTTTACAGAATTTTTGCCTGCTCTTCAAACAATTATGTCCGAAAAGCAGATATTTTAAATTCTCAGGTATTGGCCAATAGGGACTGCAGTTATCACATATCACATGGGTTGATGTGGCATGAAGGTAAGTATTGGCGGCTGTAGGTTTACGGTGAACATTGGTTTGAATAAATCTATCTTGATCCCTGAGCAGAGTGACATGTAAAAATGGAAAGGAGAATGTGTCAAATGAATATGTGACTTTAATGTTTTTGTTATTATGATTTAATTTAGACATGAAGGTCTCCAATTCAACAGCCATTCCCAGCCAGATCATGAGGAAGTCATCGATGTACCGTACCCAAAAAAGGACACGTTCCATCAAGACGTTCCCATGATCTGACAGGAATAGATCCCTCTCAGACAGCCCCAGGAACAGATTGGCATACGAGCACAAGGCGCCCCCATAGCCCTGGAGCTGCAGGTAGAGGGATCCGTGAAAGGTGAAAAAATTATGTGTTAACACAAATTTGGGTATTTGATACTAAATAATAGACATATCAGGTTTGATGTCACTACTTCTCAGGAAAAACTCTGTTGCAGCCAGTCCATCATTATATCGTATAAACGAATCTATAGATTCCATTTCAATTGCCACCAGTAGTGTGTCTTTCCCAAGATGGAGTCCCTCAATGCGACCCGATAAATCATTTGCATCCCTTACACAGGAGGGAAGGCATTCATCTAATGGTTTTAATTTTTGATCAATAAACCTCGAGATGTTTTCTGTTAGGTTGCCATTACCTGAGATGATCGGTCTTCCAGGTCGTTTAGTGATGTTCTTGTGCACTTTTGGTAGTAAATACAGTGTTGGTATTCTGGGATGTGGTACAGACAAAGCACGATGAAGTTCGGATGAAATGATGAGTTCAGATTCAAGGAATTCTTCCAGGCTATTTTTGTAGGAAATCAATGGATTAAATGTAAATTTTTAATGACATGTATTATCACGTAGCTTTCTACGTGCTTCAGCCTCATACATATCTCTTGGCCACACAACAATATTTCCGCCTTTATCGGCTGGTTTAAATAGGCACTTTTTTTCTTTTAAATCAACTGGGGGCAGAAAGTTAAACATATTTGTAAATTACTTCTATTAAAAAATCGTAATCCTTCCTGTACTTATTAGCTGCTGAATATTACAGAGGAAATTCTTTTCTTTTTGGAATGCTCTCTGATGACATCACGAGCACAGTTCTCTCTGCTGATGTTATTATAATAGTAATAACAATTATTTTTTGTTGCCCTTAGTGGGATTTGAACCCAAGTCCCCAACACTGCAAGGCAGCAGTGCTAACCACTGAGCCACCATGCTGCCCTTAGCATACATCTGCTATGCATGGTTGCTAAAATGGACAGAGATGTCAGCAGAGAGCACTGTGTTCGTGATGTCATCATTGTTCCAAAATTAAAGGAATTTCCTCTGTAGCATTCAGCAGCTAATAAGTACTGGAAGGATTAAGATTTTTAATAGAAGTAATTTACAAATATGTTTAACTTTCTGCCACCAGTTGATTTAAAAGAAAAAAGGTTTTCACCGGAGTACCCCTTTAAAAATAACTCCGTCTAACTGCTTCAGTTTCTCTAAACTTAATCTTTGTTCATCAGTTAAGTTATCATGTGGGACCCGTTTATCAATCTTCTTGAATTCATTATCCACCGTATTAACAAAGATCTCAACAATTGGACAAACTGACAAAGAAGGAAAGTTCTTTAATTTAGGTTTTATACATGTTGGTACCTGGTCATCACGTCATACTTCTTGTTTCATTAATAGTTCATCCAAAGTACGTATGGCTTGTCTTTCAGCTGGTGAAGCGAAAATAACGTAACATTTTCTTTTTTATGATATTACTTCTTGAAAATCAATCAACCAACGAGAAAAAATGTGTAGGTCCTTTAAGGCTGTAAAATGATCAAAGGGAGTAATTGGTGAGAATATCACATCTCTAGCAAGCACCTCTATGTCTGTCTCAGACAGAAGGTATTGCGAAAATTTAATTACCTTGGGCTTTTCATTGCGTGGTGCAGACGTCTTTCGGGGTCCGAATCTCCGCTTGTTATTGTCTCGCTGGAAATTCCTCTTTTGCTTTTGTCTGTTATTGAAATAATCAGGACGATATGATGGTCCACTGTATTCACTGCTTGGTGAGATAGATGAAACCGACATAGCGTGTCTTCGTTGTTGAGGTAAATCATTGGTCATCTTCCTTTGCCATTTATAGACAGTATTTTGTTGAAAGTCATGTATATCTCGTGACAATTTTTTACTTTTTTTCTCGGAAATATCTTTCTCCCTTACCGTATGCTGTTTTTCCATTTTCATTTTGAAGCTCTCCGTTTCCTCAGATGTGACCACATTGTTGAGTTGTGTCTGTACATTAGCGATTTCAGCTTCTACTTCTTCCAAAGATTTTTTATGGAGACCTACAAGAAGTTCCATAATTTGGAGCGATGCTTGAGTACATACCTCAGCCCATCTTGTGGTAAAGGTTTTATCATTCACAGGAAAAGATGGAAACACTTGGATGCGGAGGCCTTTTGGGTTCAATTTCCTCAAAACATAGCTTTCAAAAATACGTTTCACCAGATGCGTAATTTTCTGTGCAATAAAGTGCTCATTAAGTGCTGTAAAGAAGACACATTCCTCTGATCACCATCTCCACCAGGGGTTGCTTCTCCCTTGAAAACATTATCCAGTTGTGAGAGCCAGGTTTGTTCTCTGGTTCTAAAATCCATCGCCAGTTATTGCCCAGACCCACATATAATAATACAGAAAACGAAAATATACAACCAAAGGCAATTAATAAAGTAAATTTGATGTAATGCGTAACTGCAAGTGCTTTTATATTACACTAACTCTACGGCCCATGTGCACACCATTGTATGCAAATGTAACAAGAATAATTTTTATTCTAAAACATATATTTTATTGATATACTGTACATTAAAACACATAGTACAAAATCTCACATAGAGGGGAGAACTCCACTGATTGGAGAAAAAAGGCGTCACACCACATGGTCCATTTAACAACAAATCACATGTATAGTATAAAATGGCTGTTTCCCATATTGCAATATCCCATGTGGAAAATCCCACTATATATAAGGTGCAAACAAAGAAAGAACAAATACATACCAATGCAATGTAACAATACACAGAGGACCACTAGAGAGACGCCACGCCAACGCACATTTCGGGATGTCCTTAGTGCTGGGGGCGGCGTCCTCTCAGCAGTAAGGGCATCTTTACCAGGACCGGCCAATAGAAACCTAATTAAAATTATTCCCATCTGAATAAGTCTGTTTCCATTGATGCATGTAGCTAGGAATGCGCTGATGCCATTGCTTCCGGGACCTGCGTCAACAGCCAGGTCAGGTAAGCGGTCGCATGACCGCATCACATGATTGGCTGTACGTGATACAGACCCGGAAGAGCACCGTCTTGCAGACATGCTCATGTGCACTACAGACTATCAGGTAGGTCTATCTCCAGGTCAGGATCAGTGCAGTGTCAGAGAGTATTCCTCAGCAGCCCTGCCCCCTCCGGAAGGGTGACTGCTGTTGGGATCTCTGACGCTGCACTGACAGTCTGTAGTGTGCATGAGCGGATCTGTGAGACAGCGCTCTTCCAGGTCTGTATCACGTACAGCCGATCATGTGATGCAGTCATGTGAGCGCTCATGTGACCTGGCTAGTGTCGCAGGTTCGGGAAGCAGCGGCGTCCACGCATTCCTAACTACATGCATCAATGGAAACAGACAATCAGGTGGAAATCATTTTAATTAAGTTTCTATTGGCCGGTCCTGGTATAAGATGCCCCTACTGGTGAGAGGACACCACCCACAGGACGAAGGACATCCTGAAACGTGCGTTGAGGTGGCATCTCTCCAGCGGTCCTCTGTATATTGTTACATTGCATTGGTATGAATTTGTTCTTTCTATGTTTGCACCTTACATATAGTGAGATTTTCCACATGGGATGTTACAATATGAGGAACAGCCATTTTATACTATAAATATGATTTGTTGTTATATGGACCATCTGGTGTGACGCCTTTTTTCTCCAATCAGTGGAGTTCTCCCCTCTATGAGAGATATTATACTATGTGTTTTAATGGATATCAATAAAATATATATGTTTTGTAATAAAAAGTTACTCCACCCTCTTTTTTTGTCACATTTGCATACAATGGAGTGCACATGGGCCGTAGATTTAGTATAATATAAAAGCACTTGCAGTTACGCATTACATCAACTTTACTGTATTAATTGCCTTTGGTTGTATACTTAAGTTTTCTGTATTATTATATGTGGGTCTGGGCAATAACTGGCCATGGATTATAGAATCAGAGAATAAACCTGGCTCTCACAACTGGATAATGTTTTCAAGGGAGAAGCAACCACTGGTGGAGATGGTGATCAGAGAAATGTAGCTTCTTTACAGCACTTAATGAGCACTTTATTGCACAGAAAATTATGCATCTGCTGGAACAAATCATTTTTAGAAAGCTATATTTTGAAGAAATTAATCCTGAGAGGTCTCCGCATCCAAGTGTTTCCATCTTTTCCTGTGAACGATGAAACCTTTACCACGATATGGGCTGAGGTATGTACTCAAGCATCGCTCCAATTTATGGAACTTCTTGTAGGTCTCCATAAAAGGACTTAGAAGTAGAAGCTGAAATTGCTAATGTACAAACACAACTGTGGTCACATATGAGGAAACGGAGAGCTTCAAAATGAAAATGGAAAAACAGAATACAGCATGGCAGAAAGATATTTCAGAGAAAAAAGTAAAAAATTGTCACATGATATACATGACTTTCAACAAAATACTGTCTATAAATGGCAAAGGAAGATGATCAATAATTTACCTCAACAACGAAGACTATGTCGGTTTCATTTATCTCACCAAGCAGTGAATACAGTGGACCATCATATCGTCCTAATAATTTCAATAACAGACAAAAGTGAAAGAGGGATTTCTAGCAAGACAATAACAAGCAGAGATTCAAACCCTGAGAGACGTCTGCACCACGTGATGAAAAGCCCAAGGTAATTAATTTTTCTCAATACCATCTGTCTGAGACTGACAAAGAGGTGCTTGCCAAAGGTGTGATATTCTCACCGATTACTCCCTTTGATCATTTTACAGCCTTAAAGGACCTACACATTTTTGCTCGTTCATTGATTTTCAAGAAGTGGTATCATAAAAAAAAAAATTACGATTTTCATTACACCTGCTGAAAGACAAGCCATACGTACTTTGGATGAATTTTTAATGGAACAAGAAGTATGACGTGATGACCCGGTACCAACATGTATAAAACCTAAATCAAAGAACTTTCCTTCTTTGTCAGTTTGTCCAGTTGTTGAGATCTTTGCTAATATGGTGGATAAGGAAATAAAGAAGATTGATAAACGGGTCCCACATGATAACTTAACTGACGAACAAAGATTAAGTTTAGGGAAACTGAAGCAGTTGGAAGGAGTTATTTTTAAACCAGCCGATAAAGGTAGAAATATTGTTGTGTGGCCAAGAGATATGTACGAGGCTGAAGCACGTAGAAAGCTACGTGATAATACATGTTATAAAAAATTTACATTTAACCCATTGATTTCCTACAAAAATATCCTGGAAGAAATCCCTGAATGAGCAGAATCTGAACTCATCATTTCAACTGAACTTCATCGTGCTTTGTCTGTACCACATCCCAGAAGGCCAACACTGTATTTATTACCAAACGTGCACAAGAACATCACTAAACCACCTGGAAGACCGATCACCTCAGGTAATGGCAACCTAACACAAAACATCTCGAGGTTTATTGATCAAAAATGAAAACCATTAGATGAATGCCTTCCCTCCTTTGTGAGGGATACAAATGATTTACTGGGTCGCATTGAGGGACTCCATCTTGGGGAAAACACACTATTGGTGGAAATTGATATGGAATCTTTATATACGGTATGTGTATAGGACATGATGATGAACTGGCTGCAACTGAGTTTTTTTCCTGAGAAGTAGTTACATCAAAAATGATATGTCTATTTTTTTGTGCCAACTACTCAAATTTGTGTTAACGCATAATCTTTTCACCTTTCACGGATCCCTCTACCTGCAGCTCCAGGGCACGGCTATGGGGGCGCCTTGTG
The DNA here is from genome assembly GCF_029499605.1 of Hyla sarda. Taxonomy (NCBI): domain Eukaryota; kingdom Metazoa; phylum Chordata; class Amphibia; order Anura; family Hylidae; genus Hyla; species Hyla sarda. The sequence goes on from NC_079195.1 coordinate 198,709,269, forward strand.
CACCCTTGTATGCCAATCTGTTCCTGGAGCTGTCTGAGAGGGATCTATTCCTGTCAGATCATGGGGAACGTGTCCTTTTTTGGGCATGGTACATCAATGACGTCCTCATGATCTGGCAGGGAATGGCCACTGAATTGGAGACCTTCATGTCTAAATAAATCATAATAACAAAAACATTAAAGTCCCATATTCATTTGATACATTCTCCTTTCCATTTTTACATGTCACTCTGCTCAGGGATCAAGAGGGATTTATTCAAACCAATGTTCACCGTAAACCTACAGCCACCAATACTTACCTTCATGCCACATCAGCCCACCCAAAACATGTGATAAATGCAGTCCCTATTGGCCAATACCTGAGTATTCGAAAGATCTGTTTTTCGGACGAAATGTTTGAAGAGCAGGCAAAAATTCTGCAAAGAACATTCAGGGAAAGGAGGTATAGCCAAAGATGCCTGAATAAAGCATATAAACGTGCAAAAGAAACATCAATACACCAACTTCTACAGAGGAAGAATGAAAAAAAACCAGATGACACTGTGAGATATATTTCGGATTATAATGCACATTGGGATGACATCAGAATTGCATTAAAAACATCTTCCCATTCTGAAGACTGACCCTATCCTTCAACACTATGTACCATCCAGACTACAGATGACAGCAAGACGATCAAGAAATTTGAAGGATATCTTGGTAAAAAGTGAGTACACTACTTCTACTACCATTAATGTTTTTGGTTCTGTTGGCCCTAAAAATGGCTGCTTCCCTTGCGGGATATGTGTTGCATATCCCAACATTGAAAGAAGTAGTAATTTTGTGGACTCTACTGGACAAAAAACTTTTGAAATTAGACATCACATAACATGCAATTCTAAAGCAGTTATATATTACGCTTACTGTCCATGTCCGAAGATTTTTATCGGATTAACATCAGAGCCCTAAAAGTCAGAGTATAAGAACGCATGCAAAACATTAGACAAGCTTCCACATGTCTGAACACTGATGAATTAAAACCGATCGCGCAACACTTTTTGACAATGAAGGCCATTGATCGAGTGGATTTGGGGATACATGTACCAAAAGTTCTTGCTCAACATGAAAGTAGATGGATATGGCGGCTTCATATATTACAACCCCATGCACTTAATGAGGTATTACCATTCGCCCCTTTTCTCTGATCATATGACTTTTTTCAGCAGCTTTGCTTTTTATGTTGTTTTTATTGCTTTTAATCTCTAAGTATATTAATGTATTTCTCTGTATTTTTTGTCTCATAGAACCAGACTGTGCCCTTCTCTTGGATTGACAGATTATATCCGGATATTGGAGTGAAAGAGACTTCTCAATAATTTGACCATTATTAACTACAGTATAGGACGGACTGTAACCTGGTGGCTAATTGCACCTGCTTTTTCCCCACCTCTCCCTCTTATCCTTTCCTGCCCCCATTCGCCTTTCCACCTGTGTTTTCTTTCCCCTGTTCCCCTTTTCCTTCCTCCTTCCCCCCCTCTTTTGTCCCCTACCCTCCCCACCCTCCCCCATCTTCCATTTCCTGTGTTTGTTTTCCAACACTATTTATCACAATCCACATAGTTAACAACTTGCACGTATTATATAATGTTGCCCATAATAATCACATAAGTTTTTGTGGTTTTTACTTTTTTTTTTCTTTAAAAAAAAATAAAATAAAAAATATATATATATATATATATATATATATATATATATATATGTATATATATATATATATATATATATATATATATATATATTCGTATAGATCACACATTTGCACCTTATTTAGCACATTTTATACTTGAGTATAACATTTTTTGCATAATAATCTCATGAATTGCAAATTTTTACTTATTTATATTTATTCTTGTATCAGCAAATTTTTTTATTAGGTTGCACTTTATATACACACAATGAATTATATTTATATGTAAACACTATCATATGTACACATATAAAACAATCCAATACAAATATATATAATATATGATGGGTTATGAATATTATTGTGTCTACACAGTGGTCCCTCAACATATGATATTAATTGGTTCCAGGAGAACCATCATATGTTGAAACCATCATATGTCGAGTACATATGTCTATGCAAAAATGGTAATTGGTTCTGGGGCCTCGGAACCATTGTATGTTGAATACATATCTCTATGGGAAACTGCCAATTGGTTCTGGGATGACCATTGTATGTGGAGTGTATGGGGAGTGTTTAACAAACCAGGGTGCCTCCAGCTGTTGCACAACTACAACTCCCAGCATGCATGTACAGCCATTGACTGTCTGGGCATGCTGGGAGTTATAGTTTTGCAACAGCTGGAGGCACACTGATAGGGAAACATTGATGTATGGGGTGCATAGTGTGTATATATATTGTATGTGATGTGTGACATCGCATACAGTACTGTACAGTTCTTTAAATACCTTCAGGGGGGACAGAATGTCCTCCATTACCATCCTGCCGACTACAGCTCTATAGGAAAGGAAGGGGAGGGCAGCCAGCAGCTCATTAAATGCCTGCAGCAAGATGCTGCAGGCTATTGGCTATGGCTGCACTGGGGGGGTGGGGCTTACACGGAGCTCACAGTGGAAGCCTGCGTGAGTTAGCAGGACAGCATCTGAGTAACAGGAGGCAGAACGGGGCACACGGGGCACATTATACAACTATCTGTCAGTTGCTGAAGTTGTCAGCGCTGTCAGATAGCTGTTTGTATGATGGCCCCGACACACAGCAGCATCATATGTCGATGCTGCCTTCAACATACGATGGGCTCTGAGAGGCCATCATATGTTGAAATGATCATATGTCGGGGCCATCATAAGTCGGGGGGTCACTGTATATATATGAAATTCTTACACATGCACATAGTAATCGTTGGTCCATGAATTATTATTAATAATAACATCACCCCAGGTTCACTCAATAATTATATATGCACTTCTTTGTTTTTTTTAAACAAATTGCTATCATGTTATTTTCCATTTAATACTGTGTATGGTCTATCACCAGATCCGGGTGCAGTGTCAGAGAGTATTCCTCAGCAGCCACTGACAGATAGTCTATAGTCCGAATGAGCGGGTCTGCGAGGCAACGCTCTTCCGGGTCTGTTTCGCGTACAGCCGATCATGTGATGCGGTCATGTGACCGCTCACGTGACCTGGCTGGTGACGCAGGTACCGGAAGCAGCAGCGTCCGCGCATTCCTAGCTACATGCGCCAATGGAAACAGACTTAATCAGGTGGGAATCATTTTAATTAGGTTTCTATTGGCCGGTCCTGGTATAAGATGCCCCTACTGCTGAGAGGAAGCCACCCCCAGGGTGAAGGACATCTCGAAACGTGCGTTGGCGTGGCGTCTCTTCAGTGGTCCTCTGTGTATTGTTACATTGCATTGGTATGTATTTGTTCTTTCTATGTTTGCGCCTTATATTTAGTGGGATTTTATACTATACATTAGTGTTGAGCGGCATAGGCCATATTCGAATTCGCGAATATTCGCGAATATATGGACGAATATTCGTCATATATTCGCGAATATTCGCACATTCGTTGTTTTATTTTCGCATGCGTGAATATTCACGTATGCGGAAATTAACATATGTGAAAATTTCGCATATGAGAAAATTGGTATATGTTAATTTTCGCATATGCGAATATTCGCACGCCAGTCTCACACAGTAGTATTACAGCCTTCTTTACACCACACAAGCTGGAAGCAGAGAGGGGTGATCACTGTGATGTGTACTGTGAAGAAAAAAAAAAAATTAAAATAAAAACGAATATTCGTAATTACGAATATATAGCGCTATATTCGCGAAATTCGCGAATTCGCGAATATGCGATATTCGCGAATAATATTCGAATTGCGAATATTCGCGAGCAACACTACTATACATGTGATTTGTTGTTGTATGGACCATCTGGAGTGTCACCTTTTTTCCAGTGGAGTTTTCCCCTCTATGTGAGATTTTATACTATGTCTTTTAATGTTTAATGTTTTATAATAAAAAGTGACTCTGCCCTCTTTTTCTTGTTAAATTAGCCTTTATAGTAATATGAATATTGCATTATTGGTCTGCAGACATCTGCATGACAACCGTCTATGAACGCTGGCTGCAATTCATGTTTGTCTTCCTGCAAATGTAATTTTACAGCAGCTAAAGCAATTTTTAGATCTAACTCAAGAGTATGCTTCGTATTTTCTTTTTTGTTAGTATACTGCAAAAAAAACATAGAAACACCACAGTTAGAACCAACATACAAAAATTTTAAGTACTACAGCGTGCATCTGGTGCCAAGGGGTACTCCGGTGAAAAACTATTTTCTTTTTTTTTAATCAACTGGTGCCAGAAAGTTAAACAGATTTATGAATGAAAAATACAATGTAGCCCGGACCTTCTAGGTGAGTAAAAAATGGATATACAAGGATCGTGCTTCAATAATAATTATCATTTATTTATAAAAATAAAATTTCAACACTTCTCACAGGGCCCTTGTGAGAAGAGCATACATAATAAAAAGGCAACCTAACAAGATATTAGGCAATGGTATTAAAATTAAAATTCTACACTTGGCATAGAGTATAGAATAATAGAATAAAATAGCAAAATAAGAGCTGTACCATACAAATATATTAGAAAATTGCTCTTCTAGATGTTTAGGGTAAATATGTCCCTTTTTTTTGGATACAGTGACAAACAGTCTGTATTGATGGCAATTATTACCGGTCTGTTGATTGTGGCTCAGGCGGTGGATGTTGCTCCCGCAATAGCTAAGTGTCCGTAATGTACAGTCCACTGTGTGGTGCCTCCGATCATAAGCCTGGTCCAGTCGGGTCTAAGCGTGGTGGCAGTCGCTGTCGGATAAGGCGCTGGCAGGCGCCAAAGATCGTGATGGTGTCCGGGGACTGCTGGCGCTGGCGTGCGCTAAAGCTGATATTCCTCACCGCTTCATTAGTTGGAAAGCAGGACCATATACTGGAAGGCTGGAGGTTCACCTCGTGGTGCCGGCGTCTGACGTCAGAGCCGGAATGGTTACAGCAAAGTAGTTGCACCGGGATGACTGTGCCGGAATGGATCCGAACCGCTGGACCGGGTAAACAGCAAAGCGTGAGCACAAATGGTGGTACAGTTCATAGAATGTAACTGGCCATAGAATTTGGGCACAGTTTTGATACTACTATGCCAGTAGATGAAGACTAGACGCGTTTCAGGGTTGTATGGTATAACCCTTTCCTCAGTAGTCATAATGGTTGCCATAGATCATCAGTTATTTTATATGGGCACAAATCCCACCCCTTAACACATTGATAGATAATAATGAAAAGCATGAATGGATTTAATGGATCGGTTCACCTAGAGAGCAATACTAGATATAGAGTAGTGTGTCAATTTTGTTGGAAAATTGTAGCGATGCGTTTTCAAAATAAATGAGTTTTTCTTGTATAGTAAAAGAACATAGTATTGTATAACAAAGTGTTGGAAATAAATAAATGAAGGAATGCAATGAAATTAAAATAAAACAATATAGTGAGACAAAGTGAAATAAAACAGGAAGACATAAATGAAAAATAAAATTAAAAATAAAAATAAAAATGAAAATAAAAATAAAAATAAAAATAAGATAAAAACAGATAAAATAACATGAAAATAAAAATAAAATAGAGATGAAAATGCATATGAAAATGAAAATAAAAATAGAAATAAAAATGAAAATAAAAATAAAAATAAAAATAAAAATAAAAATAATAATAATAAAAGTAAAATAAAAATAAAAATAAAAATAAATTAAGAATAAACTAAGATAAAATAAAATAAAATAAAATAAAATAAAGATAAAAATGAAAGATAAAAAATGAAAACAGAAAATGAATAATTACATATAAAGATAATGATAACCCAAAAATAATAATAATAATAATAGGACGTCATTGTAGATGAATCTATAGGGGATAAGGTCAGCCCATGGGATAACCCCTTGATGACCAAATAGGGGTGTTCCGATGGGCCGAGTAAATCCCCTATAGAAATCCAAAGAGTTCAAAGTTGGAGTTGAGTCCGCCAGGTTCTAATGTTGCGAATTCAAATATTTTCTTACTTTCCGCTTTGGACATTTTCAATAGGAAACTGCCCCCACGCCAATCTTTCTTGATTAGCTGGAGACCGGTGAAGGAGAGGGAGGACATGTCACTATTATGGACTGTGGAAAAATGTGCAGACAGTGGGTGTTTCAGGTTTTTATTTTTAATATTATTAAGATGTTCAGCTATCCTCATTTTGAGGGCCCTTTTGGTTCGGCCAATATATTGCTTCTTACATCCACATTCTATGATGTACAAGACACCTTTTGAATTGCAAGTTATTAGATCTTCAATTTTCCATTACAAAAATTCCAAAAACCAATCTTATCAGAACAAATCCCAACCAAAATACCAACACAACCAACCAACATACAGGGAAGTCTTATTATCCACAGTCCCACCAAAAACCCACATGATATCAGCAGAGATACACTCGGCCCCCCCTCCCCAACAGTTATTAGGAACACCAAACAAAAAAAGAGGCTACGCAGAAGATATCGAGCTCGACCACACAACACAGCCTCCACCAAAAATAGTCAAACCTCATTAGAGAACACATCTATTATAAATTTAAGTAATCACATTTTGACACCAGCACAAGAAAAACTGTTAAATAAAGGTTTAAAATATGCCCCATCACACCCACTAGATAAATTTCAGACATATGTGGGTGTAGAAAAATACATTCGCAATATTTGTTTAAAAAAACACTTTCAGAAAACTCCATTTGAACGTATAACAAGTGAAACAGAATATATCCATACTGAATGTAAACCAAAGTCATGGTTTTACCCGAAACACCTAATGGGGCCTGATATTACCACTTTTAAAAAATTAGTGGAAAATGATCTGAGGGGTATCCAAGATACTAAGTATTATAAAAATAACATCTCTCATAAAGAAAAATTGGCAATAAAAGAACTCCAAACATTGGAAGGTATCACCATTCGCCCCGCTGATAAAGGGGGTGGGGTGGTTATATTAAATACTATTAATTATATACAAGAATGCAATAGACAGTTGGGAGACACAACTGTCTATCAGAAGTTAAAATCAGACCCCACCCATGAATATTCTCAAACATTACAACAATTGTGTAAAGAGGCAGCGGCAGAGGAAATCTTAAATGAAAGGGAACACCTTTTTATACTTGGGACTCCAGATCGAATCCCAGTTTTTTACTGTCTCCCAAAGACACACAAATCATTAATCGACCCCCCGGGGAGACCTATCGTGTCTGGGATAGGTTCGATTACTTCGAACCTGTCCCAGTACGTGGATAGGTTTCTCCAGCCATTTGTTCAAAAAACTCATACGTATTTAAAGGATACCACTCAGATCATAGAAATTTTGGAAAAATTCAAATGGACTAACAAACACATATTAGCCACTTTAGATGTATCATCATTGTACACCATTATTAAACACGATTTAGGAATAGCAGCAGTTACACACTTTCTCCAACAAGGTCATATCAAATCACCTCAGATTAATTTTATCACATCAGCTATTCGTTTTATTTTAACTCACAACTATTTTTATTTTGAAGGGGATTTTTATTTGCAGTTAATTGGTACCGCGATGGGCACCAGGTTTGCGCCAAGTTACGCTAATTTATTTATGGCAAAATGGGAGGAGAGTACCATCTTGCCTCGGCTTGGCGCGGGCCTGGTGCTCTGGAAGCGGTACATTGACGATATCATTTTAATTTGGGAGGGGGATATGGTTGATTTAGAACACTTTATAATTAATTTAAACACTAATGATCACAATCTCCACTTCACATCCACTATCAGTAAAACCAGTATCGAATTTTTAGATATTGTTGTAGGTGCTGATCGGGATAACCTTATATGTAAGACATATTACAAACCAACAGCCAAGAACTGCTTTATAGGCTATACTAGTTGCCATCTTCCTAGATGGTTAACTAATGTCCCAAAAGGACAATATCGGAGGTTAAAAAGAAATTGTACCTCAGACGATCAATTTTTGGAAGAGGCACAACAACTCACCAATCAATTCAAAGAGAAAGATTATCCCGATCAGCTACTCCAACAGTCTCTGGATCATGTGAGAACATTAGATAGGACCACCTTTTTTTCAAAAAGAGAAAAAACCACTAATGCTGATACCTTTGGAGGTAAATTGGTGATTCCTTTCAATAGATCATATAAAAAAATAGAAGGAATAATTAAAAAACATTGGTATCTATTACAACAAGACCGAGAGGTGGGCCCATTACTACCGTCACGTCCCCCAATAGTATACACCCGAGCCCCAAATTTAGGCTTGACTATAGCTCCATCCATAAAACCACCCCCAAAAAAACTAAACAACTCCTGGCTAACCACCAAAGGATTTATTAGGTGTGGAACATGTGCCAACTGTACAAAAATAAAGGGCCCCAAAAAAGTTGTAGAAATATGTTCTCAAACCAACACTTTTAAATGGAAAATTGAAGATCTAATAACTTGCAATTCAAAAGGTGTCTTGTACATCATAGAATGTGGATGTAAGAAGCAATATATTGGCCGAACCAAAAGGGCCCTCAAAATGAGGATAGCTGAACATCTTAATAATATTAAAAATAAAAACCTGAAACACCCACTGTCTGCACATTTTTCCACAGTCCATAATAGTGACATGTCCTCCCTCTCCTTCACCGGTCTCCAGCTAATCAAGAAAGATTGGCGTGGGGGCAGTTTCCTATTGAAAATGTCCAAAGCGGAAAGTAAGAAAATATTTGAATTCGCAACATTAGAACCTGGCGGACTCAACTCCAACTTTGAACTCTTTGGATTTCTATAGGGGATTTACTCGGCCCATCGGAACACCCCTATTTGGTCATCAAGGGGTTATCCCATGGGCTGACCTTATCCCCTATAGATTCATCTACAATGACGTCCTATTATTATTATTATTTTTGGGTTATCATTATCTTTATATGTAATTATTCATTTTCTGTTTTCATTTTTTATCTTTCATTTTTATCTTTATTTTATTTTATTTTATTTTATCTTAGTTTATTCTTAATTTATTTTTATTTTTATTTTTATTTTTATTTTACTTTTATTATTATTATTTTTATTTTTATTTTTATTTTCATTTTTATTTCTATTTTTATTTTCATTTTCATATGCATTTTCATCTCTATTTTATTTTTATTTTCATGTTATTTTATCTGTTTTTATCTTATTTTTATTTTTATTTTTATTTTTATTTTCATTTTTATTTTTATTTTTATTTTTAATTTAATTTTTCATTTATGTCTTCCTGTTTTATTTCACTTTGTCTCACTATATTGTTTTATTTTAATTTCATTGCATTCCTTCATTTATTTATTTCCAACACTTTGTTATACAATACTATGTTCTTTTACTATACAAGAAAAACTCATTTATTTTGAAAACGCATCGCTACAATTTTCCAACAAAATTGACACACTACTCTATATCTAGTATTGCTCTCTAGGTGAACCGATCCATTAAATCCATTCATGCTTTTCATTATTATCTATCAATGTGTTAAGGGGTGGGATTTGTGCCCATATAAAATAACTGATGATCTATGGCAACCATTATGACTACTGAGGAAAGGGTTATACCATACAACCCTGAAACGCGTCTAGTCTTCATCTACTGGCATAGTAGTATCAAAACTGTGCCCAAATTCTATGGCCAGTTACATTCTATGAACTGTACCACCATTTGTGCTCACGCTTTGCTGTTTACCCGGTCCAGCGGTTCGGATCCATTCCGGCACAGTCATCCCGGTGCAACTACTTTGCTGTAACCATTCCGGCTCTGACGTCAGACGCCGGCACCACGAGGTGAACCTCCAGCCTTCCAGTATATGGTCCTGCTTTCCAACTAATGAAGCGGTGAGGAATATCAGCTTTAACGCACGCCAGCGCCAGCAGTCCCCGGACACCATCACGATCTTTGGCGCCTGCCAGCGCCTTATCCGACAGCGACTGCCACCACGCTTAGACCCGACTGGACCAGGCTTATGATCGGAGGCACCACACAGTGGACTGTACATTACGGACACTTAGCTATTGCGGGAGCAACATCCACCGCCTGAGCCACAATCAACAGACCGGTAATAATTGCCATCAATACAGACTGTTTGTCACTGTATCCAAAAAAAAGGGACATATTTACCCTAAACATCTAGAAGAGCAATTTTCTAATATATTTGTATGGTACAGCTCTTATTTTGCTATTTTATTCTATTATTCTATACTCTATGCCAAGTGTAGAATTTTAATTTTAATACCATTGCCTAATATCTTGTTAGGTTGCCTTTTTATTATGTATGCTCTTCTCACAAGGGCCCTGTGAGAAGTGTTGAAATTTTATTTTTATAAATAAATGATAATTATTATTGAAGCACGATCCTTGTATATCCATTTTTTACTCACCTAGAAGGTCCGGGCTACATTGTATTTTTCTGGTTTCCCTTTTTAGCAATTAAGGTATAGTTGCTTGCCCTGTTTGACCTCGGTGCGTAATAGTTGTGAGCTGCACACATCCACATTTCTTTTTCCTAGATTTATGAATGACTTCTATTTAAAAATCTTACCCTTCCAGTACTTATCAGCTGCTGTATACTACAGAGGAAGTTATTTTCTTTTTTGGATTTCTTTTCTGTCTGACCACAGTGCTCTCTGCTGACACCTGTCCATATCTGGAACTGTCCAGAGCAGGAACAAATCCCCATTACAAACCTCTCCTGCTCTGGACAGTTCCTGACTTGGACAGAGGTGTCAGCAGAGAGCACGGTGGTCAGACTGGAAAGAACAATACAACTTCCTCTGGAACATACAGCAGCTGATAAGTACTGGAAGGATTAAGATTTTTTAAATAGAAGTTATTTACAAATCTATTTAACTTTCTGGCACCAGTTGATTAAAAAAAATGTTTTCCACAGGAGTACCCCTTTAATGGTTGGTTTTCACCTGATGAGGTAATGGAAAGTTTGCACTGGATGGCTTCCAAGATAACAATATGGATGGAGGCTGCCCAGTGTTAAGGAACTATAGAGGGCTTAATAGTTCTGCATTCTGACAGATTACAAGATAACAGATGACTGCAGTGTTTTCCAACCAGTATGCCTCCAGCTGTTGCAAAACTACAATTCCCAGCAAGCCCATGGTGAAAACTGTGCACCTACACCAGTTTCTAAGGCATGTCAGGTCTGGTGTAGAATTGCACCTAAATAAGCGTAGTTGCGCCAAAATATGCAACAAACTGAAAAGTCGCAAAACATAAATTTCTGACCATTGTATGATTTCAGCTAAAATCACAACTCCCAACGTCACTTTGAAAAAAATGTCCCCCTTAATTTGTCGCAAAACTTTGTCTCTTAAAACAACTGCACCAAAAAAATAGACAAACTACAGCCAAAATAATGGAGTACAAAGTTTTATACATACCATATTGACCATAGTTATTACTATGAATAACACTGAACCCTTTGCAGTTCCAGAATTGCTTTAGGTAAACTGTATATGGTGTTATGCCTATAGGGGTGATGCAGGACACTTATTTTCTGTGTCCTGCAGCGCCCCCTGCAGTGCCGCACTAGGAATAACAACAGTGTGTCAGATTTATCTGGAAAGTTCGATGTTTTGCCGATGCACCTTATTGCCAATGTTTCTATGCTCACCTGTAAGCGTGGCTCTTGTGGTCTGCCCGACATTCCGTGGTACCCTCAGTTCATGGTACTGATCTCCGGCTAAGGTGCTGAATACCACAAGGTAACCCTCGCCCTCAGCATCGCTGTTATCCCACTCCAGTTCTAAAGTTGATGATGCACGAGAGGTAACACGTAGGTTTTTGGGAGCGTCAAGCTCTGTGGAAGAAAAAAAATTGGTAACTATGGAGTATACTATATATCGTTTTATGGGGAGGTTATGCTTATAGATTCTTAGAAACCTACAAGGGCATGGAAATGCCTCGACTTATTCTCGCTACTATTCTGTAATATTACAATAAAGAATAATGGTAAGAGCCTGTGCAGGCTGGCGCGTAACTAATTGGGGTGCAGAGGTAGCAGTCGCATCAGGGCCCTGGTGCCTTAGAGGACCCCCAAAGCACATCTGCCCCATAAGAGACCAGTATTATAATTGGGTCATGGGGTCCTGTTGCAGATTTAGCATTGGGGCCCAAAAGCTACAAGTTACTCCTTCACATAAAGGTGTGTGTGTGGTGCTAAAAACACACTCACTGGATGGTGTTGTGCATAGAGTACAATGCCCTAGATTCAGGTTTTTAAAGTTAACTTGCTGCCAAACTGGTAAGTGGTTGCTGCATGCAGCCCACTACAGGTTGGACAGGTCATTGACCAATCAGAAAATCACTATGTACTTACTTCATAAGAAAAATGGACGCCAGTGATGGAGCAATCCCCATATAGACACAGTTAAGCTAAATACATTTTCTATAACGCATTTCGACTCTGATGGGGGGCCCTTCATCGGGTGACTGTATTGACAAAGGGTCCCAAAAATGCGTTGTTTCTGTGCTATTACCTGCAAAAAAGAAAATTTGATCCGGCACTGCTAAAAGCAAGACTGTTCATTAGAATCCATTAAAACATGTACAATGTACAATACATCGCACCGCTGTGCTGCAAAGCAATCAGACAAGTTGGACGCTTTTCGAGTGATGCGCTCTCTTGGTCACTAGTGGTCAAGAGCACACATGCTCTTGAAACACGTCTGACTTGTCTGATTGCTTTGCAGCACAGCGGTGTGATGTCTTGTACATTGTTCATGTTTTAATGGATTCCTTTTAGTAGTGCTGGATCTGAGGCAAGAATCCGAGCACACGAATGAAGAGGTGAGCTGAAAATTGCCTTTTCTTATGACACTCTTGTTGCCTTTTTTTTATTTTTTATTCTATGGCTGCATTAGAGCCAATGTCCATGTGAGGCATTTTTCTGGTAGGGCTGTTTATTGGGGAGCACTTTGCTGGCGGTAGCATTCTGATAGCACAATTGATGGAGGCAGTTTAGCTTTGGTATGAACCTAACCAGTCATTTTTAGCAGTGTTTATGCTACGTTCAAACCAGCACTTAACTTTCCTGTCCTGCCCTGTAAGCTGCATGCCAGACATCAATGATGCCTGAAGGACCCTACTGACTTAAATGGGGTTAAATGTTTGCTTGTTTTTTTTGTTTTTTTTTATCATGGTGTAGGTCAGTTTACAGTTTGGTAATTGGGACCCAAATTTAGCCTTACGCAGAAAGAAAAATTCAGTTGCAACTTAAGTCAAGTATGGATTAAGACCAATAGAAATAAACAAGAAAATACACAAGAGAAAACTAATAATAATAAAAATAATAATCATTATAATAAAAAATGTTAAAGAAGCTTTATAGCACTTCGTCTGTCAGTTGTCCTTGTTGCATACCTCAATGGTTTTATGCATCAGATTATACCAGTAATAATGATTATCATCATAATAATAGTAATCGTGAACGTGTGCAAGAGAACGGTTCGCAAATTTTTAAGAGGAAATTCGAGGCGGCTAATGACTATATCAATGGCTGTAGGAGCATCGGTGTACGGTCTGTATAGAGCAGGTGATTCATTTGCAAGATTTTCAGGGAAATAATCTAAGCGTGGTTCTCTTGTAATGGGGCCTCGAGCAGATGTCAAGTCTGGAAAGGATTGGGCAATTTCTCCTTTATTTTTCAATAATTGACGCTTCTTAGGTTCCACCTAATATGTATGCTACCATAACTGGCATTGACAATAGATTACGGCACATAATATTTGCAACTGTACACATAACATACAGGCAGAAAATTGTGAAGGCTTATCATGTGGCTTATTTATTGACCCCAATGATATTAGGTATGGTACATAGTGAGTATTTTGAGCGGTTGGCAAACAACTTCAAGCATGGCGTGACAGGTGATGGCCCCAACAGATGCCTCAGCCATTGGTAAAATATTGTATTACATGATGTTCATTACTGACTAGATACAATGGATCTAATTTCTGCATGGAAATGGATAAAAAAAAGTGAGAGGTGACTTATTTTTCCACAACACACAAACTTAGAAATCTGAGGAAACATCTACACCAGTGATCTCTAGCCTGGGGTACAAATACACACAGGGGTACTAAGCAGTTCTTCAGGGGGTACTTTAAAAAAATTATAATGGCAGCCACAGCCACTGGTCACTGCTTCTAAAGTGGCCAGGACCACTTTGAAAGAAACAAGCTATGGCTGTTGGTAGGATGATGTCACTGCACCGAGGGGCAGAGAAGGACAGCAGAGGAGAAACACGGCTACCGGGTTTCTGTGGCAGTAACTACCATCAGCTTAGGTGTTCTCTTGCGGACCAGGGACCTTCTGCTATGAGCCATAGCAGTAGGTCCCCAGACCCGAGGAGCAGCGGAACACCAAAGCAGGGCAGTATGGGGGCCTACAGCTATATGTGGGTGCATTTTTGGGACCCACAGGTATATTTGGGGGCACAGTTGGCCTAACTACTATATGGTGACACACAGTGGGCACTATTACTATATGGGGCAATACACATGAGAAGTTTGTAAAGAAGTGGGTATTGTATTGGAGAATGGAGCCTAAAATGTTTGTTTGGCTGATTCTGTGGAGACAAGTCTTGGCCAGGAGAAACTTTAATGCCGGTCTAGGGCAGACAGTGAAGAAAAGGAAAACAACTCTGATCAGAGAAGATGTAACCTGTGAATAGGGGGGCTGGGGAGACGGAGAGGAGCAGAGGGTCTAGGGAGAGTATATGAAGTAAAGAAAATGTAGAGAAAAGAAAATAGAATATGAATTATTCTATATTCATTACAAAAATGTCTCTAATATGGGGGTAACATTTTTTGGGAATGAGCTGTTAAGGGGTACTCTGGCAAAAAAAGGTTGGGAACCACTGATCTACACTATGAAGACAAGTTGTAGTTTTGTGACAACTGGAGGTCCACAGTTTAGAGACTTAGGATGTAGACTATGGTCTGGATTCTCAGGAAAGATAATGGCAGTTTTCCAAAGGGAAAGCAACACAGATTTCATTGTGGACAACTTAGTGGGGGAACCTGCTCTTGACGTCCACGTGCTGTAATTATAGGACACATGGTAAGAGGTTGTATCCATTAGGTATCTCCTCTAATGGAAGAGGACAACTGAAGGACTCACATTTCTAGGTGTTATTTTGGGGAAAAATTTGCTGCTTTCGAGCTGTGATCACACTTGTGCTGGCATGCTGGAAGTTGGAGGTCCACTATTCAGAGACCTAAGATGTAGACGATGGCCTGGATTCTAAGGAAAAACAATGCAAATTTAATTGTGGAAAACTTAGTTGGTGGGGACCTGTCTTTGATGTCTACATGCTTTAATAATAGGTCACATGGTTAGAGGTTGTCTCCATCCAGTATCTCCTCTAACGGAAGAGGTCAACTCAAGGACTCACATTTCTAAGTGTTATTTTGTGAAAAACTTCCCTAATTTCGAGTGGCGATCACACTTGTCCTTTAAAAACCCTTGTACATTTAATTAATTGTGTTTGAAATATGTTCTGTGGATTTTAGTTACAGAAATCAAAACCGAGACAACTGTGATGAGTGATTTAAAGCTCAGTGGGTTGCAAAAAAACCCCGCTATGATATAAAGCCCTTTGCCAAACGCCAAGGAGATGAGCTTAAAATAAGTACATAGAAAAGTTTGTATTGTTTCCCAACTTGGTAACCTAAAAACACAGAGGGCAGATAACATTTTAGAAGCTTACAGCCTCTTAGAGCTAAGCGGAAAAAACATGGCAGTGATTACATTGCGTATCAGAAGGCTCAGGTCTTAGCCTGACTTATGGGGAAATATATTAGTTTGTTGGAAAAGAAATTACTATATACTGTGTTTACTGTATATATATATATATATATATATATATATATATTTATATATATATATATACCTCCAAAAAAGAAAAGCTGCACTCCAATGGCAAAAAAAGTGTGTATTTATTCACCCATCAAGTCAATGCGACGTGTCAGCCTCACAATGAAGCCATTTCTCAAGTCATTGTGAGGCTGAAACGTCGCATTGTATTGATGGGTGAATAAATACACCTTTTTTTTGCCATTGGAGTGCCGCTTTTCTTTTTTGGAGGTGTTTGAAGAAGGGTTTGGAGTTTGAACCTGTGAAAGCTGAGCACCCGATTTGGACTTTAAGTCCTATTTTACAGTGTCGGTTCCCTTATTCATATATATATATATATATATATATATATATATATAGCCAAAAGTATATGGAACTTTATAACAGCCGTCGACTACAGGGATCCCTCAACTTACAATGGCCTCAACATACAACAATTGAAACATACAATGGTCTTTTCTGGATCATTGTAACTTGAAACCAGACTCAACATTTAATGCTACGGACAGTCCAGATCTGTGAAACATGTGAAAGGCTCAAAGAACTGACCAATTAGAATTGGCATTCACTGGTAAAACCCCTGTATTACTGAAGTGCATGAACTGAATTACTGTCTGGTAGCGCCTCCCTACAGTACAGGGAGGTAATACATGTTCTGTACTACTCTTTACCTGTACCAGGGTTAGCTGCTCCTTTTTTACACCAGGTGAGGGCGGCTCTATTTTACTTTTTTAGGACATTGCGTGTACTGTACAGGACCCTGAAGAAGCTCCTGTCCTCTACATAGACAGTGATTACAGCTCCCAGCAGATCTTTCTTACTTTCATATGTAAGGACATGCTTTATCTATATTAGTTATCTAATTATTTTTATTTAATCCTCACTTTTTCCTATTTTTGAATGACATTTTGGAGTCTTCAGAATCATTACCAGGTTTCCATAGAGTTATGGTTCCAACATACAATGGTCGTCCTGGAACCAATTAATATTGTAACTTGAGGGACCACTGTATACTGGCGACACATCATGCTGTTGGCACCGTGTTGAATTAACACTGCATGTCTAGATGCCAATCGCAGAGTGATTCCCTGGTTGTCTAGCAGCACCTCCGAACTACAATACTGTACAGGAAGTACTGTAAGGTGTGAAGGCACTAGTGTGATGGCTTCATATAACAGCTTGAAGGCATCTGTAGAGATATGTCAAACATTCTGCCCCTCCAGAAGCTCTGTCACCACATTGTTTACACCCTATACTGTACTGTAAACATTGTGGTTCCTCAAAGAGGTTGGTGAAGATTTGCAAACAGTATAACAGAGCTGCCGGCTAGGGTGAACTCACGTAGTTCACATTAAATGGCCAAGTGTCTTGGCCATTTAAACAAAACTATTGTCACAGAGACATTTAAAAGTCTAAGTGTTCGCGCCCCACCGTATTCAAGCGATCTGCAGCCAGTTGCTGGAGAAGACACCAAAGACTTACTAAGGAGTTCATCTCCTTCAGCTGGATGAAGATGGCTGCAAGGCAGGGAGTGAAGCTCAAAACTTATGACATGTCTCTTGATGGGTGAGCTCTTCTCTCTTCGACATGCCATATAATCCCATTTGGGCCTCTTTTTGTACCTATAACAGCCTCACACAATTTCACTTTTAAGAATTTGTGACCCATCAGCCTAGGACTTGAAGAGCATTTGTCTGGCACTGATTTTGGATGAGAAGGTCTATCTCACAAGAGAGCATTTATCCTAAAAGTCTTTGAAGGGGTTCATGTCATGACTATGTGCAGATCTCTTGGGTTCCTTCATACCAAACGTGTCAAATCATGTCTCGGATCTATGGTTCTTTCTTTGTACACGGGAGCACAGTCATGCTGGGACAGGGTACTTAGCCTACATCAGGAGGTCAAGTTCTCTGGGCATCCACTGATAAATAGTGAAATATGATTCATGACTGCAGAGAATTTCCCCTCCAGAGTCCAGTGGCAGCATCCTGTAAACCACTCCAGCTGGCGCTTAGCGTTGTATATGATGAGCTTTGGCTTGTGTGTAGATGTGTGTGTGGAAATACATTTTATGACATTGATGTAATTCCAGAGGCAGTTTGGAACTGAGTAAAGCAACAAGGGACAAAGGACTTTCATGTTCTACATGCTTTAGCACTTGCCAGCCCCACTCTGAGAATTTGTAAGTTCACGGCTTTACTGCTGTGTGGCTGGGCTGTCATTACTAGATACTTCAACTTCACAATAACAGTACTGGGATAGATCAAGCAGATCGGCAATATAACAAATTGACTAGGACAATGCCAAATTTAAAGCTGACCATACACAGTAGATATGTAGCCAAACTCACTGATTTTAGGTGACTGGTTTACCATATATGTAAGGTGGCCTCCAAACTGTCCCCCAACAGAACTGGTGCCAAAAAGTTCTACCGATGTGCAAACAAGCAGGGCTTTGTGCACTAAGGACAAGCAGGGCTCTGTACACTGAGGAGAAGCAGGGCTCTGTACACTGAGGACAAGCAGGGCTCTGTACACTGAGGACAAGCAGAACTCTGTACACTGAGGACAAGCAGGGCTCTGTACACTGAGGACAAGCTGGGCTCTGTGCACTGAGGAGAAGCAGGGCTCTTTCCACTGAGGAGAAGCAGGGCTCTTTCCACTGAGGAGAAGCAGGGCTCTGTCCACTGAGGAGAAGCAGGGCTCTGTCCACTGAGGAGAAGCAGGGCTCTGTCCACTGAGGAGAAGCAGGGCGCTGTCCACTGAGGACAAGCAGGGCTCTGTCCACTGAGGACAAGCAGGGCTCTGTCCACTGAGGACAAGCAGGGCTCTGTCCACTGAGGACAAGCAGGGCTCTGTCCACTGAGGACAAGCAGGGCTCTGTCCACTGAGGACAAGCAGGGCTCTGTCCACTGAGGACAAGCAGGGCTCTGTCCACTGAGGACAAGCAGGGCTCTGTCCACTCAGGACAAGCAGGGCTCTGTCCACTGAGGACAAGCAGAGCTCTGTCCACTGAGGACAAGCAGGGCTCTGTCCACTGAGGAGAAGCAGGGCTCTGTCCACTGAGGACAAGCAGGGTTCTGTCCACTGAGGACAAGCAGGGCTCTGTCCACTGAGGACAAGCAGGGCTCTGTCCACTGAGGACAAGCAGGGCTCTGTGCACTGAGGACAAATGGGGCTCTGTGCACTGAGGACAAGCAGGGCTCTGTACACTGAGGACAAGCAGGGCTCTGTACACTGAGGACAAACAGGGCTCTGTACACTAAGGACAAGCAGGGCTCTGTACACTGAGGACAAACAGGGCTCTGTGCACTGAGGCTCTGTGACATGCCCCGGGTCACACAGCAGGATGATTGACAAGCCAGGAGCCTGCACAAAGCTCTGCTTGTCCCACCCACACTTCCTGTATTCTGTCTTCGTACAGAGACAGTATATATTACAGATATACATATAATGTTACTGTCTACATTATATAAAAAGTTTTTGCAAACAACATGTACACTTTAAAGATCTTATGCCTTCCAGTACTTATCAGCTGCTGTAAACTACAGAAGAAGTTGTGTAGTTCATTCCAGTCTGACCACAGTGCTCTGCTGCCACCTCTGTCGGTGTCAGGAATTTTCAGGTGCAAGATAGGTTTGCTATGGGGATTTAATCCTGCTCTGGACAGTTCCTGACATGGACAGAGGTGTCAGCAGAGAGCACTGTGGTCAGACTGGAAATAACTACACAACTTTCTCTGTGGTATACAGCAGCTCATAAGTACTGGAAGGATTACGTTTTTTTAAATAGAAGTGATTTACAAATATGTATAACTTTTTGGCACCAGTTGGTTTGAACTTATTTTTATTTTTTTTCCAACCGGAGTACCCCTTTTAAACTACTACAATTATTTGTCTAAGGTGACTGCATGGCTGTCTGGTTGATTTTATGCAACTGTTTGCATGAGGTATGGCTGAAACATCTACATTTTGAGTTTTATCTTGATTTGACTGTGTTAATAAATGCTCTACAGGGGCAAATTGTACATTTCTATGACCTTCCAAAAATTCTGAATGTATGCTTGCATAATACCTCTAGGTCTCAGTGGTGAGATTTGATATAAATTGTACCCTCATTATGATCTGATTCTAGTATATTCTGAGCTATATCCACAATTACTCGGACTGAATACACCCCCTTATGATAATTCCATGTGTGTCGAAATTTGTCATTCTGGTCTGTCACAAATATGCCGCAACAAATGTGCAATTTGTTGCAGATTTATTGTGGGTGTCACTACAAGATGCAGAAATCAATCACAAATCCATGACCTAACGACCAACTCCTTTTTCTAGAAATCATAGCTTATAAAATAGACCACTAGGTGTCCCCATACCATCCAGAACATAATCCTGTCTGGCTATAGCATCATCCTTGTCCCTGCTGAAGCACAGGCAGGAACAAAGTCCAGGAAGTGAGGGCGGGACTAGCACTGCTCTGTACTCCTGTCCTGTCTATCAGACTGCAGAATTAAAACAGAAAGTAGGGGGGTTGCAAAGCAGCATGCAGTGATTGGATGAAGAGATCCAACACAGCAGACTCAGGGAGGAAGTAACTGCATGGTGAGTGAGGGTGGGCTCAGTTCTTGCCTCAGACACACCCCTTCCTGAGCAGTGGCTGTTAGAATGAATAAGCAGCAGAACAGGGGGATATGTGAGCCAAATACAGAAGCTAGACAAATAAAAAAGGCATGTAAAGCATCTGAATGACCTAGTGAGGAAAATGTACAAGCACTATTTGTTTAGGGCCCATGGGTGGCTAATGGCAAACATGCTCCTAAGTACAGTCATGGCTGTAAATATTGGCCCCCCTGAAATTTTTCTAGAAAATGAAGTATTTCTCACAGAAAAGGATTGCAGTAACACATGTTTTGCTATACACATGTTTATTCCTTTTGTGTGTATTGGAATTAAACCAAAAAAGGGAGGAAAAAAAGCAAATTGGACATAACGTCACACCAAACTCCAAAAATGGGCTGGACAAAATTATTGGCACCCTTTCAAAATTGTGGAAAAATGAGATTGTTTCAAGCAAGTGATGCTCATTTAAACTTACCTGGTGTAAGTAACAGGTGTGGGCAATATAAAAATCATACCTGAAAGCAGATAAAAAGGAGAGAAGTTCACTTAGTCTTTGCATTGTGTGTCTGTGTGTACCACACTAAGCATGGACAACAGAAAGAAGAGAAGAGAACTGTCTGAGGACTTGAGAAGCAAAGTTGTGGAAAAATATCAACAATCTCAAGGTTACAAGTCCATCTCCAGAGATCTAGATTTGCCTTTGTCCACAGTGCGCAACATTATCAAGAAGTTTGCAACCCATGGCACTGTAGCTAATCTCCCTGGGCGTGGGCGGAAGAGAAAAATTGGACGCAGGATAGTCCGGCTGGTGGATAAGCAGCCCCAAACAAATTCCAAAGATGTTCGAGATGTCTTGCAGGCTCAGGGAGCATCACTGTCACTATCACTATCCGTCAACATTTAAATGAAATTAAATGCTATGGCAGGAGACCCAGGAGGACCCCACTGCTGACACAGACATAAAAAGCAAGACTACATTTTGCCAAAATGACTTTGAGTAAGCCAAAATCCTTCTGGGAAAACGTCCTGTGGACAGATGAGACCAAGATAGCGCTTTTTGGTAAAGCACATTATTCTACTAGAGAAACTGGAAAATATATACAGCTCACCCTCGTAGTGTTCGGTCTCTGCTGCTCATCCAGTCTGGGTGCACGGGAAACGTGGCCGCTCCACGAGGCAACAATACAGGAAGAGATCACTTGAAAAAATCCATAGTGAAAAACTCCAGCACTTCCAGAGTGGTTAAAAAAGTATAGAATGTATTCAATCTCCGTGGAGGTAAAAAAACATGCATAGAAGGCAGGAAAATACGATAAAAACCGACGCGTTTCGTTAGCCTTTGTCAAGGCTAAACGATTGAGGAATGAGGCCTACAAAGAAAGGAACACAGTACCTACAGTGAAATAGGGTGATGATTCAATGATGTTTTGGGGTTGTTTTGCTGCCCCTGGCACTGGGTGCCTTGAATGTGTGCAAAGCATCATGAAATCTGAAGATTATCAACAGATTTTGGGTTGCACTGTACAGCCCAGTGTCAGAAAGCTGGGTTTGCATTCGAGATCTTGGGTCTTCCAGCAGGACAATGACCCCAAATATACGTCAAAAAGGACCAAGAAATGGAAGGGAACAAAGCGTGGAGAGTTCTGAAGTGGTAGCAATGAGTCCAGATCTAAATCCCATTGCTCACCTGTGGAGAGATTATAAAATTGCTTTTGGGAAAAGGCGCCTTCCAATAAGAGAGACCTGGAGCAGTTTGTAAAGGAAGAGTGGTCCAACATTCCGGCTGAGAGGTGTAAGAAGCTTATTGATGGTTATAGGAAGCGACTGATTTCAGTTATTTTTTTCCAAAGGTTGTGCAACCAAATATTAACCTAAGTGTGCCAATAATTTTGTCCATCCCATTTTTGGAGTTTGGTGTGACATTATGTCCAATTTGCTTTTTTTCCTCCCTTTTTTGGTTTAGTTCCAAAAGGGAACAAACGTGTATAGCAAAACATGTGTTACTGCAATCCTTTTCTGTGAGAAAATTTCATTTTCTAGAAAAATTTCAGTGGTGTATAGTTTATATTTCGAGAATATACTTGAATCTAATCATTAGGAAAATATTTTTAAGATTCATTACTTTCTTGCCTTATTTGAAAGCTTGAGAAATTTGTATTGTCTTTCAGCACATCTTTATGCAAGCGGTTCCATTGAATTATTCTAAATGTAAGTGAAATTCACTAACACTATGAAGGAGATTTATCAAGCTCCGTAGTACCGTAGTAGATTTTTTTTGCGTAAATATGTTGCACATACTACATTTCTAAAATCTGCTCATGTAGAATTATTTTTTTTTTACTTTGCAGTTGTCATGTGTTTTTCAAATGCGATAGTCACCATTTATGAAGAAAAAAAGTTACATCTCCATGTAAAAGTCGCAAATGTACTCCAGGTCCAACCTGGCTTACAGAAATTGCATACATCTGCAGAAAAGAACATTAACACCAACTCTAACAACTGTTCTTGTCCTGCATCATGAAACAAAGCTACTACATTAATGCTAATTAAAGAAAAATATTATTATATAACTAATAACTCTTAATTTTTAGGTAAAAAATACACACTGCACACCTCGTTAATTTTAGGATACGTACATGCTGGCGTACCCACTACATTTTAAAATTAATGCTGTATTAAAAAAGAATGATGCACAAAATAATTGTGTAAGAATTTTTACAGACGTAAATAAATCATCTATAGTAATACAGCTTCATGCACATTTTAGGGTGGGTAACGTACCGAGCAGTTTTTTTTTTTTTGTTGCTTGACTATTGTTTATGTGCCTGTTGGTGCTGCGCTGTCTTCCTCCCTGATGTAAACTATTGATGCAAGACTCCGCCCACCAACGCCACAAAATTCGAGCTCAAAATTAAGCAAAAAAGCCTCCAGAGTACGGATATTCATGGTGCGGCATAGTATGTTTTTAATATTTTTTTATTTCTGAGGAGGGTGGAGGGGTTGTTGCGGGATAGTTGGAGTTCAGCTATTTAGTGTCAGGCAGGCCAGCAGAGTGTCACCCAATGCGGTAAAGCCCCCCTCCCCATCACTCTCTAGCAACGCTAGTGGTAATAAAGGGTAGATAAAGAACTTCGTCTATTAACATAAGGGAAAACTTTTCTGCTTTAAAAAATGCTTTTGTAAGCAGGTTTCCCGGGTTTTGCATACGTGTGATTTCTCAAGGTCGTGTGACTATTTGATAAATAGGTCGCACGTAAGCAAAAGTAAGTTAAAAAAAAAGTCATATAAAACCATAAGTTTGAAAATAATGATAAATCTCCTTCTATATCTTTTGATGCCCAAAGAATCAAAACCGCTCTGGAACAGACCTCAAGATGTGCTCATAACCCTTGACCAGATAACAAGATTCATTAAAGGGATTCTCCGGTGCTTAGACATCTTATCCCCTATCCAAAGGATAGGGGATAAGATGCCTGATCGCGGGAGTCCCGCCGCTGGGGACCCCCGTGATCTTGCATGCGGCACCCCGTTTATAATCAGTATAATCAGGAGGGGGCATGACAGCTATCCCACCCCCACCCCCATAGGCTTGCATTGAGGGGCGGAGCGTGACATCACACGGGGGTGGAGGCATGACGTAACACGCCGTCGGCCGTGTGGTCGCTGGTAATCAGACCCGGAGCAAACACGCTCCAGGGACTGATTATAAACGGAGTGCCGCGTGCAAGATCACGGGGGTCCCCAGTGGCGAGACTCCCGCGATCAGGCATCTTATCCCCTATCCTTTGGATAGGGGATAAGATGTCTAAGCACCAGAGAACCCCTTTAAAACCATAGTAATGCTAAGCTACTGACCCTACAAAGACTGAGGCTTCTCTCCATTCTCCTGAAGGCTGAAGCTATTATGTTTAATGCTCTGACTGATGCCATTCAGTCTTGATGTAGACTAAAGGGAGGGCGGTTCACGAAAAACAGATCTCTTAATTCAGTTCATTTTTGCTTAGTGTAGGGTGATGAATTTACAGCGCTAGCTCAGCAGTTTTACATATACAGTTTATTATGTACATTCTGGCTATTTTGGCTATTCTTTGCTATACAGTTCCAGTAATAGAATACTCTCTAAAACTCTCTTTAAACTTCAACAACTGAAGCTGTTATTTAGGATACTCCTATATGCAGGCCCGGCACCCTCTATAGGCAAAGTAGTTGCAAGCCTAGAGCGTTCGGTGAATGAGGATCCACTGTCCCAGACACAGGACTGGAGTGCAGCTTTAAACTGTGTGCTAGCCTTTATTATAGGTGGGAATTTATCTTACTATGAAAATGTTTGTGTAAGTCACATTTATGAAAATATAAAAGTGCTACTTTTCACTGTGTTTTTGCTTAATGTTAGTTGCCCTCTGTAAAAGTGAGTGGGTCTGACCATACAGGGGTTGTAGCATCCTGCAGATGGAAAACATTAGGACCAACTCCAGTCTCTATAAATTCTTCCAATAGGATTGAAGACAATGACAGTTTCCTAATAAAATCCCCATCAGCAATTAAATATGGATACTCAAAGCTTAAAGAATGTCAAGTGGCTGCAAATAAGTACCTGTTGTGAAGGTGGTATTGACGGGGTCACTGCGAATGTCACCTCTGATTCCAGACACTGACACCTCGTACTGAGACCCAGGCCGCAGAACCTGCATGGAGTACTGACTCAAAGGGGGCTGCAGACGGAAGGTGGTCTTCTCTCCTTCTCCATTGACTGGTCCATACTGCAGCTGGATGAAGTCCAGTTTTGCTCTAGCCGGAGTCCATTCCACGAAGGCTACCGTATCAGAAACATCTCGAACCAGGATGTTAGAAGGGCCGTCAATGGCTGTGGAGGACACAAACCACTATTTAACTGGATTTTCAAGTGAATTTGCTTTTCTCTGTATTACTGTATCGCTGTCCTTGATCAGACCTTCAACCATTACCGTATGTGTGAGCAACGATTCATTATTGTAGACATAAGCCAATATACGTCTAAGGTATTGCTTACTTCCTGAGATGACCAATGTACTTGATGCACTGTCACCATAAATCTTCCCTACATCTTTTGCTTTTTGTCGTTGTATTCATCTTCTCTCTACTATCTGTTAGTTTTTGCAGTGAATTAAAGCTGCTGAGAGGGGATTGTCATCATTTTGTAAAATATAGACCAAGTCCTCTCGGCAATTACAACTACTCCAGCATCGAGTTGCCGGTCAGCTGCCTATCTTATTTTGCCGCTCTTCTTACCCGTTGAAACACTGCCCGATGTTGGTGGGCTCCTCGCCTGCTCCTTCAGGGATATGATACTGATGGTGTACTCCTCCCCAGGTTTCAATCCCGTCTGGTTATACGAAGTGACGCTGCTGGGGAGCTGGACGGTTAGCCCTCCCTCATTATTCTGTCAATGACAAAATCATGTGATAAATAGAAGGTTTACAAAGACATAATAATAATAAAACGTCAACTTTGTAATATATGATTAATGCGGAGGCATTTGTCACCGCAGTGAAAGATTTTGTAGTGCTGTAAAGAACAAAGGATTATGTCACCATTGAAATTAAATTGGAGATTACGTCTTTTAAATATTTGTCATTGTATTCGAAAACTTAAAGGGGTATTCCAGGAAAAAACTTTATATATATATATATATATATATATATATATATATATATATATCTCAACTCGCTACAAAAAATTAAACAGATTTGTAAATTACTTCTATTAAAAAAATCTTAATCCTTTCAATAATTATCAGCTGCTGAAGTTGAGTTGTTGTTTTCTGTCTGGCAAGAGTGCTCTCTGCTGACATCTCTGCTTGTCTTGGGAACTGCACATAGTAGAAGAGGTTTGCTATGGGGATTTGCTTCTAAACTGGGCGGTTCCCGCGACACTTGTCATCAGAGAGCACTTAGACAGAAAAGAACAACTCAACTTCAGCAGCTCATAAGTACTGAAAGGATTAAGATTTTTTAATAGAAGTAATTTACAAATCTGTTTAACTTTCTGGAGCCAGTTGATATATATATATATATATATATAAAAAGTTTTTTCCTGGATAACCCCCTTTAAAAAAAGTCTCATAATTTATTGGGTATGTTGCTGTGGAGAAGAGTGGTGGTCAAAGATATCATAGACCGGAACACTAAATATATTTGTTATGCAAGAGACTGGTGGACATTTTATTTGGTGTTCAGGTCACACTTGTAGCATACAAAGTCAGATGTTAGTGCAATAATATGAATAAGTTATGTGGTGTCCCGGTACCGCATCCTATACGGTACCTATGTATAAGTCCCCATTGCCAGAGTCCCTAGGACGTTGGGGTCCTTCTTAACCAGTCCGCCTTTGGTCACCTCTCATCTAGGTATTGCTTGTCTAGTAGTTATTTAGGATTTATATATATATATATATATATATATATATATATATATATATAATTGTACAAATGTATATAAATGTAGCAGGACCTGGGGGTCACGTGATTAGGTAAACTCTATGTTTTTTTGCTTAAGGACCTTTGGAGGTCCCTTTGACGTATTCTTCCCATCACTCCCTACCCATATAAGGGAGCGGCGGCCATTGCTCACTCTCTTGTTCCCGGGCTGTCAAACGAGCAGGATCTGCGCAGCTGTCTATCGCAGTGAGTTAGGCCCGAGCCTTGCGGCAATGGCTGATCTATTCAGAATCGTGAGTGTATCAATCCCTAAGCACTCTGCAAGATCACCGGACCTTATCTATCCCCTAAATCCGGACGGATCTTCGCAAATTACTCTAAATTCTCAGACTATATCAGAAGTCAAGGTCCGCAACAACTGTCAGTCATTGAACTATATAGAGACTGTATTCCTGAGACTGTTACTGCTCATTGGATGTACCGCAAGCATTTAAGTAAAGTTATCCAAGTTCAATTTCAACTACCTTGTGGACCTTCAGTCATTTTATGCCTATCGTTACTGGGAAGGGCGGCGATAGGCCGGAGAATTACTTCAGCATACTATACATACTCACGAACTATAGGGTTAACTTTAACCCCTCATCTACCGAAACAACACCCCAACTACCATACACCCCCCCAAGGGCTACCACAGTTAAATCTGAAGTTAGGTCCTATGTGGACATGTGGAACTGTTTTACAAATTCTCAGACTAATTCCAAAATATACCCCTTTAGCTCTATGCACTTTTCCTGCTTTTACTTATCTGCATTTCACCCACTAGTTCAGTAAATGAGTCCTCCTCCAGAAGGAAGCAGGTGGCTCTCTAGCGCCACCTATTCAAAGCAGCTACATATATAACATGATTTGGGATTGTCATCCATTTCCAAAAGCAAGAAGGCCCATGGCTGAAAATTCCCAGTTATGTTTTAAAGCTCTTTTATGGGATGGACATTGGTTACCCCTTCATCCTTCCATACCCCTTCCCTTCAATTCCTTGGTTGAACTGGATGGACGTATGTCTTTTTTCAATCATAATAAGTATGTAAAAAAGTGTGACATTAAAGAGACATCTTTTTTTGCTAATAAAGGAGAGCTGATTTGCATACCTTTTTCCCAGGGAGCATTGCCTGGCCTATAAGACTCCCTATGCCAGCTTGTGGTCTCCACAAGGGGAAACACCACCCCTTCAGATTCCCAAGTTCATGCACACTCCCTCCTAAGGGCACATTCACACTATGAAAATTCAGAAAAGTTCACATGTTTAAAGTTCCGCAATAGAAATTCTGATGAGAAATTTGGTTCCGGCAGAATCCACCGGAGAAATTCTGGTGGATTCACCATTGACGGCTCTGCAGTGCTTGCGGACTTCCGTGCAAAGGATGAACATGTTCTTTCTTTGCGCAGAACAAATTCAGTGGCGGAATTCTGCAGGAATTATACAGTGTGAACATAGAGGAAGAGGAAAGAGGAAATCTGGAGGAGGATCAGTACCACAACCACCAATGGGCTGGCTCCTCAACTCTTCTTTAGAAAATTCAGCGCAAAAATTCTGCATCAATTCCCCCTCAATTCCACCAAACTCATTTTGTTGGAGAAAAAAAGGTCCCATTGAGTTCAATGGGCTTTTACTTGCGGATTCCGCCAAAAGAATGA
Source organism: Hyla sarda (assembly GCF_029499605.1). Classification (NCBI taxonomy): domain Eukaryota; kingdom Metazoa; phylum Chordata; class Amphibia; order Anura; family Hylidae; genus Hyla; species Hyla sarda. The sequence continues at coordinate 198,738,025 of NC_079195.1, forward strand.
ATATTTTATAGCGGAATATGATTTTGCATTGGTATTTTTATCCGAACAGAGCTGTGGAAAAATTATTAAAAAGTCAACGGAACTTTTTAATTCAAGAAGTAATTGGAGCAGAATACTGACACAGAATAATGCAAGTAAATTTCTTGTCAGTTCTTCAGCGTGTACATACCCTCAGGGTATGTTAACACAGCTGAATGTCCACCTGAAAAAGTTCCGGATGGACATTCTGCAGACAGTACTGCTGGCGCTAAGACAGCTCGGAAACCCCATAGTCTCCATAGATGGCAATGCATTTCCGAAGAGATTCCACTCAAAGTGGGAGAATTATCAAAACCTGTGCAAAGGAAATGTTGCCGATAGCAACCAATCAGATCGCTTCTTTCATACATGGAGGGGGCACGTTTGCCTCCGCTCAGTGCAGGGGTCAGCACCCCCCCCCCCCCATTCAGCAGACTGCCAGGGCCTCGTTCAGGAGATTGTGGGGGAGTCCCAGTGGTCGGACCCCCTCCATGATCTATAACTTATCCTCTATCCTTTGGATAGGGAATAAGTTATGTTTTACTACAGAACTCCTTTAAAGGGGTACTCCGGTGGAAAACTTTTTTTTTTTTTTTTTTAAATCAACTGGTGCCAGAAAGTTAAACAGATTTGTATATTACTTAAAAAATATCTTAATCCTTCCAGTACTTATTAGCTGCTGAATACCACAGAGGAAATTCTTTTTGGAACACAGAGCTCTCTGCTGACATCACAAGCACAGTGCTCTCTGCTGACATCTCTGTCCATTTTAGGAACTGTCCAGAGCAGCATATGTTTTCTTTGGGGATTTTCTCCTACTCTGGACAGTTCCTAAAATGGCCAAAGATGTCAGTAGAGAGCACTGTGCTTGTGATGTCAGCAGAGAGGTCTGTGTTCCAAAAAGAAATGAATTTCCTCTGTAGTATTCAGCAACTAATAAGTACAGGAAGGATTAAGATTTTTTAATAGAAGTAATTTACAAATCTGTTTAACTTTCTGGCACCAGTTGATTTAAAAAAAAAAAAAAAAAAGTTTTCCACTGGAATACCCCTTTAAGGATTTTAATGGAAGCTATATTTCGGCTTAGTATTACCCTCCTGGTATGCTTCCAGCTGATGCAAAACTATAACTCCCAGCCTTTGGCTGTCCGGGCATGCTGGGAGTTGTAGTTTTGCAATAAGGCCTTATTTTGGATGGCAATGTACAGTATGACCTCTAAACTGGGGGAAGGTAAAAGATAACCATGAAATATTCATTTGCTATTCACACAATATATACATCTCGCCATGACGCTCGTCGCCTGCTTGGGGCTAATATATATCTATTTTTTTACACTTCTGTCTGACCAGAGCAGCTGGACCTCATACAGAGTGCTGGCTCAGAAAAACGCATTCCTCCGCAAGGTATCCATAGCAACAGGCCATTTTTCAATGTTTCTGATGCTCTTTGTCGAGCGCTGACAGGATGAAACTTACCTGTGATTGCTTAGTTTTACTGCTTATCGTGAAAATAGCCGAACTGTTATGTGTCTGGCAAACAACTATTACCCCGTCATAAACAGTTTATATTCAATAAAAAAAAATGTAAGCTAATATTTTAGCTTGAGGTCACAATCGTATACTTTTTTGTGTGCAAAGGAACAGTTGCCTATAGCAACCAATCAGATTGCAATAGTCAGCGGAGTCGCAATTTTAACCAGACGTCACATATTCTCTTTGCTAACAGGATTGTTTACTTTAAGAAGTACTCCACCCCTAGACATCTTATCCCCTATCTAAAGGATTGGGGATTAGATGTCTGATCGCAGGAATCCGGCTTCTGGTAACCCCTGCAATTTCCGACACGGCACCCAGAAATGCATGGAGCGAACTCTGCTCTGTGCCAGATGATGGGTGACCACAGCCATCACACCCCCTCCATTCATGCCTAAGGGAGGGGGCGTGATGGCTGTGTACTAGCCGTCACGCCCCCTCCCATAGACATGAATGGAGGGGTGTGGAGTGACGTCACAAACACGAACGCTCTAAGCTTCCTTGTTCAGAATGCTGCGGTGCCGTACCAGAGATTGCGGGGATATCCTTTGGGTAGGGGGATAAGATGTCTAGGGACAGAGTTCCTCTTTAAGGTAAACATTACACAGTAAGGTACAGGGGTGGCTCAAATTTTTAACGATTTTTCAAAAGTCGCAGATTATAAATAAGCCGCAAAAATACACGGGTCAAACCATGCCCACTTTGTTTATGTAAAATGTGGTTAGTGCTGTTATCTTGCTCAAATCCCACCCAGGACGACATCTGCAAAGAGTTTGTATGTTCTCCCTGTGTTCAAGTGGGTTTACTCCTACACTCGGGGAGATTTATCAAAACCTGTGCCGAGGAAGAGAGATATAGTTGTCCATAGCAACCAGTCAGTTTGCGTCTTTTATTTTTAAAGAGGCCTGTGAAAAATTAAAGAAGCAATCTGATTGGTTGCTATGGGCAACTGCTCCACTATTCCTCTACACTGGTTTTGTTAAATCTCCCACACTACTAATTTTAGATTGTGAGCCCCAATGGGGACAGGGACCAATTTGAGTGCGCACTACATAAATAAAGAATTATTGTTATAAACAGCACTGGTAGCATGTGCGCCGGAGGAAAGTCACAGAATAAACGCAGAAAACACAGATTCTCAGTCTACATTAGCCATTTGCGCTATGTTTACCGGCGCACAAGCCTTAGTTAATGTTTCCCAATATTTTTATTGCCCTTAGATCAGAGTGTATATTTTTTGGGTGACTAAGCAGAAGGACATCTGTGTGTTGGCAATGGCCATGATAAAATAGAGCTCAATTGGTATTTCTATGAGGTCTATGGTGTTATGGGGGTATGAAAACATAGCATATGAGACGACCCCATACAATAAGGCTATGTTCATATGACGAAATTTTCATGCGGAATTTACTGCACATTGATTGTAATGGGATTCCGCTGTCTAATCTAGATAGCGAAAATTCTGCTTTCCACAAAAATATAAGACCAGTCTTAAATTTTGCGAACTTCAGTGGCGGAATCCCATTAAAGTCAATAGGGCTTGAATTTCTGCAGATTTCTATGTTCTGAGAATGCAGAAGTTCCGCCGCAATTCCATCCAGCAAGCTTTGCTGGATGGAATTTGTGCGTAATTACGGGAATTCTGACGTGTCAAATACCATAAGTGTCACATAAGAAGACCCTAGTATCATCAGTGGCACACGGCAGTTTTTGGGGCCCTGTTATCGATTTTCCAATAGAGGCCAGAAGCTTCAAGTGACACCTTTGCACCTACGTGCGACCTGAACATCAGATCATGCCTAGACCCTCCATGACCCAGACGTAATTGAGTGCCTCATATTCCACAGAAGTATCGCTTTTACTTAGCGCCTGGGAAGACGGCATGTCAAGCTCCTTATCTCGCATCCTTCCCTTATATTTTCCATTATCGTTGATGTCTGCTCCATTCAACTGACCAGCGAAGCGTGCGGCTTATGAGCATCCTGTGACATCAAATCATTCACCAGAACGTGACATTTTCTTTCACAGTAACAAACAAAAGCCTCGGTGTATTCAATCCTTGTCCAGGGTTTTCTTGTCTGGATGAGAGTTGATCTCTCTCGCCCACACACTCCTCTCAACCCCATCAAACACCATCGAGAAGCACTTCTAAAAAGATCGCCTTCTTTTTCTCCTCATAAAAGGTGAGGAACATTAGCTCAATCACACGTGTCATGACTCCCAAAGATCTTTTTATGCCCCGTCACGTGGATGAATACAAGGACACGCTCCTCCGTTGTTGTCAGGAAATGAATAACGCAGGTGGAAAAAAAAAAAAGAAAAAAAGAACCCCATGCAGTCATGTTTGGCCTAAGCCCAGGTCCTGCAGGCAAGAGACAAAAGGGGTCATATGAAACATGAATTTATCGGCACGAAAAATGCCTGGAATTGACAGACCATGAATGCCGGTGTTATTTAGTGTAATGAAAACTTGAAAGAGAGAGAGAGAGAAAAAAAAAGTGGAAAACAAAACGAGTCAAACAAAAGCACGCAATGCGACTCGTGTGTATGTGTGTGTGTGTGTGGGGTGGGGGGGGGGGGGGGTGGATTAAATCTGGGAAAGGGTCCAAAGGGATTTTGGCTGAGGCCTTTGGGATCAAACAACCGTAAGCCTAAATCGAGGCGGGCCGACGTGTTGTTGTGTCTCAGCACCCCGGATCCACCGCTGGTTTCTAAAACAAAGGAGCAGAGCACTGTGACTCTTTGATTCTAATCGACTCTGCAAGTAGAGCCAAGCTTTCAGTATAGGGAATCGTGAAAAGTCTTACAGACTTTCTGTTAATCTGTATACAACTTTCTCGGCCTCTAAGGCAGGATTTTCCAACCAGTATGCCTCCAGCTGTTGCAAAACTACAACTACTAGCATACCTGGACAGCTGTCACCTCTCCTGCTCTTGACAGTTCCTAAAATGGACAGAGGTGTCAGCAGAGAGCATTGTGGTCTGTTGGGGGCACACTAGTTAGGAAGCAATTATCTAAGAGGTGCAGATGAGCATTTTAACCCCTTTAATTTAATCATTCAGTGGGTGCCTCAGCCCCACTGTTTTGGTCAGTAGGCAACCAGGGGCAGAGGCTCCCACTGAATGATGAAACTGAAGGGGTTAAAGCACTTAGCGGTACTCCTTTGTTTCTACCCGCTTTCCTGGGCAAGGCTATAACTATAGGGGGTGCAGAGGTAGCAGTCGCAAGAGTTAGCATATACTGATTAAGGGCCCAAAGGCAAATCTGCCCCATAAGAGACCAGTATTATTAATGGCACATGGGGCCCTGTAACAGATTTTGTACTGAGGCCCAGAAGCTACTGTGGTAGCCTCGGGGGTATGTAGGGTAATTGGGGTGTTGCTGTTCTGGATAATAAATGGCGCTGTAAACCCTTGTTACTCGTGATGCCAGGGTGAGGGTTAAATACTGTAATGGTGCTGGGCCTATCGCCACCTTTCCCAAGAGCGATAGGTGAGTGCGTAATAAATGGATTCTCCACAACCACTATTAACTGAAAACTTGCAAGAACTTTTACTGAAGATTTTCTGTAGCAGGCAATAGCAACAACAGTCCAGATAACAGAGTCTATTTCTAGTTGAGCAGCGATTGACAGTTGGTTGGGATCAGATAAGCTCAATTTAGCTGTTAGAAGATTCTGTTGCATAGATCCGCTGGATTTAGGGGTGCATTTAGGTCCAGTGATCTTGCGGAGAGTAGCGGGGAATTATAGATATCTATCCGCTGTGGTATAGGCCGAGGCCGCAAGGCTTTGGCCTTGTAAACATACTTGAAAGTTGCAGAGGTCCTACCTCGTTCAGAGTCAGCAACCCCAGAGAGAAGAACGCGATCAATGGCTGCAGCTCCCTTATCTGGGCAGGGGCTGGCCATTTTGGATTGGTCCAAAACAACTGTCACTCACCGTTACACAGCATTATGGGAGAACACGTGACTCAAGAACCACCCAAGGTCCTTCTACATACCATAGAGTTCTGAACCAAGTCACATGACCCGCAGGTACTGCAACCCTAAACAAGTTAGTAACACAATATACATATTTACACTGATAATTTTTATAAATATCACGTTACTAAGGGATGACTAGGGGCTAACTAGGGAAGCGGACCCCGACAGTCCTAGGGACTCTGGCTTTGAGGACCCCCCCACCAAGGCACCGTATGAAATATGGTGCCGGGTCACCACAAACCCCCTTACTTAAAACAAGTCGACCCCGACGCCTGTCCCCTAAGGCAGAGGGACTAGGACAAGGACAGATTTATTAAAACATTCTATGCATTCTGACAAAATTTTCTTTTAGTCTGACTAGTATCCTTACTAGACAACTTTGAAGCTTACTAGACATTATGAAGCTATCTAGACATTAGTTTCTAGCTCCTTAGACTTTTTTATAGCTCTCTATACATTTATTAGGCTAACTAGAAATTTTTTTATTCAGCTCTCTATACCTTTAGTTTCAAGCTGACTAAACATTTTTGAAATCTCACCACATTTACTTTTGTTTTGCCACGGTGAGTTACCTGTTAGTACACAACAGTTATATTGGCTTGCCTGAGGCTATCTACCAATAAGGTTAGCTACTAGGGTCTATTGGCTACACGCTTCTCACCCCTAGAACACAACAGTATAACCTTACCTAGATTATCTTTAGAAATACGTGTTTAACTTTAGCTCGCAAGAGCATCTACTGGCCAGGTAGAGCATCTCACACACGTAATAAAGAGAAAAGATAAGTTAGTGTATCTAACAGTGGCAGGCATTGAATATCAATAGGCTACAATTCCTAAAGTGTTTCTTGAGAGTGAGATATATTTTTATTTTGTGTATGTACTGAAGAAGACTGAGGCAGTACATTTAAGTGAGCAATTTAAGATACTATGTGTGCAAGTACTGCTTAAAAGTTAGTCTTGGTATCTTAAGGGCAGTTTATTTTGTGACAGGTGCTAGCGATTGGCGACTGGAATGCTACTCTCGGAGGAGCCGGGAGAGTCACCTATTTAGCAACTACTAAAACACCTTTTTAGTATTTTTATACATTTGTATGTACATGTGTACAAGAATTATTTACGTTTTTTGTCTTTAGTGTACACGTGCATCTAGCGCACATTTTTTCCGTGTACAACACTTACTTACTTTTTATGTACACAGACACAAAGCTATCTTTTCCGTGTACAAGAACCATATACATTTTTATTATACAAGTTTACGCATTTATTTACTCTCCAACAAGGTTCAGGCGCATACACCTGACAAGTGCCATTTTTAGCAAGAAAGTCCTATGAATATAGAGGTATATACAAAAACTTGCGTGTAAGGATCTGCAGTCAACCTACACTAGGAGTCTATGGGAAACACGGCTTTACCACAATAAGCTGGGCACAAAACTTTTGAATCTCCTACTGGCTAGGAGTCTCTTGACCTGATGGTCAGGCACAAAGCTTAATGGTTACGTTGCTGAACTTGGAACTGGAACAATCTTAGCACAGTCCTGGCTAGGCACAATCTCTTGAACTTGGTTACTGAAAAACAAAAGTGGTTAGAAAAGAAAACAACAGTCATTACTTTACAGTCCTTCAGAAAACATTCTTCCGAACTCTTCTTGTGCCTCTTGTAGACCCCCTATCCCTTCCAATATCAGGGGCTGGCTGGTACTTAATGTAACTCTCCCACTCCAAATTGGTGAGAATAGAATGGGTAACAGTAGGATTAAAAGTGACCAGGGGTTTACTGGTCGGGATCAAGGTTGGTGCATAAGGTTTTAGCCCCATCTCAATGCCAGGAGTGGGCCAAAGCACTTTCGTTGGTTCCCTTGCAGGAGGCAAACCCTTATTGCTCTGAGAGGGCCTAGGTACATACGCTGGTACCCTGGAAACAGACAAACTCTCATTGCTCCCAGAGGGTCTAGGTACGGTCATTGGCGCCCGCAATTTGGGCCTACTTTCTTGGTCTTGAGCAGGCCTTGGCACTTTGCTGTACGAAGAAGATGACTGTTGTTGGGGAGGCTCCTCTTCCTTGAGTTTGGTGGTGGAGGCATCAGGAGCAGACCATTTCGGCCTCAGGTTGAAGGGATCCGATTCCCAATCTGTAGATGGAAAGTATTTGAAGGGAAGCTGTGTTGGGGCTGTTGTTCTGGTGACCGCAGCAGCCCATTCTCCACGCAGGCCTTGGACGGGGGTTTACTCCACTATCTCACCCACCTTCAGAGAGTAGAACTTTTTATGAAGATATGGCCTCTGTACTGCTCGCCAGTTTACGAGAATGGTTTGGCCTGTATGGCAATCTAGGACTGTCCCATAACCTCTGACCTTGTAGAACTTGGCCACAGTTGCTCTTCATTCTTCCAAAGGCTCCTCCCCTTCTCGGGGATAATCCCACTTGCGGATGAACAGTGCTTCCATCTCTTCAGTGTTCTGATAACGAATTCTCTCCTCAGGAGGCAAATGCAAATGCTTAGGGGCGTACAGTTGTCTGTGTCAGGCCTTTAATTTGTCCATCAACTCAGCCAGCTCGGCTTCCTGACGGGCCCTTTCTTTTTGTGCAATTGGGATTGGTGGGAGTGGCTTCCCAGGTATAGGTTGTAGAACTGCGTGCATATACTCGATGAGTCCCGGCTCGTCCCCAAAAATCCACTGGGGCAAATCTGGTGAGCACGGTCGTGCACCCGGCAAGCTGGACAGTGATATTTCAGGCTCAGGGCTGGAGGAGGAAGAAAAGGCCGCCTCTGGCGGGGTACTCACTGCAGACTCCTCCGATGGGATTTCGGCCCACGAGCCCCAAGTCCTGTGGTGAGGGGACAATCTCACCGGCGATGCTACTTCGGGTGTCCCATGCTACTTCGGGTGTCCCAGTGGAGTCCCCCTCTTCGTCCAATGACAACCGTCTAATGACAGACGGTCGGCAATATCCTGGAATAGTTGGGCTGCGACCTCCACAACTTTCCGTTGCTCCGGCGCCATTTTGATGTTCTCACCACGTGGAACGCTGCTCTCCTCCATGTCTGTACTCTCCGGCTCCTTGCGCAGACTGAAGAGGTCACTGTGCAGGGTGTCTTTTATATTGGGCTTCCTAAAAATGGCGGCCGGTAGGAAGGACGTCATCGGTGCAGCCCCGACTTCCAGTCCTCCCAGAAACGACTCCTCCGTTTCCAAGTTCCCTTTCGGCTGCGATACAGCAACTTGGCAGCCACGCCCAGGGGCGGGACGTGGCACAGCACGGGACTTTTTCGCGCGCTTCTCTGGCAGCAGGTTAACTCTTCCTGTGCTGACCAGACCAGAGGATCGTAGCATGAATTCATTTCGCAGTTTGCACATTCTTGCTGCGAATAAATCTTCGCCTCCCCCTTACTTTTCGCGTGGCCCTCTTGTATTGCGCACCACATCTTGTACAATATAATGCAGTTTACAGCACATTAATAAAGTCCGTTATATTGGGGGAGTACAATTTCACTAGTGGCAACAGCAGCAGGAACACCCAAATCCTGTTTGTGACGCCAAAAACGCTTTGTGGTAGCCTCGGGGGTATGTAGGGTAATTGGGGTGTTGCTGTTCTGGATAATAAAGGGTGCTGTTAACCCTTGTCACTCATGACGCCAGGGTGAGGGTTAAATACTGTAATGATGCTGGGCCTATCGCCACCCTTCCCAAGAGCGGTAGGTGAATGCGTAATAAATGGATTGTCCACAACCACTGTTCAACTGAAATCTTGCAGGAACTTTTACTGAAGATTTTCTGTAGCAGGCAATAGCAATAACAGTCCACATAACAGAATCTATTTCTAGTTGAGCAGCGATTGACAGTTGGTTGGGATCAGATAAGCTCAATTTAGCTGTTAGAAGATTCTGTTGCATAGATCCGCTGGATTTAGGGGTGCATTTAGGTCCAGTGATCTTGCGGAGAGTAACGGGGAATTATAGCTATCTATCCGCTGTGGTATAGGCCGAGGCCGCAAGGCTTTGGCCTAGTAAATGTACTTGAAAGTTGCGGAGGTCCTACCTCGTTCAGAGTCAGCAACCCCAGAGAGAAGAGCATGATCAATGGCCACAGCTCCCTTATATGGGCAGGGGCTGGCCGTTTTGGATTGGTCCAAAACAACTGTCACTCACCGTTACACGGCATTATGGGAGAACACATGACTCAAGAACCACCCAAGGTCCTTCAACATACCATAGAGTTCTGAACCAAGTCACATGACAAGTGAGTAACACAATATACATATTTACAAGTTACTAAGGGGTGACTAGGGAATAAATAGGGAAGTGGACCCCGACAGTCCTAGGTACTCTGGCTTTGGGGACCCCCCCACCAAGGCACAGTATGAAATACGGTGCCAGGACACCACACTACAAGTTACGCCTCTGATTCTGGGCATCCCTAAAAGCAGTGTTCACCCGGACAGGGTGCCTCCAGCTATTGTAAAACTGCACCTCCAGGCTACAGGCAACGGCCTACTAAGAGTTGTTTGCAGTGTTTTAAAATGAGAGGCCTTCTTTACCTGTCAGTATCATAAAAGACGATAAAGCTGGATTTTTTTCTTTTTTTGTTTCAGCAAAAAGTCCCCCCCCCCCCCCCCCCCCAAAAAAAAAAAACGCCAAACTTACCAGAGGCCAGATGTTATATAGAGGTCAATGAGGAGGGCAATATGAAATGCCAAAAACCCACTTGACAATTTTTCCCTTGCTATAATTTCCCTTTTCATTAGGCCGTGTTCACACAGTGGAATTTTTTTGTGGAATACGGTGAAAAAATTCTGCTTGAATATTCCGTAGCAGCATTGTCTTCAACGGAATTCTGCTGCACCGTGTACACTTCAGAACTCCCACGCCGGAAACATCTGGTGCTGAAATTCAAATTCTGTCCACCGCAGAATGAATTGACTTGCAGAATCCTCTCAGAAATACATTGTCATCTATGGAGACATTGCATTTCCAAGCGGTCCTAGCGTCGGCGGGTTCTGCTGGTGTTCCCGCTGTCTGTGGAAATTCCAGAAATTTCTGGGTGGACATTTTGCCGTGTAAACATTAAGGGGGAGATTTATCAGAGGAGATGTCCAGAGGAAAAGTTGCTGAGGTGCCCATAGCAACCAATCTCATCGCTTCTTTCATTTTTGAAAAGACCTCAGAAAAATGAAAGAAGCGAGTTGATTGGTTGCTATGGATGACTCAGCAATTTTTTCTCTGGACATCTCCTCTGATAAATCTCCCCTTAAAGGGGTAATCAACTAGAAAACTTTTTTTTTTTAAATCAACTGTTGCCTGAAAGTTAAATGTATTTGTAAATTACTAATACATCTAAAATCTTAACCCTTCCAGTACTTATCAGCTGCTGTAAGATCCAGATGAAGATCCAGATGATGTTCTTTTATTATTGAATTTCCTTTCTGTCTGACCACAGTGCTCTCTGCTGACACCTGTGCTTATTTTAAGAACTGTCCAGAGTAGGAGCAAATCCCCATAGCAAACCTCTCCTGCTCTTGACAGTTCCTAAAATGGACAGAGGTGTCAGCAGAGAGAACTGTGGTCAGACAGAAAGGAAATTAAAAAAGAGAAGTATTTCCTGTGAAGCATATAGCAGCTGATAAGTACTGGAAGGGTTAAGATGCTTAAATAGAAATCATTTACATATCTGTTTAACTTACTGGCACCAGTTGATTTAAAGAAAAAATCCAGGGGAGTACCCCCTTAACCCCTTAAGGACCAAGGACGTACCGGTATGTCCTTGGTCCTGCTTCCGTGATATAACGCAGGGTTACACAGTAACCCCGCATCATATCACGGCGGGCCCGGCGTCATAGTGAAGCCGGGACCCGCCGCTAACAGCGCGCAGCGCCAATCGCGGCGCCGCGCGCTATTAACCCTTTAGCCGCGCGCTCAGAGCTGAGCCACGTGGCTAAAAGTGAAAGTAAAAACTGCCGGTTAGCTCAGTGGGCTGTTCGGGATAGCTGCGGCGAAATCGCGGCATCCCGAACAGCTTACAGGACAGCAGGAGAAACCAGTGATCAATGATAAAGATCAGTGTTTGCAGTGTTATAGCCCCCTATGGGATAACAATGATCAGTGTGTGCAGTGTTATAGGTCCCTATGGGAGCTATAACACTGCAAAAAAAAAAGTGAAAAAAAAGTGAATAAAGATCATTTAACCCCTCCCCTATTAAAAGTTTGAATCACCCCCCTTTTCCCATAAAAAAAAACACAGTGTAAATAAAAATAAAAATAAGCATATATGGTATCACCGTGTTCGGAAATGTCCGAATTATAAAAATATATCCTTAATTAAACCGCTCTGTCAATGGCGTACGCGCAAAAAAATTCCAAAGTCCAAAATTGTGCATTTTTGGTCACTTTTTATATAATTTAAAAATGAATAAAAAGCGATCAATAAGTCCTATCAATGCAAAAATGGTACCGTTAAAAACTTCAGATCACGGCGCAAAAAATGGGCTCTCATACCGCCCCATACACGGAAAAATAAAAAAGTTATAGGGGTCAGAAGATGATAATTTTAAACATATTAATTTTCCTGCATGTAGTTATGATTTTTTCCAGAAGTACGACAAAATCAAACCTATATAAGTAGGGTATCATTTTAATCGTATGTACCTACAGAATAAAGATAAGGTGTCATTTTTACCGAAAAATATACTGCATAGAAACGGAAGCCCCCAAAAGTTACAAAACTGCCTTTTTTTTTTTATTTTGTCGCACAATGATTTTTTTTTTCCCGTTTCACCGTAGATTTTTGGGCAAAATGACTGACGTCATTACAAAGTAGAATTGGTGGCGCAAAAAATAAGCAATCATATGGATTTTTAGGTGCAAATTGAAAGAGTTATGATTTTTTAAAGGCAAGGAGCAAAAAACGAAAATGCAAAAACGGGAAAAAAAACGGTCCTTAAGGGGTTAAAGGAGTACTTTGGCGCTTTTTTTCTTCTATTAACTCAACGTGCCAGGGCTGTCATGTGAAACAAAACAAACTTTAACTCACCTGCCTACGTTCCCACGTTGCTCCGATGTCGGTATCCCGTTTTCCGGTCCCTGTCTTCTCCTGCTTCCTGCAGGTCAGTGAGTTACGCTGCTCTCAGTGTATCACCAGCCACATCGGGACATTGCTGCGGCCGGTGATACACTGAGAGCAGCGTGACTCACCGATCTGCAGGAAGTGGAAGAAGACAGGGACCGGAGAATGGGACACCGACATCGGAGCAATGTGGGAACGCAGGCAGGTGAGTTAAAGTTTGTTTTGTTTCATTTTGTAGCCCGGGCACGGAGGGTTAATAAAAAAAAAAGCACCATAGTACTTCTTTAAGTGTTTTTTGGCTAAGTTGCAGTTTTCAAAAATAGCAGCAAGCTGATACTATGGAGTATTTAGTTTTTTCTCACATAGACTTCAATAGGAAAAATTAAATTACAAGGAAATGCAGGTTTAACATTGTCATTACACAGTGAAAACTTAGACTAAATAAAAAAAAAACATTCATTAATGGGATCAAATAATATCCTATTTATGTTAAGTTTAGCCAACATCAGGTTTACTCCTCCTTTTTACACTCATTGGGTAAAACAATCTCACAACAAGGGGGGTTTAGACACCAGACATATGTGTTAGTTGCTGACGCACCTTAGGGGTGAAACTTATCTCCCAGCCGTCAATAGGAAACTGAGGGGGTTCCCACTGCACCTCCACAGAGGTTTGAGTCACATTTTTAAATTGAAGTCCTCTCGGTGGGGAGATATCTGGAAAGAAATATGGTGATTTATGTAATTGGTTAAATTGCGCTACACAACAACCCAACAAACCACTTAAAAAACAAAATAAAATAAAGGCTTTGTGCACATGTAGCATTTTGGTACATTTTTTTTTAAATATTTTTTTTTTGTTACTATTTTGTTGCTTTTAACTCAATGGTAAAATGTTTGCCAGTTCACATTCGGTTGAATTTTACATCAGCGCTCGTTACAGACATAAAACTAAAGGGGAACTCCGGTACATGAGCGCTGTATCTACGGCTCTCCCATAGAGATACATGAAGGGGGCGGGGGGGGGGGGGGGGTTGTTGGTCACCGCATCATGGGGTGGTCAACAGTAATCTGTGCACAAAGCGGAGGCCGCACGTCTCTGCAGCGGCCCCCGCGTTAACTTTAAAAACGCAGGGGTCGCCGGGAGGTCGCGCACGCAGGAACGTCACTGACGTCCCCTGCGTGCGCCCCTAGAAGAAAAGCAGAGTGGTGCGGTGAGGAGGACGCACGCATGGTAAGTTACCAGCGGCACGTCATCTTCAATGTTCCGACCTCCACTCCCGGGACCTACTGCTATGGCCCATAGGCCATAGCAGTAGATCGTGACCCCGGTCCCCGGGGTCCCTGGACCATATGAGCGGTGGTCAGAACACTGAAGTGGGGCAGTACACAGCCATACAGCCTCCAGCCATACACTGTATAAGGCTTCAGGCTGTATGTCTGTGGGGGAACATACTGCACCTAATGTGGGGAACTATACTGCACCTAATGTGGGGAACTATACTGCACCTAACGTGGGGAACTATACTGCACCTAATGTGAGGAACTATACTGCACCTAATGTGGGGAGCTATACTGCACCTAATGTGGGGAACTATACTGCACCTATTGTGGGGAACTATACTGCACCTAATGTGAGGAGAACTATACTGCACCTAATGTGGGGGAACTGTACTGTACCTAATATGGGGAGCTATACTGTACCTAATGTGGGGGAACTGTACTGCACCTAATGTGGGGAGCTATACTGCACGTAATGTGGAGAACTGTACTGCACCTAATGTGGGGGAACTATACTGCACCTAATGTGGGGGAACTATACTCCACCTAATGTGTGGAGCTATACTGCACCTAATGTTGGGAGCTATACTGCACCTAATGTGGGGAGCTTTACTGCACCTAATGTGGGGAACTATACTGCACCTAATGTGGGGAACTATACTGCACCTAATGTGGGAAACTATACTGCACCTAATGTGGGAGACTATACTGCACCTAATGTGGGGAACTATACTGCACACAATGTGGGGAACTATACTGCACACAATGTGGGGAGCTATAATGCACATAATGTTGGGGAACTGTACTGCACCTAATGTGGGGAACTATACTGCACCTAATGTGGGGGAACTATCGGGGGGGGGGGAACTATCGGGGGACCAACATAATGAAGTGCTCCGTCTTCCAGGCAGCCTTAATCTGGCCCTGGTCATTAGCGATAAATGTTTTTCCAGCAAAAAAAAAAAAAAAATTCAAATATGAAAACAGCCAAAAAAAACTAGTTCTATCACAGTTACTTGCGTCACAGCTATATATCTCATGTAAATCAAAGGTGGCGCTTCCCTTTCTACCTGATCATCGCCTCGGCAGGACATTGGATATCAAAGGCTGAAAGGTAATCAAAAGGGACGACTGATCCGATTCACAGGTATTGAACATTCTACATAAAGGCGCCACCGCCACATAAATGTCTGTACAGTATTTAGGTAAAAGATATCACCTGGCTCTAAACTGTAAAGTGAATTGTTTCCTTGTCCATAGACAACAATGGTTTCACTGTAATAAATAGAATGTTATAGAAGCATTGAGTATCGGGCTCTATTTATATTATTGCCACGGCTTCCTGTTATTAATGGGGCCATGAAAGCTGGAATAGATCATTTTTAAAAGAAGTCCTGATGGATCCTTTTGTCATAAAATGAGTTTTGCGGTTTGCAGTTACTAAAGACAGCGAGGAGACTACTCTAAACACATCTAAGATCCCTAATAATTGTAATTATTGATCATTTTAACACATTATTGATATGTTATAAATGTAAAGATAGATACTCACGGGTGGATGTGGTGATACTGGCCGGCTCGCTGGTGACATCACTAATAACGGTGCATACACTTATATTGTACGTTGTACCCGGCTCCAGTTCTCTTATGGTGACGGCACTCCAATCTCCAGGTACCCTTTGCTGCAGCTTCTGTTGTGGACCCCACTCTCCTGGCACTGCCGGCTGGTATGAGATGACATACTCTGTCACGGCCGACGTTCCTTCCCATACCAAGTCTATCCAGTGGTCTCCCACAGCCGTTACACTGAAATCCACTGGTGGGGCCACTAGGGGGAGATAAAGAGGGAAAATATAAGTAAGATTTTTAATCAAAAAAATATTGTTAGTAATACAGAATACTGGAACACAAAAAAATGGAGGCAGTGCATGAAACAACTTTTAATTGAAATGGATAAAACATCACTACATAGCTCCCAGGACTACTAAAGGTGCATTCATAGCCATCTTGGAGTCATTAAACACATAGACCTATAGCACCATCAGTGATCATCATAGTACCATTTCATAATACTTATCACAGTGTACTGTACTATTGGCCCAACCATAGTGTAAGGATTTCTTCCTCGGGATAGCTCTTGGATCATCCTTGGCACCACCACAGCACACGTTTCCACTTCAATCAGCAGACAAACAACAGTACTTCATGCAAATCCGGCCCCTCGCCAGCTTTATTAGATAGGTTGCAGGATAAAAAAAAACATAACACAGGAACAAACAAAACCCTAGACCGTCTAGTCACTAACTACACAATCACAATCCAGCATGTCCTGTCTAACAACTGGTGGGCTTTTCCTGGCCAGTTAAACTTATGCCTTCTACTCACTGTTCACACACAGCATTTGCAACATCTTGCTGTGTGTCTCTGGATACAGCCTGGTGACAGTCCAGTTCCACGTACAGCGGGATACCACCCACCAGTAACTCACAGATCCTCACATCCATCTTTTCTGGCCTCCTGACCAGAGGATCATTAGGTGCGAAGACGTTCTCTTGCTGAGCTGCAGCCAATTTAATCAAGGTGCTCACCATAGCATCCTTCTTGGTGACAACCGGTTGCTGTCCACATCGATTGCTCCTAGCAACGGCATTTCGACGTCGACCCTTCTTTGCAAAAACAAACAACACGGCTTACTGCTGTTGCGTTGCACAGGTGGCACCTGTCTCCTTAGCTGAGAGAGTGCTCACTCGCTTGACGCGATCCATTGCCCCTAGCAACGCTTTCGCCACAGGCTCAGTCTTGTTCCTGCACTCAACAGCTGGGCTTGTCCCACTTGCAACATGCAGGGTGGGTTGCTCCTGGCAACAACTTCACTGCAACTCGACTGCTGGTTGCTCTTAGCAATGTGATGCCCGCATCCTCCACCAATTGTAAGGATTTCTCCCTGGGGATAGCTCTGGGATCGTCCTTGACACCACCACAGGACACGTTTCCACTTCAGTCAGCAGGCAAACAGTAGCCCTTTATGCAAGTCCAGCTCCTCGCCAGCTTTATTAGATAGGTTGCAGGATAAATAATAAACATAACACAGGGACAAACAAAACCCTAGATCATCTACTCACTAACTACACAATCCAGCATTCCCTGTCTATCAACTGGTGGGCTTTTCCTGGCCAGTTAAACTTATGCCTCCTGCAACCTTCTACTGACTGTTCACACACAGCTTTTGCAATGTCTTGCTGTGTGTCTCGTCCACACCACTTCTTGGGGCCACTAACATCTTGGGCTGTGTGTTCCTCAGCAGGATCCCTGCCTCTCCCTACAGCCACCTTGCTGTCCTCTAGGGAAAGCCCAGATTATTCTGTTTGACTTCCTTTAAAGGGGTTCTCCACTGACAGCGGTCGCACCCCCTTCCCATAGACTTTCGTTGAGGGGGCGGGCGTGATGTCACGAGGGGGCGGCCTCAAACAGGGAAGCCCGCACACAGAGTTCGGAGTAATAAACTTCCAGATGCTGCGAGCGGAGCTCCGGAAGGCAGGGCAGCGGAGAACCCCTTTAAAGCATACTTCACCTTCTTCTACCTCATTAATTAGGCCACATGTGGAGGTTTCTCCATTGTTAGATAGGGAAATACACCCTTTCCTTGCCACACTGTCACAATAGTTAAACATGTACAATTACTATCATGTTAAACATACTGTTAGCAATCCATAATCATTCTGCTTCCAGGAAACCATCAACAAGGTTTACTGCTTTTGTACCCTAGACCAGTGTTTCTCAACCAATGCTCCTCCAGCTGTTGCAGAATTATAACACCCAGCTATTCTGGAAAGCCATTGGCATGCTGTGAACTGTAGATTTGCAACAGCTGGAGGCAACACCACCCTAGACAATAATAGTTATAGGCTCATTTAACTTCTATAGTTAGAATACCTAATTCAAATGTCTATCGTTCTATAACCTGAACTAATAAATTGGCCTTAAAACTTTTTATGTATTGTCATTGGTATGCAATGCAATTGGGTACACAAACACTTTATGAGGACTATCCATTTAAATTCAACAACTTCATATAATGCCTCTGTATTTAGGACTCTAGTGTAGAAACTATAAAGGGGTACTCTGGAGAAAACAATGGGGGAAAATATATGTGGTGGACCACAGGGTGAAATGGCGGGACCACGGGTGTAGCGGTGTGAGCGGTGGGATCAGATGGTATTAACCCTGGGGGATGGATGGTATTAGCCCCTAGTGTTCGTGACGCCAGTGTGGTTTTCAGGTTCCAGAACACCACACGGCCAGATTCTCCGCTATCCCAATTGCTAGAAGTGAAATGAGAGTCCACAACCAGTCAAACAAAAGCTTTACTGAATAGAAGACAGGTGTAATGATATTCACAGCTAAGGCCAGAATTCCCAGAGAGGTGGCCAGAACCCAGAGGACCTCGCAGCTTGCTGGACCAATATACTTGTAGTTAACTTGACTTGAAATTAGACTTGACTTGACTATGTGCAGGACTTGACTACTTGTAGTTACAGCAGACATAGACTTGAGACTTACTGGAATGACTGTAGCTTTTGGGGTCTTCCAGATGCTGATCACTCTCACTGAGATCTCTGGTGGTTGCTGTCTCAGGAAAGGCTGATGGTACAAGAGCGTGAATTGTAATGGCCGCCCCTTTATATAGTGGGGGGCTGGACTAAAGCCCATTGGTCAAGCTGCGGGTCATAGGTTAAGCTGGTGCTCTCTGGGAGAACATGTGACATCAAATCATGTGACTGCATAACATAACATGTGACAGCTTCACACAGGTCCTTGAGACCTCCCACAGGTCCTCTGTACCAGTGTTTCCCAACCAGGGTGCCTCCAGTTGTTGCAAAACTACAACTCCCAGCATGCCCAGACAGTAAAAGGCTGTATGGGCATGCTGGTAGTTGTAGTTTTGCAACCTCTGTAGGCATCCTGGTTGGGAAACACTGCTGTATACTACCTATACATAGGGATCCTGTCTAAGCATTAAAGTGACACACACACCTTTATAAAACAAACAGGGGGAGACCTTGCAGGGGAGCCCCCAGGTCACTGAGGGACTCAACCTGACAGGGCCTAAGGGTAGTACAGGACCATGTCCTCTACTGGGACATCACATATAAAAAAGACTTGTGTTATTGGGGCTCTTTATTTTGCGCCTCAAAGAATGCTATCTGCATCTCATTTTCAGAAGTGTGTTTGGTCTTTTACAAATTTGGGGCAATTAGTACTAGTAGCAAATTATTTAACACCAGGTATACTTAGTATTAGCTGTGACACTTTGTGCACCATAAAGTGGTGCTAAACCTTTGAAAATAGGGTGCAAACAGCACAAAAAGCATACCTAATTGGCTAACAGGGTGCTAAATTGTGTGCAAAATATCAGAATATTTGGCGCTAATAGCATGTTCCACATTTTAAGAAAATGTGTCACAACTAAAGCAAAAAAAATAATAAAAATGGTGCTAAATTCTTTGAATATCTCCCCCCGCCCCCCAGATTGTTTTGAAATCAACTGGTGTCAAAAATCTGTACAGCTTTGTACATAATTTCTATTTAAAAATATTAAACCTTCCAGTACTTATCAGCTGCTGTATGCTACAGAGGAAGTTGTGTAGCTCTTTTCAGTCTGAACACAGTGCTCTCTGCTGACACCTCTGTCAGTGTCAGGAACTGTCCAGAGCAGGATAGGTTATCTATGGTGATTTGCTCCTGCTCTGGACAGTTCCTGACATGGACAGAGGTGTCGGCAAAGAGCACTGTGGTCAGAACTACACAATTTCATCTGGAGCATACAGCAGCTAATAGATGATAGTAAGAGATGTAATTTGCAAAACTGTGAAACATTTTGTCACCAGGATGTCTGGGCATGCTAGTAGCTGTAGTTTTGCAACAGCTGAAGGCACCCTGGTTGGGGAACACTGTTCTCCAGGTTAACATCAGTGCGTGATGCCATGAACATTCACATTTGCATTGTTGAATCGAAGACTGGAGGACAAAAAATTGAAAACCCCCCTGATCGCTATGACAAGTGAACGATTCAACCTTTCCTTTTAAACCATCTTTGACTGAAGAATGAAGCACTGCGTGAAAAACCGAGGCAAAGTGTTTCCATTCTTTGATGATCAGAGGGAAGGATAGAAATGACTGCTTCTGTCAATTTTCTCAAAGATTGCTTTAAAATCCCAGTACCAAAGTCTTCTAGCTGTAAAAGTCAGGCAAAATACCGTGGACAATTGGCATGGCTTTTTAGTTCTATACCCGGGCTCCACCGGGAGCCCCCCCACCACCACCACCTCTCCTGTACTGCGATGAATCCTATGACTAATTTTAAGGCAATGTGTCAGTCAGATGTATAAGCCTATTTACTTTCAAAATATAGGCATTTGTGTGGGGAAAATCACATACTCATGTCAGATTGTATAAAATTCAACTTTCAATGCTACGTTTTTGATCTGCATTCTGTTGCCTTATGCCTGTCTGCCCTCAAAACAACTTTGTAGCAACTATAATGTGGCGGTGCCTATGGTTACACTTAAGAAATACAAGATTTTACTGTGAAAGACAGGAGGTATACAGAATGGTGGCAAGAATCATACCTTGGGAACCAGTGAGAACCAATATTAAAACCTGAATGCTTTCATGAAGTTCTTTTAAAAAAACTTTCAAAATATAAGTACGCTAAAATGGAATAAAGTTGACAGAGTAATAGAAAGGATTTGAGATCTGCAAATGTACCCGTATTTTTCGCCCTATAGGACGCTCTGGCATATAAGACGCACCCAATTTTAAATGAGGAAAATCTAGAATACAATGTAAAGTATAGGTCACTGTGATCTTCAAACAGCGGACCTCCCGATGTTGAAAACTACAACTCCCGGCATGCCCGGACAGCCGTTGGCTGTCCGGGCATGCGGGGAGTTGTAGTTTTGCAACATCGGGAGGTCCGCAGGTTAAAGACTACTGGTATATAAGGTAATACGTGTCCCCGCCGCTCCGGACCCTTCACCGCTCGTCACCGCTGCCCTGGATGTAGCCTCCTTCGCTGTCGCTGCGTCCCCGGGGTGTCCCCGTCGCTCCGAAACGTCTCTGCTGCCCGGTATCGTCGCTCTCCGTCATCGCCATCACGTCGCTACGCACACCGTTTCACATACCGCTCCGCATGCCGCTCCGCACGCCGCTCCATCATCCAATAGGAGCGGCGTGCGTAGCGGCGTGCGTAGCGACGTGATGGCGACGATGGAGAGTGAGGATACCGGGCAGCAGAGACGTTCCGGAGCGACGGGGACACCCCGGGGACACGGCGATGTGATTACGATGAAGGAGAGTGCCGGCCATGCAGGGGATACCGGCACGGAGCAGACACCGAGGAGGCAGGTAAGGTCCCTCCCGTTGCAGCCGGGTTAGTGTCACTTTCGCTTTGATCGCCGCGATCGGTGATGTCCTGTATTAGCCGCGGGTCCCGGCCTTTGATGACCGCAGGGACCGCCGCGATAGGTGTGTATTCGCCGTATAAGACAAACCAACTTTTACCCCAATTTTTGGGGAAGAAAAAGTGCGTCTTATAGGCCAAAAATACGGTATATGTTTCCAAGCGATTATCTCCTGAACGAAGAATAATATTAAGAAGAAAAATTTACTTTCTAATGCTCAATTAAGCTTGGCATAAAGCACGTCATTGCTTCAATGGGCACTGTCAAAATCCAAAACTTATTATATGTTGTACATCTTGGCAACACATTAAAGGGGTACTCCGGTGCTTACACATCTTATCCCCTATCCAAAGGATAGGGGATAAGATGCCTGATCGCGGGAGTCCCGCAGCTGGGAACGCCCGGGATCATGCACGTGGCACCCCATTTGTAATCAGCGTGTTCGCTCCGGGTCTGATTAGGGTAGACCGAAGGGCCGGCGGCGTGTGACGTCACGCCCCCGCCCCCGTGTGATGTCACGCTCCGCCCCTCAATGCAAGCCTACGGGAGGGGGCGTGATGTGACATCACACGGGGCGGGGGCGTGATGTCACGTGCTGCCGGCCCTGCGGCCGACCGTAATCAGACCCGGAGCGAACACGCTCCGGGGACTGATTACAAACGGGGTGCTGCATGCATGATCCCTGGCGTCCCCAGCTGCGGGACTCCCGCTCAGGCATCTTATCCCCTATCCTTTGGATAGGGGATAAGATGTGTAAGCACCAGAGTACCCCTTTAACTTTTCTAATATACTGTATTTCATAAAAAAAAGGTTTTCTCCTTTTTATAGAAATCATGGCTTACAAAAAGACCAATAGGGGTCCCCATACCAACCAGCACATGGTCCTGCCCGGCTGCAGCATCATCTTTGTCCCAGCTGAAGCATAAGCTGGGACAAAGTTTAGGAAGTGATGGCATGAATAACACTTCTCTGTGCTCACTCTTGTCTATCAGACTGCAGTATGAAAACAGAGAGGAGGGGGTTACAGAGCAGCCTGAAGTGATTAAATGAAGAGACCCAGCACAGCAGACTCAGGGAGAAATTGAATGCATTTTGAGCTCAGTGCTCGCCTTGGACACGCCCCTTCCTGAGCAGAGCAGTGGGATTTGTGAACCAAATGCAGAAGATAGACTGTGCTGCATCTGCATGACCTGGTGAGTAACATATGTATATATATATATATATATATTTACATATATGCATTATTTTTTTTCTGTGACATGACAGGTAAGTTTTAATATCCAGTTGGAATGGTGGCCACAGCTAGTTCTGGGGGCCCGAGTAAATTGTTTTTGATATGCGAATATCCCATAACAAACAAGTGTGTTCTGCAGGCACATGCTAATATTGTGATGCTGTGAGGCTGGCTGGCCCAGTTCTTTGATATCACATTGTAGCAAACATGGTATAGCATATAACCGTTTAGCTCGTAAAAAAAACTTGTGTGTTGGTGACAATAAAGTTTACTATTTTTAGGTAAATGAGAAGTAGACATTTTTTTAAATTGCCTTTTTGTTAAAATATGGCTATAATTTTATTGAATCATCCTCCATGTACTTATCTTGTTTGTTGTATCTAGTGCCTATGTGGTGTCCCGGCACCGTATTTCATACCGTGCCTTGGTGGGGGGGTCCCCAAAGTCAGAGTCCCTAGGACTGTGGGGGTCCACTTCCCTAGTTAGCCCCTAGTCACCCCTTAGTAAGTTAATATTTATAAAAATTATCATTGTAAATATGTATATTTCATTACTCACTTGTTTGGCGTCGCAGGACCTTAGGTCATGTGACCCGTTACTCAGAACTCTATGGTATGTTGAAGGACCTTAGGTGGTTCTTGTATCACGTGTTCACCCACAATGCCATGTAACGGTGGGTGACAATTGTTATGGGCCAATCCAAAACGCCCAGCCCCTGCCCATATAAGGGAGCTGTGGCCATTAATCTCTCTCTTGGGTTGCTGTCACTGAACGAGGTAGGACCTCCGCAACTTCCAAGTACGTTTACTAGGCCAAAGCCTTGCGGCCTCGGCCTATACCAAAGCTGTTGTACATCTACAATTCCCCGCTACTCTCCGCAAGATCACTGGACCTAAATGCACCCCTAAATCCAGCGGACCTATGCTACGAAATCTTTTAAAAGCTAAATTGAGCTTATCTGATCCCAACCATCAATCGCTGCTCAACTGTAAATAGACTCTGTTATCTGGACTGTTATTGCTATTGCCTGCTACAGAAAATCTTCAGTAAAAGTTCTTCAAGTTTTCAGTTAACAGTGGTTGTGGAGAATCCACTTATTACGCACTCACCTACTGCTCTTGGGAAGGGTGGCGATAGGCCCAGCACCATTACAGTATTTAACCCTTACCCTGGCGTCACGAGTGACAAGGATTAACAGCGCCCTTTATTATTCAGAACAGCAACACCCCAACTACCCTACAACCCCCGAGGCGTACCACACCTACCTAACACTACTTTGCTGCCGTGATTGACCAGAGCAGCTGGATTCCGCCGTTCCGACCTACAACATGTCACCAAAGGCATAGCTATAGGGTTTGCAGAGGTAGCAGTCGCACCTGGGCCCTGGTGCCTTAGAGGGCCCCAAAGCACAGCTGCACCATAAGAGATCAGTATTATAATTGGAATATAGGGCCCTGTTGCAGATATTGCATCGGGGCCCAGAAGCTACAAGCTACAATATCATCAATATCTGTGTTCAGTTGTTAAAGAGGAGAACATGGAATTTGGAGAAGAACCTAACCAGTTAAGGGAACTTTAAAGTTCTTCACCTCCCATGACCATTTGTAGAATGTCAGGAAAAAATATATTTACACAAAAAACTTATGAGCCTTTTGTTCTTTTTCAAGACATGTAAGTGTTTTGTCAAGAAATAGTGTCTTGAACAAATAAAAACAGCAAACTAATGTGTTTATGTCTTAAACCTTTTCATTTCTCCCGACCATTACCTCCTAGAAGTGGCAGATGATTGACTGCCCACTGACAGCAGGGTCACTACATGGGGCAGCTGTCCGGCCTGTCTGCTGCGGCTCTACATAATTATCATCTATTTCATAAACTCATAAAACCAAGAACGCTGTAGCACAGTCTGTGGCCTCATAAATAATTACATAGACAAATGGATATAAAACAAAAAATGAAAAGTTTGATAATGAACTAAAGATGGAAAGGCCGGCAGATCTGCCAATAACAACCTTTAAAACTCCGTGTAAGAAAGCCAAGGGTCACTTACATAGACCAGGGGCCAAGACATAAAATAGCTGAAGAATTAAAAAAATCTTACTGGATAACTTTTTTATTAATAAGAATAAGCAGGTTTATGTAGTGGACGGGAACATTTTACAAAGACCTTTTTGCTTAACCCCTTAAGGACCGGAGGTTTTTCCGTTTTTGCATTTTCGTTTTTTGCTCCTTGCCTTTAAAAAATCATAACTCTTTCAAATTTACACCTAAAAATCCATATGATGGCTTATTTTTTGCGCCACCAATTCTACTTTGTAATGACGTTAGTCATTTTGCCCAAAAATCTATGGTGAAGCAGGAAAAAAAATCATTGTGCGACAAAATTGAAAAAAAAATGCTGTTTTGTAACTTTTGGGGGCTTCCGTTTCTACGTAGTACATTTTTCGTTAAAAATGACACCTGATATGTATTCTGTAGGTCCATATGATTAAAATGATACCCTACTTATATAGGTTTGATTTTGTCGGACTTCTGGAAAAAATCATAACTACATGCAGGAAAATTAATACGTTTAAAATTGTCATCTTCTGACCCCTATAACTTTTTTATTTTTCCGTGTATGGGGCGGAATGAGCGCTCATTTTTTGCGCCGTGATCTGAAGTTTTTAACGGTACCATTTTTGCATTGATAGGACTTATTGATCACTTTTTATTCATTTTTAAATGATATAAAAAGTGACCAAAAATGCACTATTTTGGACTTTGGAATTTTTTTGCGCGCACGCCATTGACCGAGCGGTTTAATTAATGATATATTTTTATAATTCGGACATTTCCGCACGCGGTGATACCACATATGTTTATTTTTATTTTTATTTACACTGTGTTTTTTTTTTTTTATTGGAAAAGGGGGGTGATTCAAACTTTTAATAGGGGAGGAGTTAAATGATGTTTATTCACTTTTTTTTTCACTTTTTTTTTGCAGTGTTATAGGTCCCATAGGGACCTATAACACTGCACACACTGATCTTCTATGTTGATCACTGGTTTCTCATAAGAAACCAGTGATCAACGATTCTGCCGGATGACTGCTCATGCCTGGATCTCAGGCACTGAGCAGTCATTCGGCGATCGGACAGCGAGGAGGCAGGTAGGGGCCCTCCCGCTGTCCTGTCAGCTGTTCGGGATGCCGCGATTAGCCGCGGCTATCCCGAACAGCCCGACTGAGCTAGCCGGGAACTTTCACTTTCACTTTTAGCGATCGGCGCTGCACGCTATTAGAGGCGGGTCCCGGCTTCACTATGACGCCGGGCCCGCCATGATATGACGCGGGGTTACTGTGTAACCCCGCGTTATATCAGAAGAGCAGGACCAAGGACGTACCGGTACGTCCTTGGTCCTTAAGGGGTTAAAGGAGTACTCCGATGGAAAACTTTTTTTTTTAATCAACTGGTGCCAGAAAGTTAAACAGATTTGTAAATTATTTCTATAAAAAAATCTTAATCCTTCCAGTACTTATTAGCTGCTGAATACTACAGAGGAAATTCTTTTATTTTTGGAACACAGTGCTCTCTGCTGACATCACAAGCACAGTGCTCTCTACTGACACCTCTGTCCATTTTAGGAACTGTCCAGAGCAGCATATGTTTGTTATGGGGATTTTCGCCTTCTCTGGACAGTTCTTAAAATGGACAGAGATGTCCGCAGAGAGCTCTGTGTTCCAAAAAGAAAAGATTTTCCTCTATAGTATTCAGCAGCTAATAAGTACTGGAAGGATTAAGATTTTTTATTAGAAGTAATTTACAAATCTGTTTAACTTTCTGGCATAAGTTGATTAAAAAAAATAAAATAAAAAAGTTTTCCACCGAAGTATCCCTTTAATAAAGAAAAACCCCTTTAATGAAGAAAATTAACTTGTTCAGACTACTTTTTCAACTAAAATGATGGATCTATAACTGGCCATACATACAAGATAGTTGTCAGCCAAAAGCTTGATCTCCAGTACACAGGCATGTTTTTCCAAGCGTGTATGTCAGTGTTTCTCAACTAGGGTGCCTCCAGCTGTTGCAAAACTACAACTCCCAGCATGCCCGGACAGCCTTTGGCTGTCCGGGCATGCTGGGACTTGTAGTTTTGCAACAGCTGGAGGCACCCTAGTTGAGAAACACTGGTGTATGTGTTCTCAATGGAGAAATGAGAGAAAGCCACTGCTGGACACCTCTAGTGCTGACGTATATCCTAGAGAACATAAGGGGATATCCCACATGCTCTACCCCTTTAACCCCTGACATCTACTGTTACCATACATGTTATCTAATGTGGCCAGCTTCAGGCCAAGTGTACAGAATATTGGGCGAGATTTATCAAAACCTGTGCAGAGAAAAGTTGCCCAGTTGCCCATAGCAATCAATCAACTCGCTTCTTTCATTTTTAACCCCTTATCATTATTCTGTAGATCCATACGATTAAAATGATACCCTACTTATATAGGTTTGATTTTGTCGTACTTCTGAAAAAAATCATAACTACATGCAGGAAAATTTATACGTTCAAAATTCTCATCTCCTGACCCCTAAAACTTTTTATTTTTCTGCGTATGGGGCGGTATGAGGGCTCATTTTTTGCGCCGTGATCTGAAGTTTTTATCGGTACCATGTATTGATCGAACTTTTTGATCGCTTTTTATAAATTTTTTCATGATATAAAAAGTGACCAAAAATACACTATTTTGGAACTTTTTTGCGCGCACGCCATTGACCATGCGGTTTTATTAACAATATATTTTTATAATTTGGACAATTCCGCACGTGGCGATACCACATATGTTTATTTATTTTTTTTACACAGTTTATTTTTTTTTTATGGGAAAAGGAGGGTGATTCAAACTTTTATTAGGGAAAGGGTTAAATGACCTTTATTAACTTTTTTTTTCACTTTTTTTTTGCAGTGCTATAGCTCCCATAGGGGGCTATAACACTGCACACATTGATCTTTTACAGTATTCACTGCAAAGCCATAGCTTTGCATTGATCAGTGTTATAGGCGGTCGATTGCTCAAGCCTGAATCTCAGGCTTGGAGCAATCAATCACTGATTGGAAGTGACAGAGACAAGTGAAGGAACCTCCGCTTGCATGCTAGCTGATTGGGACATCGCGATTTTATCGCGATGGTCCCGATCAGCCCGACTGAGCTGCCGGGAAGCTTTTACTTTTATTTTAGACGGGTTAAAGGGTTAATAGCATACAGCACAATGATCGGTGCCGCACGCTATTAGCCCCGGGTCTCGGCTATCATTAGCCGCTGGGACCGACCCGGTATGATGCGGGGTCACGGCGGGACCCCGTGCTATATGCCCGTCCGGCGCAGGGTGTACAAGTACGCCCTGCATCCTTAAGAGGTTAAAGAGAAATGAGTTAATGAAAGAAGTGAGCTGATTGGTTGCTATGGGCAACTGGGCATTTTTTCCTCGGCACTGGTTTTGATAAATCTCCCCCATTGTCTGTACCTATGTACCTCTCATAAATTCATGCAGAATTAATGGGACCCATAGGATCCTAGTGTTGAGCACAAATATTCATAATGTGAATTCTTATCACGAATATCGGCACTTCGCAATGTCACGGATATTTAGAATATAGTGCTATATATTCGTAATTACGAATATTCTTTTTTTTTCACATGCAAATTTTTAATGTGAAAAAAAAGTGAACGAACATAGCGAATATGCGAATTTCACGAACATAGGATGAATAATCATAGTATAGAGGTATGCCACACAGAGAACTTAGGGTATGTTCACACTATGAAAGTTCTGCACTGAATATAACTATGGAACCACAGAATTGCCAGAAAGGCTTTGGATGACACAGGCAAAGCAATGGGAAGCATGGTAGTTACCAAAGTAATGCAAAGCAATAGGAACATTCCAACAGGCAGTTCATTTTTTATAAATGAAGAATGTTTTATCCCCTTTTTTCACAGACTGAGCTAGTTTTTCTTCTGCCTGCGCTTTAGAAGTTCTTATAACTTGCTTGGCCTCTTTCTGCCTAATCTTGTAGATTTCCCTATCTTCATTGCTCTGTTTTTTTTTTTTTTTTTATAATTACTAAATGCTAGCTTTTTGTTTTATATAATTGTTGTCACTTTTGCTGAGTACCACAGTGGTCTCTTCCTTTTTCTACTGACAAGTCTAATGCAATTTTCTGTTGCCTTCAATAATGCATCTTTTAAGTAGTCCCATTTTTCCTGGACTCCATGTAATCCATTCCAGTCTGATAGGGACTGACTAATCTCATTTTTGAAAAGTCTGTTTTTCTAAAATCTAAAACTTTTGTGGTGTGGTGTGACTCCTTCACTGTTCTTATATTAAATCACTCTGGTGATCACTAGATACCAAGCTTTTGCCTACAATAACATCATATACCATATGCCCATTTGTGAATACCAAATCCAAAATGGCCTCCCTCCGGGTTGGCTCCTCAGCCACTTGTTGTAGAGGTAATCCCAGTAGGGAATTTAGAATATCTGTACTCCTGACAGAACTAGCTATTTTGGTTTTCCAGTTTATATCCAGAAGATTGAAGTCTCCCATAATGATAACTTCTCCTTTCATTGCCATTTTAGCTATTTCTTCAACTAGTAGATCATTTAATTCTTTAACTTGGCCAGGTGGTCTATATATCACACCTACACGAGTTACTGCATGATTACCAAACTGCAACATAACCGAAACTGTTTCTATGTTGGCCTCACTTACTTGTATTAGGTTAGATTTTATGTTATCTTTCACATACAGGGCCACTCCTCCTCCTTTCTTGCCTTCTCTGTCTCTTCTGTATAAAGAGTACCCTGGTATGGTTATGTCCCAGTCATCACTTGCCATGTCTCAGTAACAGCCACTAAATCTACACTCTCAAGTTCATTGATTTTATTACCTAAACTGCAAGCATTTGTAGACAGGACTCTGAGCTTGTCATTTCTTAACCACTATACTACTGACATGTTCTGGCATTGTTTTGGGGGGCAATTGGACTCATGGATTTTCACTCTTTTGCCCCCCCCCCCCTTCCAAGTTTAAATACTCCTTGGCTAATTCTTGGAATTGTTCACTGAGTACATTCGTTCCTTTAAGAGAAATATGCAAACCATCTTTTTGTACAGTTCCTTTCTATTCCAAGCAGAGCTATCATGAGACACAGCCAAATCCTTGCTCTTGACACCATTTACTAAGCCATAAGTTGAACTCCTTAATTCGCCTCTGCCTATCATTCTGTACATTATGCACAGGCAGAACTTAAGAAAATGAAACAGTGGATGCAAAATCCTGTACATCATTACCAAGTGTGATACAGAATTCCTTTACCTCTGAAACTTCATTGCAAGCCAGGTCATTTGTCCCTAGATGGCCAAGAACATCCACGTCCCCTTCCTGCTTTGCTTGCTTAACAATATTAAGAATACGTCTTCTATCTCTTCTAGCAGTAGCTCTAGGGAGACATCTCACGAAACCATTTTCCTTAAGCGCCACACTTCTTATGATTGAATCCCCCAGCAACAGAGTTCTGCAAATTAATTATGGAGAACCACAGACTGTGGGACATGTCTTCTATCCACAACTAAGGCTAAGTCTTCCAGAATCTACAGTAACCCATCTGCCATTTCTAGGGGTCCTCTGTGGCAGTGGCATTGCAGCAGTCCCAGCCTGAGTTTGTTTAACAGATAATTTAAAGTAGTCGACTTTCCTGGGTGCTATCAGTGGGTCCCACTTCCCAGTACTTGGTAACAAATACAACAATAGGAACTCACTAATGAATTATAGAAACTAAATAATATGGGAACAGATAAACGCACAAGTAAATGATGAAGATGGCAGTAAGGAATTAAAGCAGATAGATGAAGAACACACATAAACTAAAATAAAACCTGACCCTAGCTATCCCTGAACACTGATCCTAACACAACTGAACCCTGACAACATTAACCCTAATTGTTCCTGAAAATATCCCTCATGAAAAAACAGACCATAACACAAACAATAAGATGTCGCAAGGATTCAGAAAGAAAACCAAAGCTGACCAGCTTGCAAACTATGAATGCAAAAAAAACAGTAGCAACTGCAAGAAACAGAAACAAGGACTATACGAGAGTAATCCAAGAACCAACCGTACTGACAAAACTAAGTTACAACAAGATGCTAGAGGGATATAAGGCATACTTAGTTTGGATGCACAGATAATATGCTATAATCCGCACCATGCTTGAAAAGTCATGGATCTTTGGAAAGAGGCTTACTAATCAGAAACTCCTACTCCATAGGAGCCCGGTACTGAGCCGCATAATCTGTTGACCAACACTAATCGATCAGCTGTGATGCAGTTACATAGCAAATGCCTCAAACCAATAATAATAGGAGAAGATTAAAGGGGTTATCCACAAAAAAGTGATTTTAGTACTTACCTGCCAGACAGTAATGGACATGCAATCCCTGCTTCTCTTGGAGCTAAACGGCTATATTTTGAGTCAACCAAAACACTGTGGCTTTCTTTTTGTGAACTGATTTCCTGTTGGAGCTTCCTCCCTCCAACTACAAGTCCCATGATTCCTTATTTGTAAGTGAGAGGTCATTTTTCTCCCTCCCACACATCAGCCATCCCACCCATTGAAACACACCTGTGCTGCCTTCAATGCAATAGACCAGTGTTTTCTAACCAGGGTGCCTCCAGTTGTTGCAAAACTACAATTCTTGCAGAGTGATCTCCCTCCAACTCAGTGGTTGCTCCACCTATTGAAGCAGGCAGGCTCCTATGAACACCTGACTGGGCATGTAATGCCTCAGTCCTCACTGCAACCTGGGAAAACCTGAGATGACACTCATTTTGTATGCTGTTAAAAATAAACATTGGGGCAAAATGAACTACACTAACTTTACATCTCCTGTAGCATAGTCAAATGTGGTGTCCCGGTACAGGACCTGGTCCTGTCCCTTTGTCTAAAGTCCCCTCAGCCAGAGTCCCTCCCTGTTAATAGGGCTCTCCTGTAGGACTAACCACTATTAGTCTCATATAAATGGTATTTAATGTATTTATATATTTATTTAATATGTTATATAGGAATATCTCTGTATAGGACCTTAGAGGTCAAGTGCCATTAATTAAATGTACTATGGTTTAAGGACCTTTAGGTCATGTGATACCCAGAGTTCACTGGGTCAGGATTTACAGGTCTGCTGACTAATGAGCTTTGCCCCACCCCCTTAATATATAAGGGGCTCCAGACACTAAATTCTCTCTCTTGTTCCTGCACTATAGAAGCACAAACATCTCAGCACAAATATCGATTCAAGCTAGGTCTCAAGCCTAAAGTCCAGCAGCCACAAAACCGTGAGTTACCAAAGCTCAAACTACTGAATTCTGTGTGACTACTAAAACTCAAATCTCGTAAAAATAGTAGCACAGTGGCTAGCATCAAAAGCTCATTGATCCCGGAGTCCAAGCAAACCTGTGAGCCTGTACCACGGTTCTCTCTTGCAAAGACTGTTGTGTTCCATGCCGTTGCATGAAATATACAATAAAGTTACTTCAAGTTTACTTCATAAAATCTGCTGTGGATGTTGCGTTATTTCTCCTTGCCGCTTGGGACGGTTGGCGGTAGGACTATTACATTGAGGAAACTGCACCCTGGCGTCACAACAATTAAGGGTTAATACCCATATACCCTATTCTATTACCGCAACACCCCAGTCACTGTTTACACTCTCCCAGACACCACACAAATAAAATAAAAAAAATCCCAGAATACCCCTTTAAATAGCTAGATGATCTCTGCTATTTGTAACACGAATCCCAGGGATTACCCAACCTGGGGTATTTTCTGTGATTCCTTACTTGTGCACCTTTAGAGACCCTGTATCTGTTTCCATAAACAGTAGACAAAATAAACAGTATAAGGATTTTTAAAAGAACAACAACTCAAACAAAAACGGTAACTTTTTGCTCTTTAACATCAGATAATAAAGGTAAGTGATATATCAGGTTCAAAAGCTTCTGCCTTAATTCCAATTATGCAACTTCAAAATCCCTGCAATTTATGGCTGTATTTCCATGGCTACAGTTTTAACTCTTTTCTTCAATTTGTCTTAAATTTTTAGTCCCCAAGCGTAAAAAAAGCAGACTGCTTATGCGCTAATCATTTTCTACAATTATCTGGAATGCACTCATTTGCAATGCAAATTAAAAATGTATTAGGACTAAATTCAGCAAAAGAGTATATTTACTTAAATGATTTTCTTTGAATAAATTAGACAAAAAACCCTCAGTGTGTTTTTTTCTTCTTCTGATAACATGTTACATCTAAGAAAGAAGAATGTGTTTCTAATGATATCCAGGGAACTTTTTCTCCAACAATTCACAGCAGCAACTAATCTACTGGATATTGTGGGAAATATAATGTCACCTTTGGAGCTGCTTGTATGAACACAACAGGCTAAGTACATGGCAGCTTTGATGACTAAGCTAGGCACATAACCAAACGGACGTCAGTCTAATGCATTCGTCATGGACATGAACATTTCCCCTGATATAGGTTGCCAGGAAGGAGACATTGGGGTGCTGTGTACCTGAATACCCCTAAGTGTCGTTTTAACAGCATGGACAGGAAGGATTGAAGGTCTGTCCGGGAAAGATAGTGAAATGAAATGTTGTAGACCAAATAAATATGTTTTAATTGTGTTATGTGACAGATGTTGTGCTGAGTGGCAAAACCCAATAAATGATAGGATAACAGAGGTGTCAAAGGAAAAAAGGAATATTGAGGTGACGAAGGTAAGCAGTGTAAGAGTGAAAGACATTGTCTTAGGCTCTCTTAGTGCTAGGTGAATGGGAGTCTCTGATAAGGTTATTGGCCACTTGAGCATAGTAGTTCAGTCCATCATTAGATCATGGTTGGCAAATGCTGACATTACGGATGCTTTCAAGCTGTTACCCATGTGGCAGGATCTTTAAGTGGAATGGTTTATAACTAAATTAACGTTTGGTTCTAAGAGCAGCCCTTGGCTTTTCCACCAGCTTGCTCAAGCTCTGCATATGGCACTCGTTAATGTTGTCGGTTGCCCGCATGTCATCCATCACTTAGATGACTTCCTGGTTCTGGAGCCACCTGATGCAGAGCCTGTAAGTCTGAGAGAATTGCTAAATCTATTTGCTGAAATTGGTGTGCCAGTGTCCCCCCAAGAAAACTGAAGGTCCCACCATGCAGATGACATTTCTTGGTGTAGTCTTGGACATGGTTAGCATGCAGGCTAGTCTACAATTAGAAAATCTAACCAGAATCAAAGAGATAATACACAGGTTTATCATTACGCAGGTCACTACGAAGGTCAAGTTACAAAGCCTGCTTGGTATGCTAACTTTCGCAATGCAGATAATTTCTCCGGGCAGGTTGTTGGTGTTTGTATCACGATTGTTGGTGTTACTGCATTCTGTCCCTCCTCAAGATAGTCGCATTTCCTTGGATGCAGATGCCATGACTGACCACGTCATGTGGGACAAGTATATTGATGAATGGAACAGCATATCTATGTTTGTCCCAGAGGTCATGAATCAATCACCTACCATATTTACAGATGCCTCCTCTCGGTAGGTTTTGGTGCCGTGTATGGATCACATTGGTTGGTGGGCTGCTGGTCACCTGAGGTGCAGAGTTTGGTAGGTTTTGACAGTACCTCAGCATTGTTTGAAGTTTATCCCATCATAGAAGCTGCATGTTTTTGGGGGCATAGTTGGTATAAGCAAACAGTACTGTTCTATTGTGACAATGAAGCTACGGTGGGAATTGTAAACAAAGGTAGATACAAGAATGCACGGGTCATGCGTTTTATAAGGAAATTGGTGTTCTTGTCTTTTCACTCCAGCATAGTTTCAATTTTCTCTACCGGCATATACCTGGGGTCTTGAATGTAGTAGCGGTTGGCTTGTCCAGGGCTAACTTTCACCTTTATCAACAGTGGCCAGCCTGAACGTCATGTGGCTGTCCACTGCCCTCTAGCGGTGGCGCCCCAGCACTACAAGCAAACAGGAGCACCACAGCAGAGCACAGCTCTGACTCCACCACGAGAATGCCGGCTGCGGAAGAAATGCACACACCACCGGCGATCCCGTTAAGTGGACTGCGGGCAACACATATCGCCTTACAGCAAGAAACATGTCCTAGACAATGCGCCTGCCAAGCCCTGCAGAGAATAAGGCCGCAGACCAGACTGTGCAACCGCCGGTGCCAAGTTCCCAGCCCCTGAACTAACGCTATCGATAACATGTGGGAACACTCACATGGGGGTAACAAACGTGGGCATAAATAAAACTTGCAGCCGGAGACCGGCACTTAACAGACCGCAGAACGGGAAGTATAGAACACGCCAGCCACAGAACCGCAACACACTCCACTCCTCCAGAGCGCACAAGCTCACAGCGATGCCTCAGTGAACTGAAAGCACCGCCAAACGCAACGTACGCACCTGTGGGAAGGGCGGCATATGTTAAATATCCAACACCCCTTCCACAAATACAGCATGATAGGCTTAACACTTATAGATAAAAATAAACCCCTTTCCTAATAAAAATGTAAATTGCCTCCATTTCCCATTTTGGCTGGGAAGGGGGCACTTTCATTCCAGCATATCATTTACGTCAGGATGTATTATGTGTGTCTTTTGAAAAGTGCTTGAAAATTTGCACAGCCTGCACCAGCCAAGAGCTGTGTAAAGACCTGTGTCCTGCTGGTGCGTGCTGTGCGCGGCATTTATCATTCCATTGCCTCTTGATAAGTGCCATTGATGTGCTTTTTCTGCTCACCAGTTGTGCCGTAGTAGCCCAAATTTGTCTCTATTTATATCCTGCCATTGGTAGTATCAAGTCTCATGGCTCTCAGCTCCACTGTTGTATTTAACTGTATGTGTGTCCTGAGGATGTGAATACAGTTGAAAAGGGCACATTGGAGTGGATTTAACTAAGTAAACTTCTCCTTGTGATGTTTGCAGTCTGCAGTGCTGCAGGTGAGTTTTCAATTTCTAAGCCTGCCATGGACACCAGTTAGTAGCCTGCAGGCTGGAAAACACAAGAACAAGAGTATAAACCCCTCTGATGATTACTAATACATGGAAGTAATTTAGCTCCCCAAATGTAATCAGCAGACTCTTAGACAGTAGTTAAATCTGTTTTTAGGAATGTTGGCTGATGCCCAAAGTGTCTACCATTACAGCTCCCACAGGGGTTGTTTCCCGAATTGCAAATCTCTCTGGTTACACAGTCACACATGGGTGATTTATAACTCTATAACTAGGCAGATCTGAAGTCTGGGACAACTAAGTGACAGTCCCTGTGGAAGCTGTAATGGAAACCATTTCAGTTATCTCCAAACTTACAGAAACAGTTTCAACTAAAGCCAGGCTTAGGAACCTGATTTTATTCTTTTATGGATAATTTATCCAAAAATCATGGTTATAAATAGTGTTGAGCGCGAATATTCTAAATGCTAATTTTTACAGCGAATATCGTCACTTCGTGATTTCGCGAATATTTAGAATATAGTGATATATATTCGTAATGACGAATATTTGTTTTCTTTTTTTCTCTTCACAGTACACATCACAACAATGAGGTGTAGTTTGTGTACTGTGTAAAAAAAAAAAAAAGTGATCATCCCTCCCTGCTTCCAGCTTGTGGTCCAAAGAAGGCTCCAATGTTATTTACTGTGTGGGCCGGAGTGGAGCGCGAATATTTGTATATGCTAATATGCAAATATTCGCGAATATCGGCACTTCCGGAGGACACTGATTCCTCCCTTCTTTTAGGTGAAAGATATAATCATGCATGCGCACTATACAAATTTCATCACGCATTTTGCATAGAAGAAAAGGGAACGAACATAGTGAATATGCAAATTTCGAGAACATAGGACAAATATTCCTCCATATATTTGCGAAATATCGCAAATTCGAATATGGCCCCTACTGCTCATCACTAGTGATAAAAGTGATATACTGTATGTCCACAGCCCATAATACTGATATGAATGCACCAGTAGCATTTACTATTATAATTATAATTACCATTATCTAATCTGTACAGATAAAATTCCCCTATTTTTATGTATACAACATATCATGCCTAAAACATAGAATAAACAGAAGGGATAGGCATGGGAACAGAAAGCAAAAATGGTAGGGGGCTAGGGGGTCTTACAAACAAAAACATTTGCCAAACAGTTTCCATCAGAAGGCAGTACAGAAAAACAAATCCAGGAACAAGACAGAGAATAAATAAGCACAAGACAGGACAAACAACTAACTCTATCCAGCTATTTAGCTGTGATCCGTAAGAAAACCTGAAAGGTAGTGTTTGATTTTCTTATATTGTAAAATAAAGAGGGTCTTCAGGATTACACAATTGATGGCCTATCAAGACAAGTCATTAAAGAGGTACTACCGTGGAAAACTTTTTTTTTTTTTTTTTTTAAATCAACTGGTGCCAGAAAGTTAAACAGATTTGTAAATCACTTGTATTAAAAAATCTTAATCCTTCCAGTACTTTTTAGGGGCTGTATACTAAAGAGAAATCCAAAAAGAAATGCATTTCCTGTGATGTCCTGACCACAGTGCTCTCTGCTAACCTCTGCTGTCCATTTTAGGAACTGTCCAGAGAAGCATATGTTTGCTATGGTGATTTTCTCCAGTTCCTAAAATGGACAGCAGGGGTCAGCATAGAGCACTGTGGTCAGGACATCACAGGAAATGCATTTTTTTTTTATTTCTCTTTAGTATACAGCCCCTAAAAAGTACTGGAAGGATTAACATTTTTTAATAGAAGTGATTTACAAATCTGTTTAACTTTCTGGCACCAGTTGATTTAAAAAAAAAAGTTTTCCACGGTAGTACCCCTTCAATATCAGACGATGGAGGCCAGACTCTTGGCAGTGATTGGCTGTTTAAAGGAGCTGTGGCACTCCAGCACGCACTCTGTCCCCCTCACTGTTTACCAGGCACAGCTGTGTAATTTTAATAGTGGATGTGCCTGGTTGAATGGGATTGAGCATCAATGAGATGTATCATCAGGCAAAGCTACTACTACAAGTAGAAAACAAGCAATAAAGTGTTTGTAGCACTGCCACTCCAATCAGCTGATCATTAGTGGTGGTAAAAATCTTCAAAGACTAAAGACACCTTTGAAAGTATTTTTTATTTTTTTTTGCTTTGTACATATTGTGGTACAAAAAACATTTCCTCTATAGGTCTTTATTAAAAAGTTTGCTTAGTTTCTCTTCCACTGCCTCCTTGTTTCACATATAGTGGAGGCTGCTGAGTCTAGTTTACGGTGAAATCCACTAGAAGAACTGCCTGATATCTTGATCTCCAGTTGTCCTCTCCTGATCGATCTCAGCTGATTTATAACCAGATCAAAGTTGACCTCCCCTGTTTCACACTCTCTATACCATTTGCTGTTTGCTACATCTCAGGTGTAAACTATAAGATGCTTCTTGCCACTGCTCTCTTCTGTCTGTTGCTTGTAGGGGTTGACAGCGAGAAACCCATTGCAAAGTAACAGACTGAAGCTGCATTTAATAGGAATATGCTGAGATTATAGTGTGAGTCAGGGGAGACAAATTTTCTGTCACTGATCTGTCACTTGCTGCTCCTAGATAGGACTCAAAGCAAGTGCTATGAAAAGCCAGAGGCATTGTGGGGAATGTAGGTTGCATTAAGATAAGCATATCAGATGGCAAAAAAGCAAGATGTCACACAATAACGGATATGCATCACACACACAAGAACCTCTACATAATTCTCTAATGATAATTTATACTGCACTATACAGTGGGGATCAAAAGTTTGGGCACCCCAGGTAAAAATTTGTATTAATGTGCATAAAGAAGCCAAGGAAAGATGGAAAAATCTCCAAAAGGCATCAAATTACAGATTAGACATTCTTATAATATGTCAACAAAAGTTAGATTTTATTTCCATCATTTACACTTTCAAAATAACAGGAAAAAAAATGGCGTCTGCAAAAGTTTGGGCACCCTGCAGAATTTATAGCATGCACTGCCCCCTTTGCAAAGCCGAGACCTGCCAGTGTCATGGATTGTTCTCAATCATCATCTGGGAAGACCAGATTATGTCAATCTCAAAGGTTTTAAATGCCCAGACTCATCTGACCTTGCCCCAACAATCAGCACCATGGGTTATTCCAAGCAGTTGTCTAGAAATCTGAAACTGAAAATAGTTGACGCTCACAACGCTGGAGAAGGCTATAAGAAGATAGCAAAATGTTTTTAGATGTCAATATCCTCTGTTTGGAATGTAATTAAGAAATGGCAGTCATCAGGAACAGTGGAAGATCTGGAAGACCAAGAAAAAAATCTGACAAAACAGCTCGCAGGATTGTGAGAAAAACAATTCAAAACCCACGTTTGACTGCACAATCCCTCCAGAAAGATCTGGCAGATACTGGAGTTGTGGTACACTATTCCACTATAAAGAGATACTTGTACAAATATGGTTTTCATGGAAGAGACATCAGAAGAAAACCTCTTCTACGTCCTCACCCCAAAAATCAGAGTTTGAACTTTGAAAATGAACATATAGACAAGCCTGATGCATTTTGGAAACAGGTTCTGTGGACCGATGAGGTTAAGATTGAACTTTTTGGCCGGAATGAGCAAAGTTACGTTTGGAGAAGAAGGGGAACATAATATAATGAAAAAAACCTCTGTCCAACTGTTAAGCATGGAGGTGGATCAATCATGCTTTGGGGTTGTATAGCAGCTAGTGCCACAGGGAACATCTCACGAATAGAAGGAAAATGGATTCAATTAAATTTCAGCAAATTTTGGATGCTAACTTGATGCCATCTGTGAAAAAGCTGAAGTTAAAGAGAGGATGACTTCTACAAATGGATAATGATCCTAAACACACCTCGAAATCCACGGGGGATTACATCAAGAGGCGTAAACTGAAGGTTTTGCCATGACCTTCACAATCTCCTGACCTCAACATAATTGAAAATCTATGGATAGACCTTAAAAGAGCAGTGCGTGACAGACAGCCCAGAAATCTCAAAGAACTGGAAGACTTTTGTGAGGATGAATGGGCAATGATACCTCAAAGAAGAATTGAAAGACTATTGGCTGGCTGCAAAAAAGCGTTTACAAGCTGTGATATTTGCCAAAGGGGGCAAGATATTAACTCTGCAGGGTGCCCAAACTTTTGCACATGCCATTTTTTTGTTTTCTATTATTTTGAAAGTGTAAATGATGGAAATAAAATCTATCTTTTGTTGACATATTATAAGAATGTCTAATCTGTAATTTATCTAAAAAAGGAAGTAACAGCGCTCCATGGTGTAATAAAAGAGGACAATAACGAATAGTTAAAAACTGTATATGCTGCTCACCTGGTGTGCTTGTGTAGCCACATACACAACAATGGTGAGCGTATAGTGTTGGAGTGTCCGCAGCCCTCCGGCATATAGCAGTAATAGAAAGAGATAGCTTCAGGAGAGACGCCGGCTCAACATGGCGCTGGACACAGACAGCGAAGGTAGGTAAAAGCAAGGATATTTTCTTTTCCCAGAATGCAACGCGTTTCACTGCATCAGCAGCTTCATCAGGCTTAGGTGAGAACAGCAAGGAGGTGCATTTATCCAAGCACCAATTAGTCAACAGCTGGAGGGAAATTCCGCAGACCAATAGGTGCTGGACAACTGCATTTACAAAGAGACTAAAAGATATATATATATATATATATATATATATATATATATATATATATAGATATATACAA
This sequence comes from Hyla sarda, assembly GCF_029499605.1. Taxonomy (NCBI): domain Eukaryota; kingdom Metazoa; phylum Chordata; class Amphibia; order Anura; family Hylidae; genus Hyla; species Hyla sarda. The sequence goes on from NC_079195.1 coordinate 198,778,431, forward strand.
AAAAAAATATGCCAGATGTGTTTGGATGCCATGGAGGTCTGACATAACCCATGCTTGCGAGGTAACCCATTCCCTCTTGTTTGGATCCGCTTTCTGTCTTCTCCCTTCTTATCCTCCTCTTTACCCTTCTTGATCCCCCTCTCCCATCCCCCTTCCCTGCCTTTGCTTCCCTCAACCCCCCCCCCTCGCTATCTCCTTTCTCATGTTTTCCTTTTTCCCTTTTCCCCTTTCATCCCTCCTCCCTATCCTTGTTATTTACTGGTTCAGTATTGTTGTGTTTTTACATTATCTCAGTTGCTTGCTTATTACTGGTGGACCGACTTTAATGTATGTGCTGCCCCAGCAGTATCTAGTCCTGCGTCTTTACTCCACTTCATTGAACTGACGTGCTCTATTGGAAAAGAAAAATGTATTATTTACCAAAACTTCACAAAAGTTCCGTTAATCCTCCTGGGCACCCGATTATTTCGGGTGTTTCTTCCCTTACTGCTAATTTATCACATTTTGTGGATTTATTTCTTTAACCTTATGTCTTACGTTTACCATCTTATCTTAAAGATTCTTCACAATAAATTTTTGAACTTCAACAAATCAATTTACCCCCATTTTTTTCTTTCCTTACTCTGGATTTTTGCTCATTATATTCTAATATTGATACCAACCTAGGTCTGATGGTCATTCAGGATCTCCTTTTCGGCAATATTTCTTTACATATAGATCAAGCCACATTTTTGTTGCAATCCTTATCATTTATTCTCAAACATAATAATTTTTCATTCAATTATATTATTTATAAACAGATAAGGGGCTGTGCTATGGGGACGCACTTCGCCCCCAGTTATGCTAATTTGTTTATGGGGGCGTTTGAAGCCCTCCACATAGCACAGTCCCTGATCTATGCACCTTATGTATTTTGTTTTCGTAGATATATAGATTACTTATTTATTCTCTGGACAGGGACGGAAGAACAGGCACATGAATTTGTTGATACCCTAAATTCTAACAAATGGGAGTTACAGTTTACATAAAATTTTGCTTCAGATAATATTAGTTTTTTGGATCTCGAAATCACGAATCGAGCCCGACAAATATGCACAAAAACACATTTCAAGTCAGTAGATGTGAACAGTTTTTTAGATTACAACAGTGCCCATTACCCTAGCTGGCTTAACCCCTTAAGGACCCGGGCTTTTTCCGTTTTTTTTCATTTTCAATTTTTCCTCCTTAGCTTTAAAAAATCATAACTCTTTAAAATTTTCACCTAAAATTCTATATGATGGCTTATTTTTTGCGTCACTAATTCTACTTTGTAATGACATTAGTCATTTTACCCAAAAATCTATGGTGAAACGGGAAAAAAAATCAATGTGTGACAAAATTGATGAAAAAACACTATTTTGTACGTTTTGGGGGCTTCCGTTTTTACACAGTACATTTTTCGGCAAAAATTACACCTTATTTTTATTCTGTAAGTCCATACGGTTAAAATTATATCCTACTTGTATAGGTTTGATTTTGTATCACTTCATAAAAAAATCATGAATACATGCAGGAAAATGTATACGTTTAAAATGGTCATCTTCTGACCCCTCTAACTTTTTTATTTTTCTGTGTTCAGGGCGCTATGGGGGCTTATTTTTTGAGCTGTGATCTGAAGTTTTTAGCGGTACCATTTTTGTTCTGATCAGACTTTTTGATCACTTTTCATTCACTTTTTTGTGGTATAAAAAGTGATCAAAAATGCGCTATTTTGGACTTTGGAATTTTTTTGCGCGTACGCTATTGAACTTGCGGTTTAAAAAGTGGTATATTTTTATAATTCGGACATTTCCGCATGCAGCGATATCCCATATGTTTATTTTTATTTTTATTTACACTGTGTTTTTTTTATTCTTGGAAATGCTGGGTGATTCAAACAAAGGGATAATTGAAAGGGTTAATGATTTTTTTTACACTTTTCTTATGCAATATTATAGCTCCTATAGGGGGCTATAACATTGCATTTACTGATCTTTAACACTGATTGATGCATCTCCATAGGAATGGATCAATCAGTGTTTTCGGCGATTGAATGCTCAAGCCTGGATCTCAGGCTTGAAGCATTCATTCAGCGATCAGAAAGCGCAGGAGAAGGTAAGAATTATGCGATTATACCACGGCGATCCCGAACAGCTCCCTGAGCTAGCCGGGCACTTTTACTTTAGTTTTTAGGGTTAATAGCGTGCGGCACCGTTGATCAGTGCCGCATGCTATTAGCGGCGCGTCCCGGCTTCACTATGTCACCGTGTGAACCCGCGTTATATCACAGGACCGGGACCCAGGACGTACCAATACGTCCTGGGTCCTTAAGAGATTAAGGGGGTCCCTTATGGACAATATCTGAGAGTTCGTAAAAACTGCACGAAAGATTCAGATTTTTCCACACAAGCATTATTATTAAAAAAGCGTTTTGTGTCGAAGGGGTACCCGGTCCCTTTATTGACACAGGCTTACCACCGTGTCAAAAATAAAAAAAAAACAAATCACTTTGGTTATGGAAAAAGCAAAAAATAAAGATAAAAAAGTTAATAACCAATTTAAATATAACTTCATAACTTATTACAACAGAATAGCATCACAGATACATAATATTTTTAAACATAACTGGCATATAGTTCTGAATGACCCTATTCTCAAAGATGTAGTCCCCACGAAATCTGGTATTACCTATAGGAGATCCAAAAATTTACAAAACATGATAGCCCCAAATAGGTTAAAAAATATTGGTATTGATAATACTTCCCAGTCAATTGTAAATCCTGGTTGTTCACCCTGTGGGAAAAATAGATGTTTATTCTGCAACATGATGGACCCCTTTACGAATCAGTTTACTTCTACTTGCACTAAAAAATCATTCACTATTAATCAAATTTTAAAGTGTAGTACTCAGTATGCAATATATCTGTTGTCTTGCAGTTGTAAGTTCCAATAGGTTGGACATACTATTCAGACCATGCGGTGTCGCATGTCAAAACACCGATCTAATATTAAGAATCAATTCACACTACATAGTGTCTCGGAGCATTTCACCATGGTTCATAAGAATTACATTTCATCCTTATGTCTAGTGATTCTCGAATCGATTCCAGTTGAAAGATCTAATTGTTTCCAATATTTAATAAATAGAGAGTCTTATTGGATATTCACACTTTCCACTTTGACACCGCATGGTCTGAATGAGACCATAGAGAATGCTCGTTAATTACACCGACCATTCCCTCTGGTCTCATGTCTTATTTCTATTGTTTCATTTCATATCATATTCTTTTTAACTTTTTTTCGATGTTGCAGTATTTATTTATTTTTTACAGTATATATTCATATACTTTTATTATTTTTCTTGTTCGTAATTTTTTCAATCGTTCTAACATATGTTTGCTAATTTTATATATAGTTAGGTCATTACATTTTTATATATATATATATATATATATATATATATATAAAACTCCAAGAGAGCAGCACTAGGGTCAATGCAGTGATGACAGGGTGCGTCCAGTTGCTACAGATCCCGGTTACGAATCCCTCCAAATAGAAAACGAAAGACAACCGCACTCCCATATGTTGCAAAAAAAAGGGGGTCTTTATTCACACAAACGTGGAGGTGGCGACGTTTCGGCTAGCTAGCTTGATAATGGCTAGGTGAGCTAGCCGAAACGTCGCCACCTTCACGTTTGTGTGAATAAAGACCCCCTTTTTTTTGCAACATATGGGAGTGCGGTTGCCTTTCGTTTTCTATATATATATATATATATATATATATATATATATATATCTTTTAGTCTCTTTGTAAATGCATTTATCCAGCACCTATTGGTCCGCGGAATTTCCCTCCAGCTATTGACTAATTGGTGCTTGGATAAATGCACCTCCTTGCTGTTCTCACCTATGCCTGATGAAGCTGCTGATGCAGTGAAACGCGTTGCATTCTGGGAAAATAAAATATCCTTGCTTTTACCTACCTTCGCTGTCTGTGTCCAGCATCATGTTGAACCGGCGTCTCTCCTGAAGCTATCTCTTTCTATAATCTGTAATTTGATGGCTTTTGGAGATTTTTCCATCTTTCCTTGGCTTCTTTATCAACATGAATGCAAATGTTTACCTGGGGTGCCCAAACTTTTGATCCCCACTGTATAAGCTTAAAAACAATATTTGCTACAGTGCTTCCTTAAGTGTTACACAGTGCCAATTCAAAGTATTTTGCTGTCTCTGCTGGATTGGTCCTCCAGTATTACAGAGTTACCCTTTGTATGTTCTCGCTGCCCTAAGCGATGACGTTCATGTATAGAGTATATGACTTCGGGTTTTCTATAGCAGAAAACACATCTAAAGGGGTACTCCGATGGAAATCAATTTTGTACAAATCTACTGGTGCCAGAAAGATTTGTAAATAACTTCTATTAAAAAATCTTAATACTTCCTGTACTTATCAGCTGTTATATACTACAGAGGAAGTTGTATAGATCTTTTCTGTCTGATCACAGTGCTCTCTGCTGACACCTCTGTCCATGGCAGGAACTGTCCAAAGTAGGAGCAAATCCCCATAGAAAACTTCTCCTGCTATGGACAGTTCCTGACATGGACAGAGGTGTCAGCAGAGAGCACTGTGGCCAGACAGAAAAAAACTATACAACTTCCTCTGGAGCATACAGCAGCTGAAAAGTACTGGAAGGATTAAGATTTTTTTTAATAGAAGTAATTTATCAATTTGTTTAACTTTCTGGCACCAGCTGATGAGAAAAAAATAGTTTTCCACCAGAGTACCCGTTTAACAATGTGGAAAAAAAAAAAATGGACAAATTACTGATCAGTCATCCAACATTTGTTCCTATTAAATTATATTTCCAAGCTAAACCACAACATCATACTTACTTGGGGAAGAAGGACGCTAACTTTGAAATAATCTCTGTGTTATTAGTGAAATAAATAATATATTGATCGCCTTAGGTCTTATCAACACATTAAGCTTGTATAGAGTACTTTATGTGCGTTATATAAATAATGCATGAATCAAATTAGTAGAGGTTATACTGAAATATCACTTCTTATGAAAGCGTCTCCTAGGATTCAAACAAACATACTGTGGGCGATATTATGATCAAGTTAAACTACATAGTAACGCTACTGTAAAATGAGTCATCGACAAGTTTTTACAGTGCAAGACTGTATATTTTATTAACGTTTATTTTTTACTGTTTTTCACTGTAAATATTGTTGATATGTAATGTTATCAGTGATTTGAAGGAGTTTTTTTTATTGACAGGACTATGGAGCTTTGGAGTTTGCAATTTGTCCATCAGGCTGGTTTTAGACACCCATTATACCCTACTACTCTCCTACAGTTCCTGTACTTAAAGGGGTACTCCGCTCTAAACATCTAATCCCCTATCCAAATGATAAGGGGTAAGATGTCCGATCGCAGGGGTCCCACCGGGGGGCCGACAGCAGCAGCGTCTGATACACGGAAGCTTACAGCTTCCGCGTTTGTGATCTCACGCCATGCCCCTTCCATTCATGTCTACCATAGACGTGAATGGAGGGGGCGTGGCGGCTGGCATTGCCAGTCATCGAATGACAGTGGTGCTGCAGCGGAGATCACATTTGATATCCTTTGGATAGGGGATAAGATGTTTTCAGCAGAATACCCCTTTAAATTACTATAAATTTCTAAGGAGTTTAGGTTCTGTAGAACTTCTTTGTGGTTCTATTGGGATTCTGCTGCATCATGCATGCGGGAAAGTTTTCCCCACGAAAATTCTGATTCCAGCCTTCTATGGAGTCAGCGTCTGTGGAGACAGCGCATTTTAGAGCGCTCGTAGCGTCCGTATGTTCTACCAGCACCTTGCCTTTTGCGCAATGTCTGGCCAAATTCTCCAGGAAGACATTCTGCAGATATTTCTCTGTGTGAACATAGCCTTAGGGAACGCTCAGATGAGCAGATCCACAGGGTGCTTTTAGATGTGCCTCCTCGGAGCAGCACTACACCGCTACGAGCAGACACACTGCTGCGATGTGTGAGTCGCCGCGCATGCGCAGTGTACTCGCACACATCGCGGCCACTCCCCCAGCTCCACCAGCTAGACCGAGAGCAGCCGCAATGTGCGAGTATACTGCGCAGGCACACGGCGACTCACACATCGCAGTGTGTCTGCTCGTAACTGCGTATTGCCACTTCAAGCAAGCACATCTAAAGGCCCCCTGTAGCGGTCCTTCGGCAGCGGATCCGCAGCGTAAAATAACAGCAATACAAAATACAAAATCGTAAGATCCAACCAAAAAAAATAACGTTTTTTATATATCACTCAGTACCTAATCCCGACCATGTACATCAATTTTTTATGCATCTAGCACCTTTATTTATTTATTTATTACACTTCTAATTTAGCTCACTAGTTTGAATTCCTCTCAAAGAGAGGGGGCGTGGCCTCACTGTGCAGGTCTCCGCCCCCTCTCTCAGTATGCTGTCTGCTCACATCTCCCCTAGCATTAGCAGAACTACAACTCCCAGCTTGTCCTCACTGACAGTAGTAGGACACAAGCTGACAGTGGGAGGATTTCCTCCAGCTATGAGCCCTGCGTTCACAGCTGTCAATCAAGGAAGTGTGTCCATGACGTAGGTGATGATGCATGGACACAGCAGGACTAGTATGTGCCCAAGCAGGCAGGGGGGCAGTTCTTTGGCTTTTTCAGTATGAAATACTGAACATTTTCTAATGAAAGCAATTACAAAACCTATTGGTTATACATGCTTTACAACATATCAAAATTTTTTGTATCTGACAGTGCCCATTTAAGCGTGTTTCACAATGTTTTTATTGAATTTTATAAACATAAGAAATGTAACATATAACATATTATGACATCAGATGTGTCAGAGTTTACATATGAACATGCATAACAACCTTGACCGGTGGAGCATAATTGTTCATCCAAACAGTGTCATGCATATTCACAAAGGATCTATCAGGTCCAAAGGGACCTTAATTGAAATTTGAGAGCAAGAAAATAACAATAAGAAGGAAAACAATAAAACAATAAAATAGTGAGTCTCCATAACTTCTACAAAATCAATCAAAATTGCTGAATCAGGCAGTTGTCTGGTATTTGGTAGAATTCAGAATCGAGGTGTCACAAGGGTCAGCCGTCTTATACACTCGAAGAACCGCTCTTTTGTGTGTAGTAAGCTAAATTGTATCATAACTTAGTTTAGATAGTAAGGGTCTATGGGGGTTTATAAAGCTTAATCCAGGATTCCCATGAGGCTGTACACTCATCTCTTTTTCCCTTTTGACCAAAAAATATTAGCTCATAGTTATAATGAGATAGCAGTGTATTTATTAATTCGTTAATGTGTGGAATCTCTTTTGATTTCCATTTGGAGGCTAGTAACATTTTATATGACAAACATATGTGTACAATCGGAGTTTGTATGTTTTTTGGGAGATCTTCCAGACCCAGAAGTAATAGAAGTAATTCATCTTTAGGTTGTGAGCAATGAGGGATCAATTTCAAAATCATACTTTTTACTTCTGAAACAAAGGTAACTATGGCCGGACAAGTGAGGAAGATATGTTTTAGGGAGCCTTGTTCCCCACAATCCCTCCAACATAGTGGCGACAGGTGAGGAAAAATCAAAGATAATTTTTTAGGTGTGTAGTACCATCTATTGACAAACTTGCAATGATGTTCCCATAAATTAGCACATACTGTTGCTTTTTTTATCTTTAAGGATGTATTCAGCCATTTAGATTCAGAGAAGGATTGTCCCAAGTCGGATTCCCATCGTACCATCCCCGAATTTTTGTTTAACCATTTGTCTTCATTAAAATAGGAATAAAAGTTTTTAAGTCCCTTTTCTTTCTCCTTTACAGGATCAAGGAACCAAGTATGGAGGCTTTTTGGGAGCGAAGAATAGGATTCAGGGAATTTTTGCAAGTGCTTCTGTAGAATGTTGTAATATTTTTTATCGGATTCGGGTATTTTGTAGTTTGACTGTAATTCATCAAATGATAGCATTTTGTTGTTCCTAAGTACATCAGAGATGTATTTAATGCCCAGATCCTCCCAATGTAGAATGTTCAGTTTAGGGAGAAAGAGCTGGAGAGATTGGAGTGGTATCGGGGAGTCCATGGTACCCTCAATTTTGTCAATGTTTATAATACTCGAACTCCACACTTTTCCCGCTATTGAGAGGGTTGGGGGAATTCCAGGTCTATTAAGTAATTGGAAGCGTGATTTATTTAATAGGGTAGTGCTCCAGTTCTCTATTTTAGTAATATTTGATTCAAGCTTAACCCATGGTTTCTGTTGTTCTAGGGGTATTAGCCATTCCAGGGATTGCCTGATAATAATAGATTTATAATAGGCATGATAATTGGGTAGTCCCATTCCTCCATGTTTAAAAGATTTTTGTAATGCCACTAGGGAGACTCTGGGTTTAGACTGACCCCATATAAATGATGTCATTTGTTTATTAAGACTGTTTAGTATGTTGGCTGGCACGTAAACTGGAAGGGATCGCATAACATATAAAACCCTGGGCATAATAAACATTTTGTATATGATGGAACGACCCATCCAACTCCATTCACCTTTCGTATATTTATCTAGAGAGGATTGGAGATCTGACTTTAGGGTGGAGAAATTTGTTTTCACCATGCACGAAATGTTTTTGTTTAAGATTATGCCTAAATATTTCATTTTCGGCGGGTCCCATTGGTATAAGAAGCGTCTCATTAATTGCTCCTTGGTGGGTGGGTCAATATGAATGCTTAAAATATTAGATTTAGGTTCATTGACTTTGTAATATGTGAGTTCGCCGAATCTGTGTAGAATATTTTGTACTATCGGGAGAGAAGTGAGAGGTTCAGATAGAGATAAGATTATGTCATCTGCGAATAATCCTATTTTCTGGCTTTCTTTAGATATAGGGATGCCTTTGATGGAAAGATTGTCTCTTATCATTTTTGCTAATGGTTCTAATGAGATAAGGAATAATAATGGAGATAGGGGGCAACCTTGCCTAGTTCCATTTGTTATCTGAAAAGGGACTGAAAGAATGCCATTGACCAGGACTGAGGCGCTCGGGTTGCTGTATAGGGCAAAGACGGATTTTATAATTTCATCAGGAAAGCCGAATGATTTCATTGCTTTAGACGCATAAGTCCAGTGGATCCTATCGAAAGCTTTCTCTGCATCTAATGATAAATATATGGATGGATGTTTATTTTTGTTTGACCAGTGAATTAAATCAATTATTTTCCTGACTCCATCATTTGCTTGTCTATTAATCATAAATCCTACTTGGTCATCGTGTATAATGTGGGACAGGACTAGCGAAATTCTATTAGCTAATATCCTAGCATAAATTTTCACATCATTATTTAGTAAGGATATGGGTCTAAAATTAGATGGCCATGACGGATCTTTCCCTGGTTTCGGAAGAGTCACTATAGTCGCCTCTAAAGATTCGTTAGGGAAATGTCCATTCAATTTTGATTCATTGAAGAATTGTTCCAAATAGGGGAGAAGTATGGACTCAAACGTTTTGTAATATTCTGACGTAAAACCATCTGGCCCAGGGGATTTATTTAGTTTCATGGAGGTAATGGCTTCTGATATTTCTTTTGGAGAGATAGGGTTGTTTAGTTCTGTAATGCAATTCTGTGGTAGTTGAGGGAGGTTGCATTTTTTCAAAAAGAGGTCTATTTTGTCAGGGTCTGGTTGTGTTGTTAAGGGGTCATTTGATAAGTTATATAAGGATTCATAATACTTACTAAAGGAATCTGCTATACTTTGTGGGTTTTGTATTTTTTCTTTTGTCTGTGGGTTAATCAGGTGGGGGATTCTAGCTTTAGTGTTGATACCCTTCACTCTCATGGCCATCAATGAAGATGCTTTATTGTAATTACAATAATAATTGTATTTAAGTCTTTTAATCTGTTTATCAAACTTTGCGGACAATAACTCAGCTAATTTTATCCTAACTGCTTTTAGTTTTGTGTTTATCTCCAAGTTCTGAGAGTGGTTCGATTTATCTTGGGATTCTAGGGTTGCTATGGATTGGAGAACTTTTTTGATGTTTTCTTTCGTGTTTCTATTGTATCTAGCAGTCTCTTGGATTAATAGCCCTCTTGCATAAGCTTTATGTGCATTCCAGAGGGTTGAGCACTTCGTAGTGGAGTTTACATTAAGCTTAAAGTATTCAGTTAAGTTTTTATAGAGTCTGTTTTTGACCTCTGGTAGGTTCATAATGTAAGAATTATTCCTCCAAATAAATTTATTCTTTGGAAAATCAGGTGTGGAGATAGTTAAGGACAAAGGGGCATGATCGGCCCACGTTATATTGCCAATAGTGCATAATTCAACATCAGAGATTGTATGAATTGTAGTTAGAAAATAATCTATTCTCGAGTAAGACTTGTGTGTCTGAGAGTAGAATGTGTAATCCCTCTCAATTCCGTGTTTACATCTCCAAATGTCGAATAGACCTTCAGTGAATAACCATTTGTTGAGTGTTAGAACTTTTCTTGAACTCTGAGAATTAGAGTCTAGTTTAAAGTCGTTTGTTAAGTTTAGGTCACCGCATATAATTAGTTTTCCTTGTTTAATCTTATTTATTTTTTTCATTAGTTTATTTAAGAACCTTATCTGGCCTGAGTTCGGGGCATATACTGATGCAATTGTGTAGTCCTTATTATTGATTGTGCAGGATACGATAATAAAGCGTCCTAGTGGATCTGTTTCTATTTGTTTCTTATGGAATGTCACAGTGTCTCTAACCAAAATCATGGAACCAGCTTTCTTCGTCGGAGCACAGGACATGAATATATTTGGAAAATGCTTATATTTAAATTTGTTGCTATCTTGATCCCTAATGTGTGTTTCTTGTATACAAATAATATCTGCATTAGATTCCTTAATGTCGTTCCATAGGAAAGTTCTACGTTTATGTGAATTTAGGCCCCTAACATTATGGCTATAAAATTTAAGCGTCATCTATCTGTGTAAGAAAATGATTTGCGTAGAGGAGGTTCTGAGTAGTAGATAATACCTTAGGGAACGTGGAGTGTAGCATTTCAGTTGTAGACGGCTGAGCACCTTGGACCACAGTATGTAGACATCATACCATAATGTCCTAAATAAGTATGGAGAAAATAGAGTGTGAACAACATAAATACAGTAGTTGTTATTAAACCAATAGAATGTGATAACTAGAATGAAAAAATAGATAACAATACAGAGCTGATTTAACATGTGCAAGTTGGGGAGAGCTTGCATCCAGAGAGAAAATAAATTTGACATGGGTAGTGACTTCCTAGAATAGATAATCAACAGAGCATCACCACCTCGGATAGATGGTTCAAGTTGGTGTTACAGTTCGTTCCAGGGATTGGTTTTCTTTCAGTGGTGGGAATGGGAAGGGCTCAACCGTTATGTTCCATTGTTCCAATGTCTCTTTGGCTTTGATGGGACAGGTGAGGATATGATTGATGCCGTTTCTCATCACAATGATTTTAGTCGGGAATCCCCATCTGTATTTGAAGCCATTTTTTCTCAAAGCTGTAGTTACAGGGGTGAAATTTCTTCTTGCCGCTAAGGTAGATGGTGATAAGTCTATGAATATCGATATTCCCTTGTATTGGTCTGGAAGGGAACCCGCTTTCCTGTTTGCTATCAGGATTTTCTCCTTTGTTTGAAAAAATAATAGTCTCGCTATTACATCTCTTGGGACTGAATCAGGTAGGTTTTTTGGTTTGGGCAATCGATGTGCCCTGTCTATGGTGAGCTCAATATCTGAGCATTCTGGAACCAAACATTTGAACATCTTTTGTAGGTATGGGACTATTTCAGGGCTTGAGATACTTTCTGGAACTCCTCTGAACTTTAGGTTATTTCGTCTGTTTCTGTCTTCTAAGTCGATGAGTTTGGCTCTCAGGGATTCTACTTCATCGCAAAGTAGATCTTGGGCGTCTGCTAGTTTGTTATGGGCTGCCACACATTCTCCCATTTTCTTTTCGGTGTGATCAACCCTTTCTCCTAAGGCTTCTACATTTTTATTTATTTCTGCCATTGTGGATTTTGTATCTTTCTGGATCTGACGTCTTAGCAACAGCAGCATATTTTTTACTTCTGTGGCAGTGTCCGAAGATGCTGGCATGTTTTGTAATTGGTCGTCCGGTTCTGTATCTAAATGGATGTTTTCAGATAAGTTTTCTTGGGAGGAAAACTTTTGTTTTTGTTTTTCTGGACTCCCCGATGGGGAAGAGGTAATTGACGAATTTTCATTTTCTTGTAGTGGAGAGTATCTGTTTGACAGAGGAAGGTTTGTATCTTCAGGCTGTTCAATGTGAGTAACTCTTATCCTCTGTGATAGTGGTGTGTTGAGATATCTTGAAGGTTGGGATTTGTTGCCGTATCTGTTAGTGGAGTTTCTTCTTTTGTATGAAGTGGTTTGGAATACTCCGTCTTGTTCTATTTGTTCCATTTTTTTGGAAGCTTCAATTTTCTTTGCGTTTCTTGTATTTGACATATTTCTTGTTTAATTTAGCAGAGGAATGGTAGAAAAGACTTGATAGAATCAGAATAGGGAAGATTCCCGGTGTTATTTGTGTTTAATAAAGCAGTACGTTTTTGCTTAACTTTGAGATAGAATAAATGTTAAATTGTGGTGGTCACTTTCCAGGGGACTGCAGCTGTTTTCAGACTTGAAATGCTCACTGTTGGTATTAAGTCGAAGGTAAGTATTATTCCTAGTTCTCTGTCATACAATTGTAGAAGGTAGAATGTCCCGCAATATATTAAATTTTTTAAAGTAACACTGCTCTTTAGACACCAGTAGAGTGTGTTGACTTGTATAATTTACAGTGAGTTTAAGCGTGCTTGGAAATGACTTGAATAGATAGTAATCCTATATGCTTTTACAGGAGACTTATGCAGAAGCAGAAATGCATTAAATTGTCTGCAAGAGTTATTGGTTGTTCTGTGTAATGCAATTATGGAACAACCGCACGACAGGTGAGATTTCCACAGAACAGTATTCTCAGGTAGTTTGTCTTTTAGTTGGGTAAGGGTAGTGCTGGAATTGAGCTGTTTGCGAATATCTTAAAAGTATGACAGTCTCTTGCAGAAATACTGTGATGTGCAGGGGATTCGTTATATATAGGCAGTAGTTATTATATCATGAATAACTGGAAATAGAGCAGACTCACGCTGCAGGGAGGAAGGGAGCTGCTGTATATATGCTTCTTAGATAAACAAATGGTGGCTGTAAAGGAGGTCTGAATGGAGCTGGTTAATGTCAGCTGTACTGTTATCTGTTCAGTGTAACCAGCTATAGTGAGGTGGGAGATCACAGGAGGGTTCAGAGGTTAATGGAGGCACTTAGTGGAGTTGTTGTTATCTACTCTGCTGGCAGGCAGAACAGCTCCGTGTTGTGTGTGAGAGACACTGCCTCTGATCTCAGTAGACGGAGTGCTGTGTGGTGCTTCAGCACTATCTCACACGTGCCTGGAGCTCCCTAGGTAAAATGGCTCCCGCAGAAGAACACCACTGTGCAGCAAAGCACTCAACAGGTATAGTACAGGAAGAATATAGGTAAACTCACAGTTCTTAAGTTGGTCTCCTGTGTTTGCTGTGCTTCTTTTCCTCAGCTGCTCCCTTACTTTCTCCTCTGTCAATGTAGTGCTGGTGTCTCACAGCTCCTGTTCTTAGGAGCTATGCCTGAGCCCTCAGCCTGGGTCGGTCTGCAGTGCTTGCTTTTATTATTCAGTCAATGTAGCCCAAAGTTGGCAGGAAAGGTCCTGAGCTGATCCTGGGTCCCCAGAACAAATTTGGAGTGAATCCGAGTTAAAATGCCAGTTTTGTGACGCTTTTAGGAATTCTCAGTCACAGGAGCTCAGCTACATGCTTGCAGCAGGCTCCTTACCCAGGCCACGCCCCCCCCATTTAAGCGTTACACAGTGACATTGACTAAAAAGCAACTAGAAAGTCCAATTAATGCAAAAAAATATATATAAATGTTATAAGGGATTTTTTATGCAGTAAAACAAAACAAAAAGTATACAAATTGATGGTATCGTTGTAATCGCAGTGACCCATGGAACACAGTTATAGTTTCAGGTTTACTGCACGGTAAATTGGTAAATTAAAAAAATTGTAAAGTTGCATTTCATTTTCTTTTTCATCCCACAAATATATTATTTCCTGGCTTTGCAATAGGTTTTATGGTAAAAAGTGCAAGCGAGAAGAACAACTTAGGTCCCCATATGGCTCTGTAAAGGGAAAAATAAAAACTTTATGGGTCTTAAAAGGTAAGGAATTAAAAATATAAGCCGCCAGGTCAGTGTCTTCTTATGTAACAGAGGGACCATTAGACCCTAACCTAACGTTTAAAGGGGTACTTTGGCGGAAAACATTATTTTTTTTCTAATTAGCTGGTGCCAGAAATGTGTAAATTACTTTTATTTCAAAATCTTAATCCTTCTAGTACTTATCAGCTGCTGTATGCTCCAAAAGGAAGTTGTGTAGTTATTTTCTGTCTGATAACAGTGCTCTCTGCTGACACCTCTGTCTGTGTCAGGAACTGTCCAGAGCAGGATAGATTTGCTATGGGGATTTGTTCCTAATCTGGACAGTTCCTGACATGGACAGAGGTGCCAGCAGAGAGCACTGTGGTCAGAACTACACAACTGCATACAGCAGCTGATAAATACTGGAAGGAATAGGATTTTTCAATAGAAGTAATTTACAAATCTGGTTTACTTTTTGGCACCAGTTGATTTATGTGCCTTTAAGTGCCTAGATATGATTATCACCTACAGCTAAACCTAAGTATATAAGTAATAAACAATTTTGCTGCGCATGACCCATAAATTAAAAGCTAAAAGTCTATTGTTATATGCAGAAAATTTTTGATACATAATTTGTGTCTGGCTAACCCAGCCAACCAGTGTGCCTCCAGCTGTTGCAAAACTTCAAAATCAAGAATGCTCGGACAGCCTTCGGCTGTCCGGACATGCTGGGAGTTGTAGTTTTGCAACAGCTAGAGGCATGCTGGTTAGGAAACACTGGGTTAACCTGTCACTATCAAGTCAACTAATGTATTTAAACATCTATGGAGGTGTCCATATGTGCAACTATCCCTACTAGTGTAAGTGCTTGGTGGCAAAATCCATACTCATAATATGACTTTAGCGTTAGGAACGCTGCAGAATGGAAAATCATCTCAAAGTATCTCCTGTCGTGCCAACTGGATTTCCTTTCCTCCTACACACCCACACTGCAGCACGTCTCCCACTCACATACATATGGATTAACTGTTAATGCGCTGAAGTAGGTATTGCGTATTTGCTATTAGTGCAATGGATCTGCCATTGTGAAATTTGTACAACATGATGTATTTTACTATTTTTATTAAAGTATACCTGTTCTTAACAAAAACTTGCTATATAATGCAGAAAACACCATTATATATATATATATATATATATATATATATATATATGTGTGTGTGTGTGTGTGTAATATACATTGGTAAATTGGTTAAAAAATTTGTTTATTGGCAAGCAGAGCCCTGTGCAATGCAATGAGAACAAGTAGGGCTCTGTACACTGAGGACAAGCAGGGCTCTGTACATTGAGGACAACCAGGGCTCTGTGCAGTGAGGACCAGCAGGGCTCTGTGCAGTGAGGACCAGCAGGGCACTGTACATTGAGGACAAGCGGGGCTCTGTGCAGTGAGGACAAGCAGGGCACTGTACACTGAGGAAAAGCAGGGCTCTGTGCAGTGAGGACAAGCAGGGCTCTGTACACTGAGGACAAGCAGGGCACTGTACACTGAGGAAAAGCAGGACTCTGTGCAGTGAGGACAAGCAGAGCTCTGTACACTGAGGACAAGCAGGGCTCTGTACACTGAGGACAAGCAGGGCACTGTGCACTGAGGACAAGCAGGGCTCTGTACACTGAGGACAAGCAGGGCTCTGTGCAGTGAGGACAAGCAGGGCTCTGTACACTGAAGACAAGCAGGGCTCTGTACACTGAGGACAAGCAGGGCACTGTGCACTGAGGACAAGCAGGGCACTGTGCACTGAGGACAAGCAGGGCTCTGTACACTGAGGACAAGCAGGGCTCTGTGCCCCAGAGGACAAGCACGGTCCTGTACACTGAGGAGAAGCAGGGTTCTGTACACTGAGGACAAGCAGGGCTTTGTACACTAAAGACAAGCAAGGCTCTGTACACTGAGGACAAGCAGGGCTCTGTACACTGAAGACAAGCAGGGCTCTGTACACTGAGGACAAGCAGGGCACTGTGCACTGAGGACAAGCAGGGCACTGTGCACTGAGGACAAGCAGGGCTCTGTACACTGAGGACAAGCAGGGCTCTGTGCCCCAGAGGACAAGCACGGTCCTGTACACTGAGGAGAAGCAGGGTTCTGTACACTGAGGACAAGCAGGGCTTTGTACACTAAAGACAAGCAAGGCTCTGTACACTGAGGACAAACAGGGCTTTGTACACTGAGGACAAGCAGGGCTCTGTACACTGAGGACAAGCAGGGCTCTGTACACTGAGGACAAGATGGGCACTGTACACTGAGGACAAGCGGGGCTCTGTGCACTGAGGACAAGCGGGGCTCTGTGCACTGAGGACAAGCAGGGCTTTCTATAGGTATTCTTACTAACCAAAACAGATGCTGTGTTAAAAAGTGACTTATCTCCTCCCCCTTGACTGGTTCTTATCATATGGCATGTGCAGGGATTAAAGTGCATCTGTCACGTCATATATACTTGTTAAACTGACGACTCATTGCACTAGGGGTTAAAAAGCTTGTGCCAGGCATACTTTCCTTAAAGAGGTACTCCGCCCCTGGCATCTTATCCCCTATCCAAAGGATACGTTTGGAGAAGGGGAACAGAATTTAATGAAAAGAACCTCTGTCCAACTGTTAAGCATGGGGGTGGATCAATCATGCTTTGGGATTGTATTGCAGCCAGTGGCACAGGGAACATCTCACAAGTAGAAGGAAAAATGGACTCAATAAAATTTGACTTGATGCCATCTGTGAAAAAGCTGAAGTTAAAGAGAGGATGGCTTCTACAAATGGATAATGATCCTAAACACACATAGAAATCCATGGGGGATTACATCAAGAGGCGTAAACTGAAGGTTTAGCCATGGCCTTCACAATCTCCTGACCTCAACATAATTGAAAATCTATGGATAGACCTTAAAAGAGTAGTGCGTGACAGACAGCCCAGAAATCTCAAAGAACTGGAGGACTTTTGTAAGGATGAATGGGCAAAGATACCTCAAACAAGAATTGAAAGACTCTTGGCTGGCTACAACAAGCATTTACAAGCTGTGATACTTGCCAAAGGGGGCAGTACAAGATATTAACTCTGCAGGGTGCCCAAACTTTTGCAGATGCCATGTTTTTGTTTTCTGTTATTTTGAAAGTCTAAATGAAGGAAATAAAATTGAACTTTTGTTGACATATTATAAGAATGTCTAATCTGTAATTTGATGCCTTTTGGAGATTTTTCCATCTTTCCTTGGCTTCTTTATGCACATTAATACAAATTTTTACCTGTTGTGCCCAAACTTATGATCCCCACTGTAAAGTCTGCAGGTAGTCTGAAAGTGGTTAAAATAAAAGTCTAAAAGTCTATACTGCTGCCGTTCGCACGGTGATCCATTCCCTGCTGATCTGCACTTCTTGATCTCATGGAACTCAAGGAAGTTCCCACTAAGGCTGGGTTCACACCACGTTTTCTTAAATACGGTTCCCGTATACGGTTTGGAGGAGGGGGGCGGGGCTTAATCGCGGCGCCCGCACTCAGCCGTATTCGGGAACCGTATTTAATGCAAGTCTATGAGCCGACCGGAGTGAACCGCAGCCTCCGGTCGGCTTCGTTTTCGGCCGTATGCGGTTTCCCGACCGCAGGCAAAAACGTGGTCGACTCTTGACGGCCCTCTGATTCACAAGAATAGTACCTCCATGGCGGCAGTCCATTAGGGTGCCATGCCCCCATACTTTATCAAATTTGATGACAGTGGGGTGGCTCTCTAGGGGTGGCTCTCCCTCTCTGGGGTGTTTCGGCTTCCTGATATACTGGTTTTCAAGACTTTTAGTGTCCTGTTGTTGCACTTGAAACACTTCATAAGACAACTGCTTAGAGCCATACTCTTTCCTCCTCTGTGCTCTCATCTCCTCCACTATGGCAGCCATCTGGACCTCTTGCTTAGCCCTCTCGGACTGGGCTGTCGGACGAGGGGAAGAGTCTTCCCTGGCAGCGGTAGGAGGTACTGCCTCATGTACTGGATTAATTGAGGCTTGTTGCCAAATATCCACCGGGGCAGCGGTGGTGACCGGGAGCGTGCTGTGGCCTTCTGGGCCTGGGGTTTAGACTCTGGACTAGAAGTGGATGGAGGGGTAGAAAAAGCGTCCTCAGCAGGGGTACTCACATCCTTCTCCTCGGTGTAGATCTCTGGTGGAAGTGTGGCTGCGTGGTTAAGCCTTGGGTCTCTTCAGGACACCAGACACTCTAAGGTCTTGACTGCTCTGTACTCAGCACACACTAAGACACAACTGAACTGGCTAGCTCCTCCCAAGTATATATGGGAGCAATTTGGCTGATTCCCATAGGTCACCACACAAGTCACCTGGTCACTGACACCTTCACTAATTACACAGAACTTGGTAACAACATTTAAAGGCATATGAAAATTATACATACAAATGAATAAATAACATAGGTCACTTAACCCTTTAGGGCACATACAAAATTGGACTCAGGGGGCTCTGAAATAGAGTCCGCCACACAGGACAGAAAGGGTACTGGAGAGCAACTCCTGTACTGGGCAACCACACTTGTATATGTGTAACGCTGCAGACTTTACCACTGAGGCCGGCAATTGAGTTTCCTTGTTCCGTTATAGTACATCATCGCTTACATCATCACTGTATAGCTGTACACATAGAGCAGTCTGGTCTCATGAGGCCATCCATGCAGGATCCATGAGAGGGTGAGTATAAGTTCATTTGTTCAGCTTATATGGGACTGGAGAGCCTTGAAATAGTTAACCGTATTTTTCACAGCAGCCATCTCATACGGCTCATTCCAGTAATTAACCCCGGATTTTCACTCTTTATTAGCGCTGAGCTGAAAACGTAATTAACCTAATTACTGTGAAACTCCCCTTAAATTTACAGCCATCATGGAAGAATGGGAAAGAACGTGATTGGCAGAAAAAACACCCCGAGATAGAACTCGATCAGAGGAGGCTTGTTTATGCTTCATAAAGTTTTAGGATGGAGATGAGGCATGTTATTAAGAGGGTGAAAGGTTGCATGGAGAAGGACCGGTGTGTGCAGACATCATTTCTGTCTCAAGTGAAGTTACTATTATTACCTAAACTCATCCAAACACTACACGGCGCTCACTGCGGAGAATCATTTAATTAAAATACATTTTATTATTTTTATTACTATTTTTTTAATTAAAGTCTCTCTCCTCTAATATGAAGCCTATAGAAAAATAAAAATTGAAAGATTTGCCCCTTTTCCTATTGATTTTGTTACTTCGTTTTGGCTAAAAATACTTGTGGTATCCCGATGCAGAACACACTTACCCACCTGTCCTGTCAGGTGGATGTTACTTCATGGTGTCTGCTTTGGCCCACAGCTCCAGGTTTGAATGCTATGTAATTTTTGATTTATGCCAATGTATTTTTCTCCATTCCATGTCTTTATATTTTCTATTGTCATGAAAGAGTTAACTTTAATTGTGAAGGAGGATGCATAAGGGATCACATGAGCACTTTGGCCAATCAGGGCCTCCTGCCCTGCTCTCCCAGGTCTGTCTAGATAGGCAGGAGTTAGTAAATCAGTAGTAGTGTGAGTCTGGAGAGGAGAATGAGTGCAGGTACAGTCCAGACCTCTGCTGTGGGGCCTGTTCCTCACCATATGAGGTCAGACCCAAAGACCCAAAATGCTCCAAAGATTCCAGTTCCTGAGCCATATCACCCTTCACCAGGATCCCGCCGATCAGGTTGTCCGTCTGTCAAGTTCAAGTCAGCTTTGGGGACAAGTGCAAAGAGAGCCGTCGGGCCCCATAGCCAAAGAGGATAAAGTGAGTAAAGATCCTCCAGCCACTTTGGTCCATACAGGTCCACCCTGGCGGTAAGCCCTTACATTGGATTCCACAAGTGAAGTTGCAAGAGTCAGCTCCCAAGTCAAGTTAAGCCTAAATTCAGTCAAGTCTCAGCCAGTCAGTCTAATCACGCCAAGGCTAGCTCAGTAAAGTCTGTCCACATCAAATTCACCCATCAAGTCACATCTTAGTCGAGAATTGTGGTTCCCTATTGTATCCTTTAGCAAAATGGCACTAATACTGAACCTTCCTGTGTGAAGTATTAGTGCCATTAAAGTAAAGTTCACAAGTGGTTTCCCTAACCTTGCATTTGTGGCATTCCTTACCGGGTGCTTGGCACTGGCAACCGCTTCATCCTTGGAGCATGGTGGTTAACACTTCTGGCGTCACAAACTCTGATTACAGTCGCAACACCCACAAGTCTACATACACGCCATGCAAGAACTAATGACAGCTCAGATTTTTTCAGAGCTTGTTTAGATATGAAAGCTGAGCTGTGATTGGTTGCTATAGGCAAATCCTTCCAGTTTTTGTCTTGGACAAATTGATAAAGCAGGGCAATTAATCCTGAATAGCTTCTCTATACATCCCAGTAGGTCAGCCAACTATCCCCCACCCACTCCTCTTCCTTCTTCTCACAATTTTGTCACTAGCTTTAAAATAACTGACTGCATCAGGACCTTCCCCCCTCTTCTTTGTCTGCAATAGGAAACTGAGAACAGTTGCAAACTAAAGAAGTTTGACTCAGCACTCTTGGTAAAATTACTCTGACTGTATTTTCCAACTTAAAAGATAACATCACACAGAGCTGGGGAACAGAGACCTCTGGACACGTTTCGTGCAAACGCGCCCGAAACGTGTTCAGAGGTCTCTGTTCCCCAGCACTGTGTGAAGACATCTTTTAAGTTGTGAAATACAGTCAAAGTCATTTTACCAAGAGTGGGTCTCTCAAAAATGAAAGGAGCAATGTGATTGGTTGCTATGAGCAACTAGTCAACAGTTCCTCTACACAGGTTTTGATAAATCACCCCCTATGTGTCTCACCCCACCAGTGGGGATTGGTGGACTGGAATACTAGGAGGTGAGTTTGAACTGTTTACTAAAACAGAGAACAGTTACCTTACCCCCTTGGCTATTGCTCCTCCCATGAGAGAGGATCAGGAGAAAACTCCAGGATACTTTGCAAGACTTCTTCAATACTATTTGTTCCAGAAACATGCAGAAAGTCCTACAGACTGACAGATACTCTGAGCAAGATTATCTTCTCTCTACATTTATTATTCCCTAAAAGGGGTTATCCAGCAAAAAGTGTGATAACATAAAAAAAAAAAGCCTATATTTACCTCCACCGCTCCCCTGCAGCCTTGTTATCACTGTGCCCGGTCTCGGGTGAACTTTGCTTCCTGGTGAAACAGACCATATGTCACATTGTAGATCAGAAAATTACTGGCTGCAGTTGTGTCCTACCTCAGCTAATTATTGGCTAATAGGAAATGTGACGTACTGCCTGTAACTCCGGGAAGTCAAGTCAAGGGATTGGCTGCAGTGACAACAAGGCTGCAGGGGAGCGATGGAGGTAAGTACAGGCTGTTTTATGTTATCACACACTCTGGGCACATATGATGAATTTTTTTTTCATGAATAACACTCATGAGTGGAATTAAAGGAAAACGATCATCCTGTTCAGCCACACCAAACTGAGTTATAGTGTGTGTAAAATGAAGACAGATGAGGGGTCAATGAGTTAAATACGTACCTGTAGTCCAGAGCTGTGTCCCTTTCTATCCCCTCTGAATGGCGCACAGTAGGCCGGCCCACCATGTGAATTTGAATATTCATTGTTGCTGCTCATGTGAGCGCTCAGTAGGCGCAAGCGCTTACGTGACCAGCGCCAATGAATATTCAAATTCAAATGGCAGG
Organism: Hyla sarda; assembly: GCF_029499605.1. NCBI lineage: Eukaryota > Metazoa > Chordata > Amphibia > Anura > Hylidae > Hyla > Hyla sarda. Next base: position 198,800,539 of record NC_079195.1, read on the forward strand.
CCCGCCTCCTATGCGAAAGTTAGCAGGGATAGAACAAGATCTTCAGAGGGACACCTGCTCCGAACTACAGGTACGTATTTAATTCATTGACCCCTAATCGGTCTCCTGTTCACCCACACTTTAACTCAGTTTATTGGGTTTAGTGTGGGTGACAGTATGATCGTTTTCCTTTAAAATTAGGTGTGACTGTGACTGCACAGAGGTTCAGGAAGCTACAGGAGATACATGTTGTTTTGATGATGGTTTGTTAATATTCTTTTCCAAAAAAATAATGTTCATTCTAAACCCATTTCATTCTAAGCCCAAGTCCAGCTGACGACCCTATCACACAATTGCTCTCTTCTCAGATTGTTTACCCTTTATAAGCATAATAAAGGGATATATATTGTGGTTACATCCAGTCTTTAAGGTTTTTCGTGGTGTTAAAGGGGTACTCCAGAGGGGAAACAAATGCAAATCAACTGGTGGCAGAAAATTAAGCAAATTTGCAAATTACTTCTATTTAAAAATCTTAAGCCTTCCAGTAGCCTTCCTTTCGGAGGAAGTTGTGTACTTCTTTCCAGTCTGGCCACAGTGCTCTCTGCTGCCACCTCTGTCCATGTCGGGAACTGTCCAGAGCAGGAGAAGTTTGCACTGGGTATTTGCTTTTACTCTGGACAGTTCCTGATATGGACAGAGGTGTCAGCAGAGAGCACTGTGTTCAGACTGGAAAGAACTACACAACTTCCTCTGTAGTATACACAGCTGATAAGTACTGGAAGGATTAAGATTTTTAAATAGAAGTAATTTACAAATATATATAACTTTCCAGCACCAGTTGATTTGAAAACAGTGTATTCCTCCGGAGTACCCCTTTAATCTCTGTCTATACCTCCTACAATGTATATCATCATAGTAGGAGATTAACCATCAGGCATAAGAATTTTAGATGGCAAGTTAGTTCCAGGGGGCTCAAAACTTTTGGAAATCTCTCTTTTTCTTTATGTCAATCTATTTTTTAAGTCACGCACTCTTTTTACACAAGAAAAAAATCTATAAACCCACAAAATGACTCCCTATAAAACAAATACAATTTTCTTCTGTGACAAATGCATTGTTTTTCGCGTTCAGTCATTTTATGAAATTACGCAGCTCAGAGACTTTGGGGTCTATTAATCAATGTTTTTCTAAAGAAAAAAAAAACCTTAACAGCAAATAGCAGATTAGCTCTAATAATCATTTAACAATGGGATTTTTCAGCGTAATGGGATGTGCCTTTGAGGTGGAAATATTAGCCTGCACAGCGGCCGGCCGGAAGACTCCCATATGTAGCCTAAGACAAACAACCATCACTTAAGTGGGTTACCTTTGTTTACTAGAGTGAGGCCCCAGTTCTGCAGTGCAGAGACTTTGATAAATGACTGTATTCCTGGTAATTCAGTTACTTCAGCTATCTTTTCTTGTTAATTTTTCATTATTCCCGCAGACGACACCCACAGAATTCTCTTTTTCTTTTTTCCTTCCTCAATCTCGTCTTAATGTCTGATATGAAATTATTCTCAGCTGATATTTGCATCTCAATCTAGTTGTCTGAGTCTTCTGATACCTAATATACACCAGCGGGTCAAATAAGCATTAAACACGTCACCCTTTTTTTTTTTTCCCTCACTAAATAATCTTTTTTCGAGACAGTACTTGCTAATTCCAGGTCTTTTTGAAGCTTTCCACAATTGTCCTTGGCTCTTGGACAACTCTTGTGATTGTTCCTCTTTCTCCTCTGTTAGAGATCTTATGAGGAGCACCTGGTCAAGGGAAATTGATGGTGAAATGTCTTTCCACTTCTGTATTATGGCTCTAACAGTGCTCACTGGAACATTCAGAAGCTTAGAAATACGCCTGTAACCAACGCCATTGCTCTTCGTCAATTCCGATCAAGGGGGCCCAACCCCTTGAAAGGCGTAGTCCTAGCGCTGCATCCAATAAACCATATTTTATTTCAGACCTCTCGTGGTACGAATCTCTTCCATTGATCCGGCACCTGCCGCAAATACTACGGTGAAGCGCCGACTGGAGCATCTTTCTTTAGTCCACTCTTGTGGATCAATTCCTGGGACGATTCTCGGAAAGGATAGCACCTGGCTGCACCCCGGCTTCCTGCCCACAGATTGGGCGATATGCAACAATAGATGTTGTGCTCTAAGCATAACACTATCAGGTGAGCAGATCTAATCACCTGCCTTTTTCCTACTTCTATACCAGAGTAACGGCACATTGTTGGGCATTTGTTGTCTTTTTGTTTTATCCTCAAGATCTGTATGGATACAGTTACACATGTATCGTACTACTGGCATTGGCAGTATAATGGCTACCTAGTCCATTGTAGATTATCTCAACATGTCCTCCATGCCTGGAAATAATCCCCTTCATATCAATTATTTACTGGCCACATGACTTAAAAATACATAGTATGTGGTTGTGCACCAAGTAACCAGCCTTTAGGTAAAGCCAGTGAATTTGACGTTTTGCACAGATAACCATAGAACAAGTTCTCTCAGTACCCGGGGTGAACTGACTTGAGGGCCTGGCCCGGTAAAGGGCCTGCTGCCACTGCTGCTGAGGATCAAGGACACTTGTCCCGGAACCCCAGGCAGACAACGCTGCTTTCTGCTGCATGCGCAGCTCACAATTCCAATTCCCTAGCATCCTCCCGACGTTTTGCCGATATGAACCGGCTTTATCAAGGTATAGGATACTAATTAGTATCCTATACCTTGATAAAGCCGGTTCATATCAGCGAAACGTCGGGAGGATGCTAGGGATTGTATTTTAACTAATTGCAATCTGGAAAGGAAAATAAGAAATATACATTGGTTATATCAGAGGGAATAAATAAATAACCTCAATAATAGAAATACTGAATAAAAACCAATGTAAAAACATTTATAGCAAGCAATAGGTCCTTTGAACCATTATCCTATTCCGGATTGTGTTTTTAATACACAATTTTTGTATTATTTTGAGCACTACATTTTTGGGGAATTTTAAAATAACGAAATAAAAGTGAAATTTTAGGGGTAACCCTAGCTTTAGGGTCTTAGTCCTGGAAGGGCTTTATGCCCTGAAGGGAATTGGAATTGTAAACTCAAGATAACCCTGGGTAATCCATGAGAGATTTGCTTTAAAGCATGCGCAGCTCACGCACATACAGCAGAAAGTCTCCTCTCTGTGATAGCTGCGCAGAGCATGCACCGATGACATCACTCATACCCAATGCGGGGAAACTCTGCCTAAACCTATTGTGGGGAGCTCTGCTGCCTATACCTAATGTGGGGGAACTCTGCTGCCTAGGCCCACTGTGGGAACTCTGCTGCCTACACCTACTTCGGGGAACTCTGCTGCCTATACCTAATGTGGGGGAACTGCTGCTAACCGAATTTGGAGGACTTCTGCTGCCTAGCTAACATTGGGACTTTCTGCCTAACTGGCAGAAAAACTACCAAACTAATAGGGGGGATACCTACTACCTATATCTGGAGGATTTTCCTACAGGGGGCATGACACCAAGGAGGGCATTATTACAGTTTGTGGGCCTGTAGATGGGAAGATTGTTTACAGTAGGGGAGGGCACTGGAAAAATCTAACATGTTTGTCCTGCAGATGTTAAGAGATTGACATGACAGTCTGATTCAGACAGAGAAGAAAAGGAAAGAGGACACCGCCGATCAGAAAACATAATTGTGAGTCCCTAGATTTAACTGTATTCACTTCTATGGTATACAGATCCTGTGTACAGCTGATATCTACCACCATATGGTCATGTATATAATCACTTATATAGGATACTAATCCTTTATAGTATACTGGTCTGTGTATAGTGGTTTTATTCAGTACAGTATGGCGGTATTATCCAGTTATTGTGTGGTGGTATATATTTCCTCCTTGTATACTGGTATTATTGGTCATGGAAAATTATTTTACCTACATTAAAGTGTCTATGGACGGTCACACTCTACCGTTCCATAGTGCTCTCATTTATGATGGACTCTTTCCATGTTCCTCCAACCGTATCCCCTTCACAAAACCAGGCCAGCTGGTTAATTTCCCACTTATGGTTCCTTCTCAGTATTTCAACACCTTCAGCAACTCAACCAGGACTGGGTAACTTATGTGGTGTGGGAGAACTCCTTTAGGAGCACCTTTATTGGCAACTTTGCCAACAACGTGTCATGGCACTGCATGCAAGTAATCCTCAGGTGACTCCTGCAGCTAAAGAAATTAAAACTGATGTTAAAATTGAGACATTCGCCAGTGTATCCTTATATGAAGGACACACCAGAGCCCGCACACCAATGCCAAGGTTTCTCAAGTGGCACAGGACCTAACGCTAACCTAACAGTGCGTGATAAGCAAAGACCAGGGGCCAGTGGGCAATTACAGCAGCAATAGGCTGATATGCAGCCTGCTCCCAGTTGCCTCCAGTGTGAATGAGCACACATACAATGGGAGGAGGGAGAGACAGGCTAGAAGCCTGTTGAGGGATAGCCAATGTCATTGTATACATCTACCACAGTAGTGCACCTAAATTTCTGTATTGTATTATTCTAATTGTTACACATCCACACCGTTTATCTGGTGTAGGATTTTATTGTGGCACTTGTAGTCCACTGCAGGCATCCTCCATTGTATGCATTTCTATGCTAGGGATCGCCCCTAGCAACGGACTACAAGGGCAGGATCCACTCCCCCAGTATAAATGCACAACTGCATTTGGGGTTGAGCACCTCCAGCCATTTGAGACCACGTTTTTTGTTGCTGTTTAAAAATTTATACTTGGAGGTGTGTAAACTACATATGTTAATGCGCCTTGAACATTTTCCAGGCAGCATTAAGGTTGCACCTGTGAGGCCATGCACCTATATCAGCCAACTTAGGTGGGGCTTGTAGCCTGTCTCTCCCTCCTCCCATTGTATGAGTGCTCAGTCACACTGGAGGCAACTGGGAGCAGGCTGCATGTCGGCCTAATGCTGCTGTAATTGCCCACTGGCCCCTGGTCTTTGCTTATCACGCACAGGTAGGTTAGCATTAGGTCCCGTGCCATTTGAGAAACCTTGGCGTTGGTGTGCGGGCTCTGGTGTGTCCTTCATATAAGGATATACTGGCGAATGTCTCAATTTTAACATCAGTGTTGAGGGATAGCCAATGTCATTGTATACATCTACCACAATAGTGCACCTAAATTTCTGTATTGTATTATTCTAATTGTTACACATCCACACCATTTATCTGGTGGAGTATGCCATTGTGGCACTTGTAGTCCACTGCAGGCATCCTCCATTGTATGCATTTTTATGCTGGGGATCGTCCTTAGCAACAGACTACAAGGGCAGGATCTGCTCCCCCAGTATATATGCACAACTGCATTTGGGGTTGAGCACCTCCAGCCATTTGAGACCACGTTTTTTGTTGCTGTTTAAAGAAATTAAAACCAATGACATTCTATTTAAATGGATGTTTCAGCTTCACCACGGAATCTTTTTCAAGACTCCATGGTGGAATTGAAACGTTGCTGACACTTTATGGGTGAGTAAATTCACGACCTTCATTTTTAGTGACGTATTATATTTTTTTGAATTAGAATTTTTTTTCCAACCGGTTGTCAGGTTTTTGAAAGCTGAGAACCCACTGGACTACCAGTCCCGGCAATTTGCCTCTCTGCTTTCTTTATTTGGACATTTGTGTTTTAATCATGTAGATTACACAACCAGGAAACATTGTCTGATATTGTGGCCACCACTACGGCAAGTGCCCAGGAGCTGGGCTCTTAAAAGGGTACTCTGATGGTAATTTTTTTTTTAAATCAAGTGGTGTCAGAAAGTTATACAGATTTGTAAATTACTTCTATTTAAAAATCTTTATCCTTCCAGGATTTATCAGCTGCTGTATGCTCCAGAGGAAGTTATTTTCTTTTTGAATTTCTTTTCTGCTGACACCTCTGTCCGTGTCAGGAACTGTCCAGCGCAGGAACTAATCCCCATAGCAAACCTATCCTGCTCTGGACAGTTCCTGACATAGACAGAGGTGTCAGCAGAGAGCACTGTGGTGAGACAGAAAATAAATTCAAAAATAAAATAACTTCCTGTGGAGCATACAGCAGCTGGTAAGTACAGGAAGGATTAAGATTTTTAAACAGAAGTAATTTACAAATACGTTTAACTTTTTGGCACCAGCTGAGTTAAAAAAAGAACAATCTCAACCGGAGTACCCCTTTAATCTAAGGTGTCCAGAGTGTTTTGTATTCTGTCAGCTCTGATGGTCTACAGATTGGACACTAGGTAAGAGGAGAAGTCTGGAAGCTCTTTATATAGAGACCTTATGGCACTTGCCATTATCACAAATGAGACATCAATGCTCTTTTTGTTGTCATACGGATTCCATGATGAAGCACATGGTATGTGGCACTCCTCTGCCTGTCCTCTGTAAAGGGCTGTCAGCAGTTCTAAAGGCTACAAACTGCTGACAGATTCCCTTTCAATGCTTTTGGCTGCACAATGTTATTGGATATTGGAGAGTTTTTACTACATAATTGCACACTGACAGTATAATAGTGGACCCTGCAAAAAGCGCAAGGCAAACTAGCACGTAAACATAACGTTTTATGCATAATGACAGCAAGGTACAAGTATGTCCGTGTTTTACGGCAAACAAAATATTAAATAAACCTTCTCCATGTTAGGCTTTAGTCATGCATACGGCCATTTGTGTAAAGTATGATTTAAGCTTTCCAAGCCCTTGGGAGACTATAAAATTCAGACTTCATTAACTCCAATTTGCTCACCACAGGCTAATTATACAATGATAAAACAGAAAAAGAACAAGAGTAATAATCCCATCATTTGTATTTTGCATTTCTTTCCATTTATACTACCGTGCTATAAGCCTGCATATCATTTCAATTATATTTTAGATATTGTATTTTAAAGTGGTTAATACGGAGGATCCATCTACTGGCAACCCTAACGATTAGGTTAATAAAGGGGCCATAGTGCTTCTCCAAACTCTGCATCACCCAAGTGGCACACATCAGGCTGTGCCTTCATTCCGATCACTTGAGATCTGCAGTACCAGGCAATGGCACAACCAATGAATGGTACCGTGTCTGAGGAATCCCCCAAGACCCTTCAATCAGCTGATTGTCAAAGTTCCCCGAATCAGACCCCTGGCACCGATCAGACCTGAGGATAGACCATCAATATCACAAACTAATCCCAATTCATGTACATACGTTTCTAATATATCGATCTTTTGAAATCTTTTGAAATTGGGCAGATTGGTTTACTTTTATCACAAGAGCATGGCTAACAGAATTAAAGGGGTACTTCACCGAAAAACATCTTATCCCCTTTGGAAGCTTGGAGCTTCTGTGTTCGTAACGTCACACCACAACCCCTCCATTCATGTCTATGGGAGGGGGCGTGACTGCTATGTAGTAGCCTTCACGCCTCCTCCCCTAGACAGGAATGGAGGGGGCTTGGCGGTTGTAGTCACCAGTCATCCGGTATGGTGCGGAGTTCGCTTCGTGCACAGATGACTAGGGTACCGCGCCGGAGGAACTGTCCAGAGTAGAAGGAAATCTCCATTGCAAACCTATCCTACTCTGGACAGTTCCTGACATGGACAGAGTTGTCAGCGGAGAGCACTGTGGTCAGACAGGAAAGAAAGTCAAAAGGAAAAGAACTTCCTGTGGAGCATACAGCAGCTGGTAAGTACTGGAAGGATTAAGATTTTTTTTGAATAAAAATAATTTACAAATCTGTTTAACTTTTTGGCACCAGTTGAATAATAAAAAAAAAATGTTTTCCACCAGAGTACACCTTTAACATCCATATTACAGCCATTATATCTCTACTTCCCATTGTTTACTGGCCCTGACATAGATTACATAAAATCAGAAGGTTGGGTGGCTCAGTGGTTAGTAGCACTGTTGCCTTTCAGCACTGGGGTCCTAGGTTCAAATCCCAGTGTAGTCAACACCTGCAAACATGTTGTATGTGGGTCTTGCATCGATTGGGTACTTATAGGATATTCCAAAGGTATAGCATCAATATCAAAATAGAAATATGTCTTTAACAGCCATTATATCTGGACTTTCCATTGTTTTATGGCCCTGACGTGTATAGATGGTGTGTGGATTTCCTCCAAAACATATACTGATAATTGAAATTAAAGTCCCAGTGGGGACAGTGAGTGATGACAAGCTCTGTACAGCGCTATTGAATATGTCAGTGCAATGTAAACAAAGGAATTGTTATTTGCCACTGTAAGGCTGCATTCACACCACGTTTTTTACATACGGGTGCCGGATCCAGCAGGGGGAGGGGAAAAGCGGGCACTCCCGTACCCCAGCCGGATCAGCTCGTGACTCCATTTACTTTAATGAGCCGATTGGAGTCAAACGGTGACCCCGGTCGGCTCAGTTTAGTATACTACGGTTTTAGGTCCGGTCAGGAAACTGCATACGGGTCAAAACTGAGCCGACCGGAGTCACCGTTTGACTCCAATCGGCTCATTAAAGTAAATGGAGTCACGAGCTTGTCACGATGCCGGCTGGCAGGTAGTGGATCCTCTGTGTCAGAGAGGGATTGGCGAGGACCGCGCTAGTGGACCGGTTCTAAGTCACTACTGGTTTTCACCAGAGCCCGCCGCAAAGCGGGATGGTCTTGCTGCGGCGGTAGTGACCAGGTCGTATCCACTAGCAACGGCTCACCTCTCTGACTGCTGATGACAGGCGCGGTACAAGGGAGTAGGCAGAAGCAAGGTCGGACGTAGCAGAAGGTCGGGGGCAGGCGGCAAGGATCGTAGTCAGGGGCAACGGCAGGAGGTCAGGAACACGGACTAGGAACAGACAAGGGAACGCTTTCACTAGGCACAAGTGCAACAAGATCCGGCAAGGGAGTGCAGGGGAAGTGAGGTGATATAGGGGAGTGCACAGGTGGGAGCCAATTAAGCTAATTGGGAAGATTGGGCCAGGCACCATCATTGGTGCACTGGCCCTTTAAATCGCAGAGACCCGGCGCGCGCGCGCCGGGACAGGACCGAGGGAGAGCGAGTCAGGTACGGGGGCCGCGGTGCGCATCGCGAGCGGGCGCTATCCGCATCGCGAATCGCATCCCGGCTGAAGGCGGGACCGCAGCGCACCCGGTCAGTGGATCTGACCGGGGCGCTGCAACAACGAAGATGAGGCGAGCGCTCCGGGGAGGAACGGGGACCCGGAGCGCTCGGCGTAACAGTACCCCCCCCCTTGGGTCTCCCCCTCTTCTTGGGGCCAAAGAACCTGAGGAAAAAAAACTCAATTTTTCCGTGATGAGGTCCGATGCACATTAGGAGGGGTTCTGTGTGGAAACGTACGAGACAGTCCAATCTTTTATTGTAAAAACAATAGATGTAGAGGGGTCTGGCGAGACTGGTCACAGGAACGTAGAACCTGTTGATGAGAGAGGCCAAAAAAAATTTTCCTGCAGATCCGGAATCCAAGAAGAGCATAGTAGAGAAGGAGAAGGTAGAGGCAGATATCCGCACAGGCACAGTAAGGCGTGGAGAAGCAGAGTTGACATCAAGAACTGTGTCACCTTTGTGCGGAGTCAGCGTACGTCTTTCCAGGCGGGGAGGACGGATAGGACAATCCTTCAGGAAGTGTTCGGTACCGGCATAGTACAGGCAAAGATTCTCCATGCGGCGTCGTGTCCTCTCTTGAGGTGTCAAGCAAGACCGGTCAACCTGCATAGCCTCCGCGGCGGGAAGCACAGGAACAGATTGCAGAGGACCAGAGGAGAGAGGAGCCGGAGAGAAAAAACGCTTCGTGCGAACAAAGTCCATATCCAGGCGGAGCTCCAGACGCCATCCGGAAGAACGCATGTCAATGCGAGTGGCTAGATGAATGAGTTCATGTAGGTCAGCAGGAGTCTCTCGTGCGGCCAGAACATCTTTAATGTTGCTGGATAGGCCTTTTTTAAAGGTCGCGCAGAGAACCTCACTATTCCAGGACAACTCGTAAGCAAGAGCACGGAACTGAATGGCGTACTCGCCAACGGAAGAAACACCCTGGGCCAGGTTCAGCAGGGCAATCTCGGCTGAAGAAGCTCGGGCAGGTTCCTCAAAGACACTTCGAATTTCCGAGAAGAAGGAGTGTACAGAGGCAGTGACGGGGTAATTGCGGTCCCAGAGCGGTGCGGCCCATGACAGGGCTTTTCCAGACAGAAGGCAGAACACGAAAGCCACCTTAGACCTTTCAGTAGGAAACTGGTCCGACATCATCTCCAAGTGCTGGGAACATTGCGAAAGAAAGCCACGGCAATACTTAGAGTCCCCATTAAATTTGTCCGGCAAGGACAGGCGGAGGCTAGGAGTGGCCACTCGCTGCGGAGGAGGTGCAGGAGCTGGCGGAGGAGAAGATTGCTGGAGAAGTTGCGACTGAAGTTGGTGCGAAATGGTGGACATTTCCGACAGCTGACGGGTTAGAAGGGCGATCTGTCGGGCTTGCTGGGCGGCCACCGTGGTGAGGTCAGCGACAACTGGCAGAGGAACTTCAGCGGGATCCATGGCCGGATCTACTGTCACGATGCCGGCTGGCAGGTAGTGGATCCTCTGTGTCAGAGAGGGATTGGCGAGGACCGCGCTAGTGGACCGGTTCTAAGTCACTACTGGTTTTCACCAGAGCCCGCCGCAAAGCGGGATGGTCTTGCTGCGGCGGTAGTGACCAGGTCGTATCCACTAGCAACGGCTCACCTCTCTGACTGCTGATGACAGGCGCGGTACAAGGGAGTAGGCAGAAGCAAGGTCGGACGTAGCAGAAGGTCGGGGGCAGGCGGCAAGGATCGTAGTCAGGGGCAACGGCAGGAGGTCAGGAACACGGACTAGGAACAGACAAGGGAACGCTTTCACTAGGCACAAGTGCAACAAGATCCGGCAAGGGAGTGCAGGGGAAGTGAGGTGATATAGGGGAGTGCACAGGTGGGAGCCAATTAAGCTAATTGGGAAGATTGGGCCAGGCACCATCATTGGTGCACTGGCCCTTTAAATCGCAGAGACCCGGCGCGCGCGCGCCCTAGGGAGCGGGGCCGCGCGCGCCGGGACAGGACCGAGGGAGAGCGAGTCAGGTACGGGGGCCGGGGTGCGCATCGCGAGCGGGCGCTATCCGCATCGCGAATCGCATCCCGGCTGAAGGCGGGACCGCAGCGCACCCGGTCAGTGGATCTGACCGGGGCGCTGCAACAACGAAGATGAGGCGAGCGCTCCGGGGAGGAACGGGGACCCGGAGCGCTCGGCGTAACAGAGCTGATCCGGCTGGGGTACGGGAGCCCCTGGTTTGCCCCTCCCCCGTATGTAAAAAATGTGGTGTGAATGCAGCCTAATGTAGAAAGTAAAATGTGCCTGTACGAGAAAGCAGCCAAAATTTGAATGTTTTTGTGCTCATTTTTCCACACCTATTTCAATGTAAAAATAAGACATATCCTTAGATTTATGCTTTAACAATATGGTTTCTATGGGGGAGATTTATCAAAACCTGTGCCGAGGAAGAGTGGTGCAGTTGCCCATAGCAACCAATCAGATTGCTTCTTTCATTTTCCACAGGCCTCTTTAGAGGCCTGTGGAAAATGAAAGAAGCAATCGGATTGGTTGCTATGGGCAACTGCACCACTCTTCCTCTGCACAGGTTTTGATAAATCTCCCCCTATATGTATCTCCACAGTGTATAAACGTTAGGCATAGGGCATAATTATCGCAGATTTACTGTAGGATGATGGGAAGAACTTTTCACCTGATGGGCACCAAAGAATAAAAAATTGTGGATACATTAAGACAAAAACCATGCTTTGCTGTGACCTAAACTTCTTAGTTCCCTCATAGGCTCCCAGCGGATGCTCTGAGATGCCTGCTCCACTCCTATAACAATAACTTTACATGTGTGCTTTATAAATAGGCACAAAGCAGCGCTGCATAATTTATACATCGCTAACATTTTGATACCAAAGACAGAAGTGCTCCCTTGCTAATCTGCCAGCCTGGAAACAGGGCGAAAAAAATAAAATAAGAGAGAAGGTGAATAATAATGACGGAATGGGAATCTTAAAGGGGTACTCCACTGGCCAGAGTTCGGAAGTAAATGCTCCGAACGCTGTTTTTGCGCTGCGGTGGTTGGCCACGCCCCCACTTCGTGAAATCATGGCCACGCCCCTTCAATGCAAATCAATGGGAGGGGGCGTGACATCCGTCACGCCCCCTCCCATTGATTTGCATTGAGGGGGCGTGGCAATGACGTCATGATGGGGCGTGACCAACCCCGCGCAGCGCGAAAACAGCGTTTGGAGCATTTACTTCCGAACTCTGGCCAGTGGAGTACCCCTTTAAGCAATTCTGCCCTAAAGCTATGCTCACTCTATGTGTTCTTCACTGAGGGGGGTTAACCACATAGTAAGTAAAAGAATTTGTTGTGGAGGGTTTTTTCCCACTTCAGTTATGGGTCAGTGGCAAAGTCACATACTATTTGCAAATGACTTACATCTTGTAGATTGTTTGCTTTAAGTTTCCGTATAGAAAATTATTAAGATGACAATAGGGGAGATTTATCAAAACCTGTGCAGAGGAAAAGTTGCCCAGTTGCCCATAGCAACCAATCAGAGCGCTTCTTTCATTTTTAACAAGGCCTCTGCAAAATGAAAGAAGTGATCTGATTGGCTGCTACAGGCAACTGGACAACTTTTCCTCTGCACAGGTTTTGATAAATCTCCCCCAATGAGTCTTTGGGCCACAGTCTTTATATATATATATATATATATATATATATATATATATATATATATATAGGGGAATATGCAAAGCAGCTCATTACACAACCTTTTCAGGTAGTGTTCCCTGGTATCAGCTTAGCTCCTCCTCCTTAACAGGAGCTGAGCTGATACCAGGGAACACTACCTGAAAAGGTTGTGTAATGAGCTGCTTTGCATATTCCCCTACCCAGAATGCCTGCGGAGTGCTAAATGGCCTAACCTGAATCTCCGTTACACCTGAAGAGGTGTCCTCTCCCTGAGGAAAGTACTGACCCTGACCCCTTATATATATATATATATATATATATATATATATATATATATATATATAAAAATTCCAGAAGAGCAGCACAACAAATTTAAGAAAAAACAATGCAATGGTGCACGCTGGGTGTGTACCCTGGTGAGAGGTTCACATATACTAGAGAAAAACAAGAGACCAGCAGCACACAGAAATAAGTTGCAAAAAAGGTGAAAAATTTATTGCATAATCCCAGTGTACAAAGGAAGCGACGTTTCAGCGACCTCTCGTCGCCATTCTCAAGCTCAACTGAATAGATCCCTGTGCAGTCATATAT